>NC_134355.1:525422157-525731657 GCF_048569485.1 Anomaloglossus baeobatrachus | reverse complement strand
GTCACACCTAGCGATGTGTGCTGCCGCAGGAATGAGGAACAACATCGCTAATGAGCGTTAAAGGATTTTTGGTTTTAGGACGACCTCTCCGTGGCAAACGATTTTGGACGCTTTTGCCATCGTTTTAGGTTGCACAAAAGTGTCACACGCTGCAATATCGTTAATGATGCCGGATGTGTGTCACTAACGGCGTGACCCAGACGATAAAACATTAACGATATTGTAGCGTGTAAAGCCCCCTTAATACTTGGTTGCACAACCTTTAGCCAAAATAACTGCGAACAACCGCTTCTGTTAACCATCAATGAGTTTCTTACAATGCTCTGCTGGAATTTTAGACCATTCTTCTTTGGCAAACTGCTCCAGGTCCCTGAGATTTGAAGGGTGCCTTCTCCAAACTGCCGTTTTGAGATCTCTACACAGGTGTTCTATGGGATTCAGGTCTGGACTTATTGCTGGCCACTTTAGTAGTCTCCAGTGCTTTCTCTCAAACCATTTTCTAGTGCTTTTTGAAGTGTGTTTTGGGTCATTGTCCTGCTGGAAGACCCATGACCTCTGAGGAAGACCCAGCTTTCTCACACTGGGCCCTACATTATGCTGCAAAATTTGTTGGCAGTCTTCAGACTTCATAATGTCATGCATACAATCAAGCAGTCCAGTGCCAGAGGCAGCAAAGCAACCCCAAAACATCAGGGAACCTCCGCCATGTTTGACTGTAGGGACCATGTTCTTTTCTTTGAATGCCTCTTTTTTTTCCCTGTAAACTCTATGTTGATGACTTTTCCCAAAAAGCTCTACTTTTATCTCATCTGACCAGAGAACATTCTTCCAAAACGTTTTAGGCTTTCTCAGGTAAGTTTTGGCAAACTCCAGCCTGGCTTTTTTATGTCTCGGGGTAAGAAGTGGGGTCTTCCTGGATATCCTACCATTCAGTCCCTTTTCATTCAGGCGCCGACAGATAGTACGGGTTGACACTGTTGTATCCTTGGACTACAGGGCAGCTTGAACTTGTTTGGATGTTAGTCGAGGTTCTTTATCCACCATCCCCACAATCTTGCGTTGAAATCTCTCGTCAATTTTTCTTTTCCTTTCACATCTAGGGAGGTTAGCCACAGTGCCATGGGCTTTAAACTTCTTGATGACACTGCGCACCATAGACACAGGAACTTTCAGGTCTTTGGAGATGGACTTGTAGCCTTGAGATTGCTCATGCTTCCTCACAATTTAGATTCTCAAGTCATCAGACAGTTCTTTGGTCTTCTTTCTTTGCTCCATGCTCAATGTGGCACACACAAGGACACAGGACAGAGGTTGAGTCAACTTTAATCCATGTCAACTGGCTGCAAGTGTGATTTAGTTATTGCCAACACCTGTTAGGTGCCACAGGTAAGTTACAGGTGCTGTTAATTACACAAATTAGAGAAGCATCACATGATTTTTCAAACAGTGCCAATACTTTTGTCCACCCCCTCTTTTATGTTTGATGTGGAATTATATCCAATTTGGCTTTATGACAATTTTTTTTTCTTTTTATTGAAGACAAATTAAATGAAGATAATAATACCAAAGAATTTGTGATTGCAATCATTTTCAAGAATAAATTGAGTATTATCTGACAGAATTGCAGGGGTGCCAATACTTTTGGCCAGCACTGTATAAGGAACCCTACGTCATCTTTTTCCAATTATTTTTTTTACAGTTCACTACCAATCATTGCAACCAATCACCAATGCTGTCATAGAGGTTGGGCAGAGAAAGCAGGGAATATGCGTTAGATCTACTGATTGGACCCGGAAACAGTGTGTCAGCCATGTGGGAGTTTCTAGTCCCCCTTGCCCTTACTAACACCATTTTCCAGCACATTTGGGTCACTATAGACTTTTATGGGGTTTGGCATCTGGGCCTATGTTTGGGTTCAAGTCTGGTCCTGAACCGGACTTATTTTTTTTTTATTTTTTTTTTTAAGTCTGGCTGGACCCCACTAACCTGAACATCTGCAGGTTCGCCCATCTCTACTCAGATCAGTTGGGTGTGTGTCAATCTCCCCTTCATTTATTTGTGAACTAATATAACTAATATGCTCTACCCCTATCTATGTTGAGGCCTGTTAGCGAGGTGAGCTACTAGAGCTAGGGGATCCTCTGACTGAGTACATCTTGTCATGGTGGGATGCCTTTGCTCCACCTCTTTTGAGTCCTAGTAGAAACATTGCGAGGTGAGTTACTATTGTTAGGGACAATACTCATGGGATATGGATTTTACACTTCTTTTTATACAAAACTAACTACCTTATATTTTTACTTGAGTTACTATGTATTTACTTCCTGCACTAGATCTAGACATTGCTTTTATTCTAGGTTATATTTGATTAATACTTGCAACAGCGTATATGTGCACTGACATATTAAACTTATACTAACAGGTGCACCAGCCCATGTTTTTACTTTTTTGTGCCAAACATCGCTCATTGACCGTATTATGAAAACACATCTACTTTTTTGGTCTCGTTTGTCTAAATGCATTGTCCCTAGTAGTTTGCTTGGATGCAACTTTAGCCATTCTGCCTAGTTTGCAGATGTGCAAATACCAGGCACAATCATTTTTCACAGCCAAAAGATGGTCCAGTCAAGGAACCATCATCTATCAGGTAATAGTAAAATGAAAGAAAAGACCACACAATCATGATCTCTTAGAAGAGATGGGGTTAAAGAGAGTACTCCCATGCTCTTTTAAACAATAAGATGCCTTAGTTACTGTTGACAACAGGATTTATGGGGTTAAATGGCCAGTGCCAATACCAATACCAATAGTGACTGATGCCGCAGGTTGTCAACTATACTGTACAGCCAAAAGCTGCTGCATTTTCACCCACTGGGTGAAGCTATTCACTTATATCCAAGGTCAGTTTTAAGTCGTATTGCTGGTCACTGAGGGGTTAGAAAGGCTTTCTCATGGCACCCTTGCCAAACAAACCATACTTGTTCAGTCTTACTTAAACTTAATATTTGGTAACTTAAACTTAATATTTGGTACAGAAACCTTTGTTTGCAATTACAGAGGTTAGACATTTCCTGTAATTCTTGACCAAGTCTGCACAAACTGCAGCAGGGATTTTGGCCCACTCATCCATACAGGTCTTCTCCAGATCTTTCAGGTTTCAGGGCTGTCATTGAACAACATTTAGTTTCAGTTCCCTCTAAAGATTTTCTATTGGGTTCAGGTCTGGAGACTGGCTAGGCCACACAAGGACCTTGAAATGCTTCTTAAGGAGCCACTCCTTAGTTGCCCTTGCTGGGTGTTTTGGGTCACTGTCATGCTAGAAGACCCAGCCATTATATATTTTTAATGTTTTTACTGACTGAAGGAGGTAGGTGGCCAAAATCTCATGATACTTGACTCTGTCAATCCTCCCTTCAATGTGGTGCAGTTGTCCTGTATTCTTTGCAAAAAAACATCCCCAAACTATAATGCTTTCACTCCCATGATTCATTGTTGGGATGGTGTTCTTAAGGTTGTACTCATTCTTCTTCTTTCAAACATGGCGAGTGGAGTTGATACCAAACAGTTGTATTTTGATCTTATGTGACCACATTCCTTTGGATCATCCAGATGGTTGTTGGCAAACGTCAAATGGATCTGGACATGTTCTGGCGTGAGCAGGGGGACCTTCTATTCCCTGCAGGATTTTAATCCTTGACGGTGTAGCGCCCCTGAGACCCTCAGGGCAATACAGGGAACTGCATCCTCTTGGGGATGCAGGACCTGCCCCCTGGGACCTGGAATACCAGTGCCGATTCCACCAAAACACAATCTAAATCCTAGTTATCCACTCCACACTGGGCAAAGAGGGTTAACAACGTAAGGGGATGGTCGCCATGGGAACGAGTCCCTGAGTATAGCTAGCCTGGTGGGAGGGGTTAGTCAGTCTAGCGTAGAGTCTAGAGAGTGTAGCACACAGGAGAGGTGTGCGGACGTGCCTGAGCTTGGTCCGTGTAATGGTGACCCCGGGGGCACAGGAGAGAGGTTGCCAGGATAGGTACCGGAGATACTGCTGGGACCGGAGCACGATCGGGGCACAGGGCCCTAGGCCAAGCGCAAGTTTTAAACTGTTTGGCAAATACCTGCCCGTTGAGGACACCTTCTCGGACATCACCGAACCAAATAGTCTGGGGAAATCAGCAGTGAACTAGGATGGGGGTTCGGACACTTACCTCCCCGCAAGGTCTGCACTGCCCGCAGTACAGAGGAGACTGTACCCCAAAAGGGACAGTTGGGGCCCCCAAATGCTCCATGCTACAGGGACCCAATCAACTGAGAGTGCCAGGGACAGAGCAACCTGGGTCACTACATTGGCACTGGTCCTCCTGGGACCTGAACCAGCAAGCCCTGTGTCCACAGTGAGTAGGGACTGTTAAGGACAACCTAGTGTGGTCTCCATTATTGCCTCTGTTACATCTCCCAGGCACAGCCCTACCTGCGGAGGGCCTTCCATCACAGCTGCCACTACCATCAGCTCTGGGAGTACCCATATTTGGCAGCGGCGGTTCTCCATCCTTAACCGCAACCCGCAGGTGGTGTCACTCAAACTCTTATCTCCTCTGTAAATACTCCCTCATTACAAAAGGGGCCCAGAGCACGGAACCGGGCAATGGCCACCAAAGTGACATTCCCAATTACAAGTATTGCCCGGGACCAAGTACCCCCTTCCCTGGGCGCTACACCGGTGTAGTGTGTAATGATAATATTAAACACTGTGGTCCCAGCTCTATTCAGGTCATTCACCAGGTCCTCCCACGTAGTACTGGACTAATTCATAACCTTTGTCATAATCACCCTTACCCCACAAGAGATCATGGAACCTCAGTCCAAGTAAGATTGACAGTCATCTAGTGTTTCTTCCATGTTCTAATAATTATGCCAACAGTTGTTGCCTTCTCACCAAGTTGCTTGCGGATTTTCCTGTAGCTCATCCCAGCTTGTGCAGGTCTGCAATTTTGTCCCTAGTGTCCTTAAAGAGCTCTTTGGTCTTTGCCATAGTAGAGAGGTTGGTGTATGATTAATTGAATACATGGACAGGTGTCTTTTATACAGGTAACGGGTTTGAACAAGTGCAATTTATACAGGTAAGTATGAGTGCAGAGTAGGATATTCTTAAAGAACAAATAACAGGTCTGTGAGAGCCGGAATTCTTGTTGGTTGGTAGGTGATAAAATACTTTTTTCATGCAATAAAATGCAAATAACTTATTTAAAAATCATACAATGTGATTTTCTGCATTATTTGAGGGGACTCTGTCACAGTTGAAGTGTACCCACAATAAAAAATACAGACCTCTCCATTCTTCGAGGGCAAAGTTGCAAAATCGGCTGTGTATCAAATACTTATTTGCCTCACTGTAGACTACTGGGTGCAGCAGTTGTGCCACAATCAGAGTTTTTAGATTTAGCCATGCAGCAGCCCTGAAAAAGCCGAACCCACCACCGCCAAGCATATATAATTTCTAGAACAGTGAGCTAGTAATCAGAAGCGGGATTGAAGTCAGATAATATGGCATTTGCCAGTTAGTCTCAGCAATGATAATGTTCTATTGATAAAACACTCAGTTTAAGAAAACAATAGTACAAAAGCTTGACATGTGACACATCCTTGAAATCTGTGTTTTAACCTGTACATCATGCTGTCCTCAGATTACATAATAAAAATCTGCTGAAAATTTCTTTTTAATTCCTATAGAAGCAGTAAGGGTGCAAGATCGCATATAATGTACCAGGAAAACAAACTATTCAGATATTCTGGGGCCCTTAGTTGAAATAGCTCAACCCTTGTTGATTCCCTTTAATCACCTATGCAGATTTCCTCCTAATGCACTAGAAATGGCAAATGTTTAATTGTATCAAAGATTTTATGTTTTTACTTTACCTTTGTAAGAAAACCCTGAATGTCTTCCGCAAAGAACACGGCTCTACACAAATCCGACAGTCTCTTTACTTGGCCGTATGGCACAACACGTAAGATTTCCACATTAAGGAAAAATTTGTCATCTTCATGTGTATACAATTAGTCTTCTTATGTTAAATATATACATTCCCCCTCGAAAGATATACCTTTCCCATGAAGTTTAAATAACTGCTTGATTCATGCACTTGGTAATTGGATTTAATGATAAAAAAAGCTGAATTTGAAGGAATTATGTGTCTAAATCTTGTTTCGTTAAACTGATTTGTTCCACTTTACTTGATTCAATTCCACGTGTGGTCTATTCATCATTTTTTTGTGGTTCAGAGCCATGTCTAATCAACAAAAATCACTTCAATACCCAAATACATAAACATGTCCTATGTAGACTGATCAGGACTTTCCCAAATGGCTTCTCCAATATTCTGACTTTGTAAAGGAATGCAAGTGAATAATTGCACTCTGTCTACAAGTAACAACACCGTCTCCTCATGATTGTGGAATGTTTGACATCATAAGGATTTCCTGGATGTTAACAGTTTTTGTAATTCTATTGAACCCATTTGTCTTCTTTCCAGCCCATCAACAACTTAACTTGGGTTTTTCCCATTTGTTAATACATCGACAAGCGACGACAAGTTTTATAAAGAGAGTACTAGCGGCAGACTTATTACTGTCATGTCATACAGTACAATAGTGTTATCTAGCACTTAACAACAATGATTTCATGGTGATTAGCCTGTCACAATGTAATCATGAAAAGAAAATTATCTCACAAAGTATAGTTAAAAGGAAAAATGAGAAGAGGCTGGCGAGCATCAAGATAGCATGTACCGACCACCAAAATCACCAGTCAAAACAAAAATAGCTGCCAGAAAAATCATGATTTATAGATATATTAAATGGATATTTATTTAATTTTTCATACTTTATATCTTTTAATTTGTTCAATATACCACAAAATAGAACGTTTTAAGCGGGCTTTGCACACTACGACATTGCTCAAGTGATCTCATTGGGGTCACGGAATTTGTGACGCACATCCGGTCACTTTAGCGATGCCGTTGCGTGTGACACCTATGAGCAATTTTTCATCGTCGCAAAAACGTGAAAAATCGCTCATCGGTGACATGGGGGTCCATTCTCAAATATCGTTACTGCAGCAGTAACGAAGTTGTTCCTCGTTCCTGCAGCAGCACACATCGCTCCGTGTGACACCGCAGGAACGAGGAGCCTCACCTTACCTGCGGTCCCGGCCACAATGCGGAAGGAAGGAGGTGGGCGGGATATTACGTCCCGCTCATCTCCGCTCCTCCGCTTCTATTGGGCGGCGGTTCAGTGACGCTGATGTGACGTCGCTGTGACGCTGAACGAACCGCCCCCTTAGAAAGGAGGTGGTTCGCCGGTCACAGCGACGTCGCAGGGAAGGTAAGTCTGTGTAACGGGTCCGGGCCATGTTGTGCAACACGGGCAGTGATTGGCCCGTATTGCACAACCGATGGGGGCGGGTACGCATGCTGGCGATATCGGTACCGATATCACAGTGTGTAAAGCGGCCTTTAGAGTATATATTGTACCAATATTGTCCCTAAAATATAAACATCACCAACAGTCAAGTGACTCCAGCTTTGCCTTGGTCCATCTGCGCAGACACAATACAGTATGTGTCTCAGAGGGCACATTTGATGATATTAGAATATTTAGTTTACACATTGTGTGTTTCTATCATAGCTTTGTCTTCTTATTTCGGATGAGGATCTGCTACAAAAGCAAAGAACTGAATATTTCTGAGAGACAAATTCTGCTGAGGAGAGATATAACTAGAAGTCATGATGGTCTAAACCAGATGAAGAAGAAAAGGAATGATAATGACTATGAGATTATGTCATTTCCAAGACACTGAATGCCATTGGTTACTCTATCTCTGCATGGTTCATCAGTAAAAGTATAAAGTGTCTAGCATTTCAGACTGTGAAACCACAAGCATGAACTTACCAATTAACGGGTCATACATCTACGCTTTTTTTTGTTACCCTGATTTGACATGGGGAGTATTTGATAGTTTGATTAGAAACTATGTTACTGTGTTCTACAGTGTAGGCATCATAATGCCAGTTAACAAACCAGATGTCAATATCTCATTCCTGACTTTACTGACAATTGTGACAGTCTGCTGCCAATCTCTTCAGAAACATCTTCTTCATTTAGGCATAGTCACTGTGTCACTGTCTTTGTAGAATATAGCATTCTCATGGTGATTGTCAAGGATTCATTTGCAATCACTACTCCGGTAAGCAATGTCCTGCAGTGCATTATCTTCGACTATGCACATTCCTGTGTCCTTCCAGTAATGTCTTCCTTTTTGGGTTTCTAATAGTAATGAGAGAGCACTAAAATGCTGAAGTTTTTTGTTTTACTTGAATCTAGCGGGTCAGACACTTGGCTCAATTCGAGTAATGAGTATATTGGAAGTCAATGCATTTTTCCAGAAGACACCCCAGGAAGGCTGGAAAAACTCTGAAGTGGATGAACTGAGCTCAAATTGAATTGGAACAGCATGGGGGAGACACCTTGATGCATCTCTGGCTCCCAGATTGAAACTCGCTGATGGGAACTAAATAAATAAATAAATTATTTTTAAAAATAATGTGGTGGTCCTCACATTTTTGATCACCAGCCAAGGTAAAGCAGACAGCTGTGAGCTAATATTATCAGGCTGGCAAGGTCCATGATTATTTGACCCTTTCCAGCCTAAAAATACCAGCCCGCAGTCACCCCAGATTTGGCGCATCCAAATAAATGATGGCTCTATCACAACTAGGTATATTGTCATCCATTACCACCAAGGCAGTATAACAGTTTTGATCCGTTCAAATTATCCCTAACAAGTTGTATAAAACTATTATTTTTGGAAGAGGGTCAAGCCCTGTTTTGCATGCAGCCTAAAAAATCACTTTTAATTATGGCTGCAATTTTCAAATTGAAATATTTTGTATGTACCCCCATAAGTTCCTAGATGTTAGTTAATGGGAAGTTAACTAGTAGTTAATGAGAAGAGGAAGGTTGAAATAGATGTGTAATCTGATGACACTAGGAAGCATGATTATAAAGCCAAACAGAAATCAGCAGCATTATAGATTCTAGAGCCAGGAATTAAGCAGACTTTAGAATATCACAACAATAAAAACCCTAAAAGAAAGTATAAAACAAAATCAGAGCAAGTTCAGGAGACAGAGTAGGATAGAGCTTAAAATGTATAAAGTGTAGCTCCACCATCTACATTAATAACTATGATAGAAACGCAGATGAAAAAGCAGTTTTTATAGGTACAAAATGTAACAACTTTATTGACAAATAATAAGGAAATAAAGTACTAATTGCAGCATGTGGCGGTACATACACAGGCATAAAGGTATCCACAGGTAATAAATATACAGTTAGGTCCAGAAATATTTGGACAGTGACACAAGTTTTGTTATTTTAGCTGTTTACAAAAACATGTTCAGAAATACAATTATATATAATATGGGCTGAAAGTGCACACTCCCAGCTGCAATATGAGAGTTTTCACATCCAAATCGGAGAAAGGGTTTAGGAATCATAGCTCTGTAATGCATAGCCTCCTCTTTTTCAAGGGACCAAAAGTAATTGGACAAGGGACTCTAAGGGCTGCAATTAACTCTGAAGGCGTCTCCCTCGTTAACCTGTAATCAATGAAGTAGTTAAAAGGTCTGGGGTTGATTACAGGTGTGTGGTTTTGCATTTGGAAGCTGTTGCTGTGACCAGACAACATGCGGTCTAAGGAACTCTCAATTGAGGTGAAGCAGAACATCCTGAGGCTGAAAAAAAAGAAAAAATCCATCAGAGAGATAGCAGACATGCTTGGAGTATCAAAATCAACAGTCGGGTACATTCTGAGAAAAAAGGAATTGACTGGTGAGCTTGGGAACTCAAAAAGGCCTGGGCGTCCACGGATGACAACAGTGGTGGATGATCGCCGCATACTTTCTTTGGTGAAGAAGAACCCGTTCACAACATCAACTGAAGTCCAGAACACTCTCAGTGAAGTAGGTGTATCTGTCTCTAAGTCAACAGTAAAGAGAAGACTCCATGAAAGTAAATACAAAGGGTTCACATCTAGATGCAAACCATTCATCAATTCCAAAAATAGACAGGCCAGAGTTAAATTTGCTGAAAAACACCTCATGAAGCCAGCTCAGTTCTGGAAAAGTATTCTATGGACAGATGAGACAAAGATCAACCTGTACCAGAATGATGGGAAGAAAAAAGTTTGGAGAAGAAAGGGAACGGCCCATGATCCAAGGCACACCACATCCTCTGTAAAACATGGTGGAGGCAACGTGATGGCATGGGCATGCATGGCTTTCAATGGCACTGGGTCACTTGTGTTTATTGATGACATAACAGCAGACAAGAGTAGCCGGATGAATTCTGAAGTGTACCGGGATATACTTTCAGCCCAGATTTAGCCAAATGCCGCAAAGTTGATCGAACGGCGCTTCATAGTACAGATGGACAATGACCCCAAGCATACAGCCAAAGCTACCCAGGAGTTCATGAGTGCAAAAAAGTGGAACATTCTTCAATGGCCAAGTCAATCACCAGATCTTAACCCAATTGAGCATGCATTTCATTTGCTCAAATCCAGACTTAAGACGGAAAGACCCACAAACAAGCAAGACCTGAAGGCTGCGGCTGTAAAGGCCTGACAAAGCATTAAGAAGGAGGAAACCCAGCGTTTGGTGATGTCCATGGGTTCCAGACTTAAGGCAGTGATTGCCTCCAAAGGATTCGCAACAAAATATTGAAAATAAAAATATTTTGTTTGGGTTTGGTTTATTTGTCCAATTACTTTTGACCTCCTAAAATGTGGAGTGTTTGTAAAGAAATGTGTACAATTCCTACAATTTCTAGCAGATATTTTTGATCAAACCTTCAAATTAAACGTTACAATCTGCACTTGAATTCTGTTGTAGAGGTTTCATTTCAAATCCAATGTGGTGGCATGCAGAGCCCAACTCGCGAAAATTGTGTCACTGTCCAAATATTTCTGGACCTAACTGTATGTAAATGTCCGAACATGCATCAGAAACACACCACAAAAAAGAGTATATAAAATACATGAGGCACAGACAGTGAGTATAGTGTGTATGCACAAGGCCAACACTGGGAGTACATCACCTCCTAACCAGTGTCCAGAATAGCCATATCCTCAAGGCTAAGAGCAAAAATGGCTCAGCCGGTCTGGTGCAAAAAGGACACAGAAAACAATCAATACCTATTAAGGTGCCAGTGCCAGAGAAGTGCAAGATGGAAGAAGACTTCGTGTGGAGGACCCCGACGTACGTTTCACGTGGATTATGGCCGCTTATCCATGGGAAGATGTGTTCCTGTGAGCTGGCAGGACATTTTTGTAGGCATGGTAATGGTCACATGACTGCCACCATGACCAATGCACTTGGGCTTGTACAGTGCATGCGTGGCCATGTCCTTCATTGTACATGCCCCTTGCCCATGTAGCACCCAGGGGGCAGGGGGTCCAGATCGGGTCTCGTACCTATTTACTCATCACCGGGCTGGTGCGGAGGTCTGGGATGTCGTGTTGGCCTGCCCGGTTTCGTGCCCCGAGGTGTACACCAATAGAAGGGGAATAGAAGGGATGTGGCCAGGGATTAGCCGATGCTGCTGTCGCTGTCCTTCGGAGCGGATGGTGGTAGCAGCAGAGTTGATTTTGCTCTCCACAGGTGCAGGGGGCCCCAGGGAGATGATGGAGGTAGTAGTGGTGCGTTGGGGTGCAGGACTGACGGCGCATACAGTAACCAGATGACACAGATTGGTAGTTTCCTTTAACCTTTACTGGCAACAGGTTGTAGTCCCAAGGTTACTGTGGTCCTGTCAGCCTGGTAGCAGGCAGGAATGTCTCTTTGCCAGGTATGTTGGATGCCTTCCTTTATGCGCTTAGGCTCTATTTTGCTACGTTGCCTTAAGGCTTTGTTGTGTGGCAGGAAACATGGAATCTCCTGCCCTCCAGGTTTTTCTACTGAGCCTTTAGTACCCAGTAATCTAAGACTCCATGTCCTGTGCAATGTGCTCGGTCCTGGAAAGCTTGCTGACAGCTTTCTAACAGTGACCAGTCTCTTTCCTCTCTTCCAGGGTTCTGAGGTTTCACTTTCTGTTTTTCTGACTAACCGATTCGCATCCCAGAATGCACAGGGGAAGCTCGTCCCAAGCAAGACTTGAGCTCCCCATTCTGGTCTGAGTCAGGAAGTGCTGTGTACAATGGTACCTGACATTGAGATCTTCCCCGCTGCTTCCAGGCATAGCACTGTTCTCCAGGTGAAGAGAACAATTCCACTGTGGCTCCCATGACCACTGGGGTGCCACACCCTCGTCAGAGTCCACGTGTGCACCCTGAGGCTCAATGGTAACCATGGCCACAAGGAACACAACAATGGACCCAGAAGGGGGAGCGGAGAGGAGATGGCACAGGCGAGCAAAATCAATTTTTTGGACATCAGTTTGGAGGTTGATCCTTCAGTCCTCCTCCAGACTGCTGTGTATCGAAAGGAGACTGCAGTGAATTCCTTACTGCATGCCTCCTCAGCACATAACACATCCACGATACATGCTATCCCGGTTGGTCAGTTTCTTAGGGCAAGGAGGATCTGCTCCACGGAAGACAGATTTGAGGGACAGGCCAGTGATCTGCAGGCTAGGTTTCTACAAAGGGGCTATAGCCGCAGATCAATTAAGAAGGGCTACAATGGGGCCAAAAAGACATCTTGTGGCCAGCTCTTACAGAGCTCTGGCACCAAACGAGTGGAACTGGGGGGTGAGGCAGTTAGATTCATCTCCACGTTCAATTCTGAATGGGATACCATGAGAGCTATTTTGACAAAGTATTGGCCTATTCTTAAAAAAAGAGTCAGGACTGTCCTCAAGCCTTTCAGATTGACCTATGATGACCCCCCCAGGCTTGCCAGAAATCTCAAGGACCTACTCGTCAAAAGTCACTACGCTCCTAAAGTTCAGGGCATATTTGGTCATAATCATCCCATTAAGTGGTCGTATCCATGTGGCCATTGCCTCGCTTGCACCAATGTCACTCGCAGTTCTACAAGAAACAAATGGGGACGGCACCACCTTGAATAAATAGATTATGGAAGTGTGCTCCAACCCATAAATAGAACATAGAAAACAACACATGGGAAAGAGTGGGCACAACTACACCAAACATATACTGGAAAATCCAGAATAATGGAATGAAGCAAGAGGAGTCCCTTGTTGCATGCAAAAAGTGTAAACAAGTTTATTAATAACACAGAGAAATATTATTAAGAACACTTAAAACTGGGGAAGATCAAAGGGGTGATCCACCCTGAACAGTTTAGCACATCACCACTGAAACCTTATGGAATAATGCAGATGGAATAAATCACATAGGCTCAAAAATAACAGTACCAGAGAACAGTACACAGCAATACATAGTCCCCAAATGTAGGACTAACATAAATATGGTACAGATCAGAGAGAGCCAATACAATACCAGATGAGTAAATAATGAGAGAGGAGGTGTGGGTGCGCCTGCCCCACGCGTTACGCCACCATGTGTGGCTTCATCAGGGCTTCATCAGGTTATGCTGTTCCTTTCTTTCTGACTTTTGTCCTGATGAAGAAGGTGGAGATGCCTTTGAAACGCGTTGACCTGTGAAAATAAAGAAAAGGAATTCACGATATATCTTTGGATTGTGGTTTTTAGCGCAGCATTTAACCCGATTTCTTTTTGATCATCCCCCATCCTGTTGCAATATCGGGGCTGCAGCTGACCACTTTTGTATTCATTTATTCCATGCTGACAAGGAGTTGTGCCTGTCACAACTGAAGCAGGTGAGTACCTGTCCTATTCCCTGCACCTATATCTATCGGTTAAAACCCTATGTGCGCTTTCTTTCCACAGTTTTTGCTATCAGGGGTAAATGAAGGAATGACCAGAGCCTAGATATATATATACACAAAAGGACCATAGATAATTACTGACCGGTGTGTTGAATATACCGTTCACCAAGCAAACAAGGAGGGCGGAATCCTCTATAACCTCCAAGTAAGCTGGAACCAGGCTGTGGGCGTGCATTCAGCAGTGTAATGCAGCACCATGTGGTCCGGTCATGTGACCGGAATGACGTCAAGCCCCGCCCCGCAGCTCCTGTGGAGTGCGGAAGCAGATCTCAGGGTCATTCAGAGTCTGGTATCACTAAGGATACCACAGATAAGACCCTGAATAGCAGATGTGCACATCTATTGGTTCCATAGTAATGTAATCCTTTAGTGCAAAACAGGAAACTGGTCACCACAGTATATAATAAAACAGTGGAAAGACTTGATATGTTCTCTGCAAAGACAATACACATTTAAATACAATGTAATGCATAGATGCAAAGCAACAAGGGTAAATAAACAAGCAGGTATGCAAATAGAACAGAGAGTGAGTTCATTACAGACACAGTAAAACATCTTTAAGAGATTTTATATAGAATTCTCATGTGTATAGTGAACCAAAGAGGAAAGAGGGAAGGGAAGCCCATTCAAATTGCAGGACACAAATATCTATTTTTTATAGTAGCCAGTAAATAGAAGATTCTCGTTGATGCCATTGGGCATAACTGTATCCAGCTGAAAGATCCACCAAGACTCAGTTCTCAGGAGTGCCGGAGTAGGATTACCACCTCGTATATTGCTCAAAACTCTATCCAAGCCAACCACGGTTGTGTTTCCAATTCTGCTACCATGGTGCCTGAGATAGTGTTGTGCCACTGTAGAGATCGTTCGTCCCTGTTTTAGATGTTTAGATGCCAACGCTATGTCCGAGAAATGCATCTGAATGCGATGGCGCAGCTCCTGCGAGGTCTGTCCAACGTAAATGAGTCGGCAAGGGCAGGTAAGAGCATATACTACATTTTGGGACCTACAGTTCACATAATGCCGTAATATATACGATTTCTGGTCACGATGGTTCAGGAAATTGGATAAAGGAGGCATGAATTGGCAAATGGAGCACTGTCCACATGGAAAAGATCCCTTCAAAATGGTTCCTCTACCAACACGGGTAGTTGGTCATGCAAAATGGCTCCTACAAAGTTGGTCCCTCAAATTTGCTGATCTCCTTGCTGTTAAGAGTGGTCTGGAAGAGATAAGTTTTTTTAAATTGGAATCAGACAACAAGATGTTCCAATTTCTATTCAAGGTCTGATATATATCCGACCACTGACAATTAAAAGTGGTTACCAACCGTGGAGAGTCATTTTTAGGCTTATGATCCTTAGGTTTCAGCAAAGTATGGCGATCCGTGTTGATAGCTTTCTGATATGCTCGATGAATGATCTTCCGTGGATACCCTCTCGTTCTGAATCGTTCGGACAGATCCTGTGACTGGACAAGAAAATCAGACTGTGCACTACAATTTCTTCTTAAACGAAAAAATTGGCCCTCCGGTATACCATCTTTAAGATGTTTAGGATGTGAGCTCTTATAATGCAGAAGACTATTGGTAGATGTGCACTTACGGTAGAGATTGGTTTCAATCTTTTTTCCTTTTATTGCCAATTTCAAGTCCAAAACGTCCATGCTGTCCGATGTGATTTTCGAAGTGAGCTTGATATTCAGATGATTACTGTTCAAATCCGAGATGAATTCCAGGCAAAGGTCTCTAGGTCCTGTCCACAAAAACAAAATGTCATCGATATATCGGAACCACCCACAGACATAGTCACGACACCACGACGAGGGATACACCAACGCCTCCTCCCACCAACCCAAAAACAGGTTAGCGAAAGAAGGCGCACAGCGCGCCCCCATCGCGGTCCCAGACGTCTGCCTGTAGGTGGTCCGATCGAAAACAAAGTAATTGTGTCGGAGGATGAAGGCCAGTAAGTCCAAAACAAACATACCATGGGCTGAGATATTATCCTGGTCATTCTTGAGAAAGGTGGAAACAGCATGTAGTCCTTCTTCATGTCCTATACTCGTGTAAAGCGCCTCGACATCTAGGGAAACAAGTAAGGTCTGTGGAGGTAACTCAAGACTTTCCAAGATTTCCAGCAAGTGCATGGTGTCCCGTACATGGGACTTTAAATTGGTCACAAGGGGTTGTAAGTAAAAGTCTATGTAGACACAGGCATGTTCACTTAGACCACCGATTCCTGCCACAATTGGTCTCCCGGGTGGATTTTGGATACATTTGTGCACCTTCGGAAGTAAATAAAATGTCGGAGTTACAGGATGGGTATTATATATGAAGTCTCGCTCCCTCTTACCTATAACATTCCGCAACAGTGCATCAGCAAGCAAGGCATCCAACTTCTTCTGGAACACAGAGGTGGGATCGGAGGGTAATACCATATAGAGAGATGTATTAAGAAGCTGTCTTTTGGCTTCCTCCACATACAGATCCGTTGGCCAAAGGACTATATTTCCGCCTTTGTCAGCTTCTTTGATGACAAAAGCTGTGTTGTTCTTAAGGGTGACAATAGCATCTCTCTCGTCCTGGGTAAGGTTATCATGGGCGGCACTCCTGATCTTAAGTGTAAGTATATCCTGTACCATGGTGTTAAAAAAGACGTTAATAGTGGGGCAGGTACCAAAAGCAGGTGTTTTTTGAGATGGTCTGTATATGGTAAAGGGCTTCCTACCTGAGGGATCCTCAATCTCCTGTAACAGATCAATCAAGTCCTCAAAAGCTCTTTGTTCCAATTCAGGTAAGGATTGTAAGGACGAAGGATGGAGGTGGTAGTATTTGAACATGAGACTTCTACAGAAAAGATAAGTATCCTTAATCAAGGTGAATTTATCTAATTTCTGTACTGGTGAAAAAGACAAACCACGTTTCAGGACAGTCTCCTCTGCAGGGGATAAGACATGATCAGACAGGTTGATTATTTGAAGTGCATTCTCACCAACTATTTCCGATTCTTGTTCTTGTATCGAGTCTGCATGTATACATTCGGTGTCCGATTCCGTGGTATTCTTTTGTTGGTTCCTCTTCCGGCCACCTCTTCTCCCCCTCCTTCTGCTTCGCTTGTGTCTGTAGATAAAAAATCAGTGGACGAGCCTTCACCCGGATTAATTGAATGGCTCTATTTATGTGAGGCGAACCGAGATCTTCTATTTCCCTGATGGCTCCACCTATAGGCATGATTATCCTCAAAGTCTCTTTTATCACGAACAAATTTTCTCTTTTTTCCAGCAATAATATCCTTTTCATACTTGTCAATATTTTCCTTCAATTTGACTAAAAACGGTTGTACCATTGTACTTTTATCAAAGTTGTTAATTTTAAGCTCAGTTGCCATAATGCTATCTTTGATCTGTACCAGCAAATTACGATCATGGCCTATCAACAGGTCAAGTAATATACCAGAGCACTGAATGAGACCCCCTTCCCAAACACCTCTGAAATGTTCATCCACCTCCCAAGAGGGAAATATCTGAACCCTCAGTCCACGGGGTATGATCTTCAACTTTAGATACTGTTCTAAGCTCTTAATATTCCACCAAACACGAATATATCTTTTATGTAGATTCAAAAGTTCATCACATATGGCCTTAAAATCACCGTCTGCTGTGTCAGAGATCTGACAATCAAACACAGCTGCTACCTGATTGTTCCAAAGCACCTCTCTTGCTTCCAAATCATAAGCCATAGTAAGGCAAATATGATCCAAATCAAACAATTGAGTCAGACTATAATGGTGTGCACAAGTCCCCAATGGTATAAAACCATAGGAAAATGGGGACTTATCTCTTCCAGACCACTCTTAACAGCAAGGAGATCAGCAAATTTGAGGGACCAACTTTGTAGGAGCCATTTTGTACGACCAACTACCCGTGTTGGTAGAGGAACCATTTTGAAGGGATCTTTTCCATGTGGACAGTGCTCCATTTGACCAATTCATGCCTCCTTTATCCAATTTCCTGAACCATCGTGACCAGAAATCGTATATATTACGGCATTATGTGAACTGTAGGTCCCAAAATGTAGTATATGCTCTTACCTGCCCTTGCCGACTCATTTACGTTGGACAGACCTCGCAGGAGCTGCGCCATCGCATTCAGAAGCATTTCTCGGACATAGCGTTGGCATCTAAACATCTAAAACAGGGACGAACGATCTCTACAGTGGCACAACACTATCTCAGGCACCATGGTAGCAGAATTGGAAACACAACCGTGGTTGGCTTGGATAGAGTTTTGAGCAATATACGAGGTGGTAATCCTACTCCGGCACTCCTGAGAACTGAGTCTTGGTGGATCTTTCAGCTGGATACAGTTATGCCCAATGGCATCAACGAGAATCTTCTATTTACTGGCTACTATAAAAAATAGATATTTGTGTCCTGCAATTTGAATGGGCTTCCCTTCCCTCTTTCCTCTTTGGTTCACTATACACATGAGAATTCTATATAAAATCTCTTAAAGATGTTTTACTGTGTCTGTAATGAACTCACTCTCTGTTCTATTTGCAGACCTGCTTGTTTATTTACCCTTGTTGCTTTGCATCTATGCATTACATTGTATTTAAATGTGTATTGTCTTTGCAGAGAACATATCAAGTCTTTCCACTGTTTTATTATATACTGTGGTGACCAGTTTCCTGTTTTGCACTAAAGGATTACATTACTATGGAACCAATAGATGTGCACATCTGCTATTCAGGGTCTTATCTGTGGTGTCCTTAGTGATACCAGACTCTGAATGACCCTGAGATCTGCTTCCGCACTCCACAGGAGCTGCGGGGCGGGGCTTGGCGTCATTCCGGTCACATGACCGGACCACATGGTGCTGCATTACACTGCTGAATGCACGCCCACAGCCTGGTTCCAGCTTACTTGGAGGTTATAGAGGATTCCGCCCTCCTTGTTTGTTTGGTGAACGGTATATTCAACACACCGGTCAGTAATTATCTATGGTCCTTTTGTGTATATATATATCTAGGCTCTGGTCATTCCTTCATTTACCCCTGATGAAGCCACACATGGTGGCGTAACGCGTGGGGCAGGCGCACCCACACCTCCTGTCTCATTATTTACTCATCTGGTATTGTATTGGCTCTCTCTGATCTGTACCATATTTATGTTAGTCCTACATTTGGTGACTATGTATTGCTGTATACTGTTCTCTGGTACTGTTATTTTTGAGCCTATGTGATTTATTCCATCTGCATTATTCCATGAATTTTCAGTGGTGATGTGCTAAACTGTTCATGGGTGGATCACCCCTTTGATCTTCCCCAGTTTTAAGTGTTCTTAATAATATTTCTCTGTTATTAATAAACTTGTTTACACTTTTTGCATGCAACAAGGGACTCCTCTTGCTTCATTCCATTATTCTGGATTTTCCAGTATATGTTTGGTGTAGTTGTGCCCACTCTTTCCCATGTGTTGTTTTCTCGCAGTTCTACGTTTACATCTAGTGATGGGACCCGTGAGTTCAGCATTGATCACTATATTTCATGTGGGAGTTCTAATGTAGTATACTATGCTACTTGTGGGTGTCCTACAATTTATGTTGGACTGATGTCACGGGAACTCAGGGTTAGGGTTAGAGAACATGTGAGAGATATTGGTGCAGCGAGGGTGGCAGTGGATATAACCTCCTTAAAGAGTTTACCTCGACACTTTAGACAATATCATGGTAGTGACGCTAGGTCCATGAGAGTTCGGGGTATTGATTTAGTTCATAGGGACATCAGAGGGGGCAATATAAAGAAGTTATTAGCCCAGAAAAAAGCTAGGTGGATTGTGACACTGGAAACCCTGAGTCCTAGTGGATTAAATGAGAATTTAAGCCTCTCTTCCTTTCTGTAAGTCGTGCCATTACCCTTAAATTATGGGAGATTTCTTGTGGTTTTTATCATTTTTTTATTTCTATATCTGCATATATTTTTCTATTGTTATTTCTTTTAAAATCTCATTGATTTTGTGTTCATTTGTGTCTGGCAGTTCTTACCTTTTTTGAGAACATCTACTCCTCTTGATCATCTGCAGCCTACAGTATTTACATCTTGGGTTATGAATTGACCGCCTTGATATTCTTCACCTTCAGATCATGCACACGCGCCGGCATTGAGCTTCTGCGCAGGCGCACTACAATACTTTGATCTGCCCTGCTCAGAGTAGATAAAAGTGCGCCTGCACAGGACCTCAATGCCGGCCTGTGTGAATGAGGTAGTACACGTCATGCAGACAGATTTCAGAAGAAGGAGGACAAAGATGGCCAACAGAGGAGGTGCCGCACCTGGAGAACGGAGTCACCCATTTGACCAGTCTGCACCGAACTGACCATTTAGGTGAGTATTATAAAGTAATTTTTATGTTCTACACAGTGGCCTGGGCTCTTATCTACAGCATGTTAGAATGCTGTATATAAGAGCCCACTGGTGGTGGCTGAAGGTTAGGCTACATTCACACTTCCGTTGTTTTGCATCAGTCACAATCCGTCGCCTTGAGGAATTATTTTGCAGGAATCTGTTTTTCCCCATAGACTTGTATTAACGATGGATTGTGACTGATGTTCTTGTGTTGCATCCGCCGCGTGACGGATCAGTCATTTAGTGACTGACCATCGGGCAGTAGGAATGTAACGTGTTTTGGAAAATCGAACACGATGGTATCCCGTGCTGGATTCCGTCATGCTCTACTGAGCATGCCCAGCATGTTTGGCACACCCATTGGGCTGTCCCAAACACAAACTGATCACGACGGATCCGTCAAAAAACGGACGCACAGCGGATGAAATGGACGCGACGGATCAGTTTTTTCACAGGATTCCTGTGTACGAAATCCTGTGATATAACACATCCGTTGTGTTAGTTGACATCTAAAAGATGACGGATCCGTCGTTGCGTCGCAAGTGCGAATGTAGCCTAATAGTCATCAAATCTGGTGACAGCTTCCCTTTAAGTCTACATTCAACCTTAAAACTATGAACCTATAAAACCATGAATATGTTTGCAGTTCTATTTTTTCTGGTCAATTTCTAATAAAAGAACAAATATCTATAGGGAAAAGGGCAGCAAAATTCAACATTGGTTAAAGGGAGTGTGTTATAAAAAATACTAATAATGACATTTCCTATTTTTTTGTAATGTTTTATGTATCTATAAATTGGAGAAAATCTGAAAAACAATAATAATAGTAATAATAATTTGTCATATTTTACCAATGTTAGCCACCAGATGGAGCAGTTGCTTACTTTTGCCTACAAAAGCAATAGTGATGCACATTAGGAAAGTTGCAAAGGTGAGCAGAAACTCCTCTCTCCTACTGGATGTGCACAAAAGAAGGAGAGGAGGATATGGTTTGCAATCACAACACCATTTTGTTGGTAACGAACATACATTTTGTGTAACGCAACGCTAAAATTAACTTTTGACAATCTTTTCAACCTCAATTATTCAACTCTTGCCAAAAAGCATATAACAAGAGATGTTAGGTATGTGGTGGCAAGCCACAGTTAAGGTGTGGTGTGGAAGGTTGTCAAATTTTATGTAGTAAAAAAGGTGCGCACAATTATACTTTATTTCTCTTTTTTTAACATAATAATTCAGAATTTTTGAACAAAAAAAATTAAATCTTGCGTCTCAACTTTTTGAGAGCTGTATTGTTTTTAATTTTTGAGATATGGAGCTTTGTGAGAGCTTGTTTTTTGCGGCCCAAGCCGATGTTTTTATTGATATTATTTTAGGGTATATACAGTGTTTTCATCACCTGTTATTACATATTTTTCTGTTATTGTGGTGATCAAATAACTGCAATTCTGGTATTTTGTTGTTTTTTTCACGTTATGCTGTTTACCAATAGGATTAATCTATTTTATATTTTGATAGATCAGACTTGTACGAATGCAGTGAACCAAATACCGTATATGCCGGCGTATAAGACGACTGGGCGTATAAGACGACCCCCAACTTCTGCCCTAAAAATATAGAATTTGGGATATACTCACTGTATAAGACTACCCCGCTCCCAAATGAAAAAAAGTCTGCTTTGATTGCAACATGTTAATTTTAATTCCGCGAGAGCCGTACAATATGTTTTTAAAGGGCCATTGACAGATCAATCGCTCCAATGTTCACTTAGTACAGCAAGGAATGCTCCTCCCTGCTGTATAAAGCCACAACTGGACTGAAACAATGGTACTACACTCTGCTACAAACAGACACACACAACTCTGCTACAAACAGACAAACACACACAACTCTGCTACAAACAGACAAACACACACAACTCTGCTACAAACAAACACACACAACTCTGCTACATACAGACAAACACACACAACTCTGCTACATACAGACAAACACGTACAACTCTGCTACATACAGACAAACACATACAACTCTGCTACATACAGACAAACACATACAACTCTGCTACATACAGACAAACACATACAACTCTGCTACATACAGACAAACACACACAACTCTGCTACATACAGACAAACACACACAACTCTGCTACATACAGACAAACACATACAACTCTGCTACATACAGACAAACACACACAACTCTGCTACATACAGACAAACACATACAACTCTGCTACATACAGACAAACACATACAACTCTGCTACATACAGACAAACACATACAACTCTGCTACATACAGACAAACACATACAACTCTGCTACATACAGACAAACACACACAACTCTGCTACATACAGACAAACACATACAACTCTGCTACATACAGACAAACACATACAACTCTGCTACATACAGACAAACACATACAACTCTGCTACATACAGACAAATACACACAACTCTGCTGCTCTGTGGGGCCTGCACCCGCGGCTCGGCGGGTACAGCACCCGTGGCATCGGCGGGGGGGGGGGATTGGCAGGGCATACATCTGGGGGGTTAGAAGCAGCTCACCGGGGCCCATAATGGGGAGGCGGGGAGGGCATTTACCCGATTAGGTCACGGTGGAGAGGGGGCCCACACAGCGCCGGACAGAAGCTCGCCTCCTTCATCTGTGGGACTGAGAAGGCGGTAGCTCCGCCCACAGATGAAATTCAAAACAGGATGTCTGCGCGCCTTAAAGTGACGGCGCCGCAGATTGCTGCCGAGGACTGCGGTCCCCGGAACTCGGCCGGGGGCAGCAGAACTATAAAGGCGAGTGGGCCCCGGCCAAGGGACAGGAGAACTGACGAGGCCGAGTGGGCCCCCCCGGCTCTCTAGGGCCCCGGCATTTGCCCATAGACAGGTAGGAGCCCTGTCTGCGAGCCAGATACGGCCATCAAAAGAGCCATATCTGGCTCGCGAGCCATAGGTTCCCGACCCCTGCTGTATGATATATACCGTATTTTTCGCTTTATAAGACGCACCTGATTATAAGACGCACCCTCAAATTTGGTGAAGGAAAAGAGAATTTTTTTTTTTTAATGTTAATTGGGGTCCATCTTATAATGCCAGTGTCCCTCTAACAAATCATATAGGGTATATGTCCCTCATAGCCCCCCATCCTAAAATTAGCCCCCTTAATCTGGATATGGCCCCCTTATATTGAATATAGCCCCCTTGTGATGGCACACGTTCCCCTGTGCTGCCTATGGTCCCCTATGGATTGCACACGTTCCCGTGTTAGATAACGCCCCCATGCTGCTGCCCATGGCCCCTATAGATCGCACAAGTCCCCCTGTGTTAGATATCGCCCCCATAGTGCTGCCCATGGCCCCTATAGATCGCACAAGTCCCCCTGTGTTAGATATCGCCCCCATAGTGCTGCCCATGGCTCCTATATAGATCGCACAAGTCCCCTGTGTTATATATCGCCCCCATAGTGCTGCCCATGGTCCCTATAGATCGCACAAGTCCCCCTGTGTTAGATATCGCCCCCATAGTGCTGCCCATGGCTCCTATATAGATCGCACAAGTCCCCCTGTGTTATATATCGCCCCCATAGTGCTGCCCATGGTCCCTATAGATCGCACAAGTCCCGCTGCAGTGTACATATATATATATACACACACCCCCCCCGTATATCCGGCGTATAAGACGACCCCCCACTGTAGCCATTATTTTAAGGGGGTAAAAAGTCGTCTTATACGCCAGTATATACGGGTATGTGTATTTTTTCTTTTTAAATTTTTCATGAGGTAAAGGGCAGAGCGCCAATGAAAGGTCAAAACAATAGATAGAACTTGATAGAAAATGGTCAGACGGAGCGCTAGGAATGATGGAATCCTCGGTATTTATAACAACAAATCTTTATTGTCCTCTACAGCTATAACGTGTTTCAATAGACAAGCTAACTTCATCAGGTAGAATTGTGGCGGCCTGGACTAGCCAGGTCGTCACAGGTACTGCAACACACACCCCCACCCCGAGACAGGCACATCAGCCAGACACAAAATCCTTGTTGCCTCCCTCCAGGGGCTGATGTACACACCAGGTGGGGTGGAGCCAGGTGGTTGGCCCCACCCACTGAGGAGTTCACAGTCCTGGAGGTGGGAAAAGGAAGTCAGATCAGTTAGGGAAGTGCAAGTGAAAGGAGTGAAGTAGTCGTGGAGGAGTAAACTGACGGTGTCCGGGTGTGTGGCCTGGGCACTAAGAGCAAGGTTGACAGACGGTGGTGGCCGTCTGCAGGAGAGGCAGATCAACGCGGAACCATAGGACCGGGGTCGGGCGGTGGCCCGCCGGTACCGAACCGGGGAGCGAAGTGAAACCAGCACACACCGGCAGGGCCTGCGGACCCCGAGCAGGCTGGGAGTCGCTTTTAAGAGGTCAAATCCATTAGTGACCGGAACCTCAGGGGTTTCCTAACATCCAAGACCCGATAGAAGGCATCCGTCCGACCAGAAGAAGGAAATACAGCTACCGCCACAGCTAGAGTTCCAAGGGCCAGAGCCTGAGGGCAAAAGGGCTCCTTCGGCACATATACACGCTGGGGAGCGGGTTACCGTTGGGAAGCCATCGGGACTGAACATACACAAAGGTGCAGGGAAAGGCAGCCACCACCAACCGTCCGGGAGAAACCACAGCAGCCAGCTGCGGTACCCGTCCATCCAGCCGTTTGATTTACCAGAGACTTGCGTACATTTGTGGCTGAGTGAGTACAACCGTGCCATCCGGCATCGCGCTGCGCAGTCCAGGCAACCCTGCACCTTGCCAACCCTGCCTCCCCGTCACCTCACCGGGCCCTGGGACCACCAACCCTTACCCACGGAGGGGGAAAACAACATCGCAGCTGCTCCCTACCATCGCTCCCAGGATCCCCGTCACCAGCAGCGGTGGTGCCCAACCTCACCACAACCCGTGGGTGGCGTCACAGACTAATATCCCCCAAACCAACCACCTCTTTCACTCACGGGCGAGGAGCGCTGCTCGAGTTCCCGGATCCGGCCCACCGCTCGAGCCACTGAACAGCCATTGCAGCAGTGCCGGACCCGAGCGTTAGCGAACGCAGCGCAGTGGTGTCCTCCCCGCCCGCGACAGAATCGTTTTCTATCAAGTTCTATCTATTGTCTTTTCCCCGTGAGGAATTAACGTCAGGAGCAGCTCTGGAAATCCTTCTTATCTCAAAGACTGGTCAGTGCCATGTTACCTACGATCTGACAGGACCTGAGGTGACGTGATTCCATGTGATCAGTCACATGATCCTCTCTCAATCACGCCCATCGAGCGACGGGCGCGGAAGTCATCGGCGCCCACCTCCAGCCAGCTTACCACTGGATAATTCATCTTGACTAGTTTTGTGCAGGGGTGTGCAGTTCCTTCAGGTGTTCACCCATGGCATCTTAAGATCACCCCTTTCCACTAGATTCTTCACAGAGCTTCCCTTTCTTTTTTTTCAATGAAAGGGGTCACAGCACACTCCCAGCTAGCGCTCACAAAATGCTAGTGTCAGAGTTTGACAGGTTAAAAACAAAATGGCTGTTAGAGGCACAATTCAGCTGACTAAATCAGCTGACATGTGCAGGGAAAGATGTGGGCTCGGTGTGTGAGCCCATACTAAAGGCATGTAGATGACCCATGATGTACATAGCACATCATGGGTCATTAAGGGGTTAAACAGGCTATTAAAGTAGTCACTCACTGCTAAATATTTCATCCTAAACTCTATCTATTTAATGTCATGATTACGGATGAGCAAATCTGAACTGTAAAGTTTGGGGTTCGTACTGGACACCAGGAGCCTTGTTATGGACCCAAACACAGACTTTTACCTGTATGTCCAATTCTTATTCGGGTTTGTCATCAAAATAAAGATTGTTGAAAGGTTGCAGAGCAGCCAATCAGTACATTTTTCCTATGTGGGCACTTCCAGCCCCCCAAAAAAGGCATAGGGTACCCCCCAATTTTTGCATCCCGCCATGGTAAAGAAGACAGGTGGGAACTGCTATTATCAGGACGTGAAAAGCCATGAATATTGCCCCCAGCCTAAAAATACCAGCTACAATTCCGGACTGCTGGATTGTGGGTCACGGCCATGATTCACAATCCAGCAGTCCGGTAGCACTGTCACTGAGGGCAGCGAGGGAGCCTGAGTGTAAACTGAACTGAACTGAATGATTTCACCTTCTCACAGCCTGAGGTTACACCCGGGCTCCCCCACTGCCCTTAATGAAACTGCTGCTGGATTGCGAGACATGGCCATAACCCACAATCCGACAGTCTGGCAGGACTTTAATTGAGGGCAGCAGGGAGCCTTTTCAATTAAAGGACTAGTAAATGGGGGGGGTCTCATAGATGCTTCCAAATACCAATCAAGGGCTTGAAGGCAGCTGTCAATTTTTTTTAGAGATCCCAGCTATGGGCTGTTCTTTTAGGCTGGGAGGGCCAATATCCATAGCTCGTCCCATCCTGATAATACCAGCTCTCACCTGTTTGCTTTACCGTGGTTGGTTATCAAAAATGGGGGGGACCCTACTCCTTTTTTAATTTTTTTGTTTAAATAATAAAAAAAGTCTTAGGATCTATATTGATATCCAGCTATGGTACAGCTCACAGGTGGGGGCTGTAGCCTGTAGGTGTCGTTTTACCCGTGCTGGCTATCAAAATATGGAAGTAGCACACATCATTTTTTTAAATTATTTATTTCTTTTTACACTAACATATTGAAAACTGACTACAACCAATGACAGATGAGCACACAGGATAGCAGTGTGCAACCAATCCAAGACACAGAGGGTGGGCGGGGGAAGCAATGAATATTGGTGAAGCTTAAAAAGCGGACCCGGAAGAGAGTATGATTGCAGTGTGAGCTTCTGGTAAGCATGGTATTTATAACAATCCTGCTCTTACTACCATTTAATGTCCATTTGTTGCCCGCTATTGCTTACTACAGTGATTTTATAGCCCAGAACTTCTGATCCCCTTCAACTTGTATGGAGTTTGTTGTCCAGGGTCAAGTTCGGCTGCAGAACCTGATTTTTTTTTTTTAGTCCGTGCAAGTTCACTGAACCTGAATATCCATGAGTTTGGTCCTCACTAGTCATAATCTAATCTTTTTTTCTAATATTATTTAATTAAAAATTCCCTATCCTTCCCTAACTACACTTACTGTTTTTTCTTTCTACCAATCCATTTTTGATTCATGCAGGGATACTCAAAAGAAGTCACTGCCGCAGCCTGAACCCATCCCTGAAATGAACATCATCAGTGACCTGCATTTCAGGGAATGGACAAGGTCCTGCTCTATTGTGTGTACCACCCCGGGGCTCGGCCAGCTGCTGAGCCGCTCGGATCCGGGCTCGTCGGTGGGTGGCTCGAGCTCCTCCCGGACCCGGGGGTCACGTCGCTCTGAACGGGATGCTGGCGCTAAGTGAGGGGTGGTGTTCGGTGGGGGGAGATCCACGGCCGAGGCCGCGGTTGTGTTGGGAATTAGGTTCGTGACGCCACCCACGGGTTGTGGTGAATGGATGTACACCACCGCTGCCATTGACTAGGCTCCCGGGAACGGTGTTGCGCAGCTTGGTGTTGACCCCTCCGTGGGTAGGGGGAATGATGATCCCAGGGGCCCGAGGGTGCTGAAGAGGGGGGGATGATGGATGCGTGCTGGCATGTTGGTGCGGTGCGCGACCCGAGGGCACTGTTGTACTCACTATCACAGGCACACTGGAGTCTCTGGTAAACCAAACAAGATGGTGGACGGTGCCCGCAGCCGACTGCACTTCTCCTCTTTCTAAGTTGGTGGTTTCCGCCTTTCTCCTGCACCTCACTTTTAGTAGAATTATGACTCCTATGCCTGAGCAACGGTAGTCCACTCCCCAGCTTTGTGTGTGCCGGTAGAGCCCGTTTGCCCACAGACGCTGGCCCGTGGGATCTCGATGCCTGGGCGGTGGCTTTCTATCCCTATGGTTGGGCTGTTGTCTTCAATTGGGTCTTGGGTGGGAAAGAACCTAAAGTCCAGACCCCAGTCAGGGAATTCGACTCAGTCCAGTGGTTTCTGAGCCTCGTACTGGGTCTGAGTACCCCTCCTGGTACTCCGGTTTCCAATAGGTTCCCCGGTTCGGTACGGGCAGGCCACTACCCGGTCCCAGTCCCTTACGGTTCCACTGGCTGTAATCCCAGCTCCTGCAGGCGGCCACCACCGTCTGCCTCCTGGCCACAGGGTATCCGGGCTCCGTCCCAGATCCCTGACAAATGTCTTCTCCTAACTCTCTCCCTACTCCTCTCCTTCCTCTCCCTTTCACCTCCAAAACAGAACTCTCTGTGTTTTACCGCCTTAGGCCATCCAAACTCCTCAGTGAGCATGGCCAACCGCCTGTCTCCATCCCCCGGGTGTGAACGTCAGAACCTGAGAGGGGTGACTCAGGGTTTTAAGGTTGGCTGCAGGTAGCTTTTTAGGGGCAGGTGTTTGTGCAAGGGACTACCTGTGACTACCTGGCTAATCCAGGGCGTCACATGTGCATGCGTCGGTTATCATCTCTGACAGATGCTCAGTAGATTCCTGTCACTGTGCACTGTTCTTCTCATTACCCAGTGGCAGTGCATTCTCGCTAGTTCTGATCAGAAGTGACGGGTGGCATCAGAGTGCACTGTCATTCCACAGTGTAAGTATAGAATGAGTGAGGAGAGACCAGCACCGCCACTGCACTTGAGCTTGCTCTGTCTCTGTTATTTTGTATCTGCAGATTCTGGATGAGAGAAAAGTTTTACTCACAGCAAGTTGGGCTGCAGTGTGTACATCGCCCTGGCCAAAAACTGATGCTCTAGCAGGATACAGCTAAACCCCCACTAAGTGAAGGCATCACAGGTGCAGGAGAAGCAGATCACACACACACCTTCATGGAATGGAGGGGAGGTGACTGCTAGATGATAAAACTGCACACAAGTGGCTTGCATAGAGCGCTGTTCACATGCAGATGACACAGTCACAAACCCGCAGCCTATTAGGTAACGCCCTTCTATTAGATCAGGCGGGCTGCCAAGCCGTACTCCACTGTATATCATGCACGGACAGACACTCTACAATGCAAGGCCCAACAGAAAGGGGCCTGGCTGTATCCTGTACAAACAAAAAAATATGAGGTTTTTGTTGGTATTTATGGCCATAAAACGTAAGCCTACACCCTCGTCAAGGGACCTCATGTCTGTAGGTCCCTACACTAAATATAAAAAAAGCAACAATAAGAGGATAATGTCCTCCAAAAATCAAGTATTACTCACAGCAAGTTGGGCTGCAGTGTGTACATCGCCCTGGCCAAAAACTGATGCTCTAGCAGGATACAGCTAAACCCCCACTAAGTGAAGGCATCACAGGTGCAGGAGAAGCAGATCACACACACACCTTCATGGAATGGAGGGGAGGTGACTGCTAGATGATAAAACTGCACACAAGTGGCTTGCATAGAGCGCTGTTCACATGCAGATGACACAGTCACAAACCCGCAGCCTATTAGGTAACGCCCTTCTATTAGATCAGGCGGGCTGCCAAGCCGTACTCCACTGTATATCATGCACGGACAGACACTCTACAATGCAAGGCCCAACAGAAAGGGGCCTGGCTGTATCCTGTACAAACAAAAAAATATGAGGTTTTTGTTGGTATTTATGGCCATAAAACGTAAGCCTACACCCTCGTCAAGGGACCTCATGTCTGTAGGTCCCTACACTAAATATAAAAAAAGCAACAATAAGAGGATAATGTCCTCCAAAAATCAAGTATTACTCACAGCAAGTTGGGCTGCAGTGTGTACATCGCCCTGGCCAAAAACTGATGCTCTAGCAGGATACAGCTAAACCCCCACTAAGTGAAGGCATCACAGGTGCAGGAGAAGCAGATCACACACACACCTTCATGGAATGGAGGGGAGGTGACTGCTAGATGATAAAACTGCACACAAGTGGCTTGCATAGAGCGCTGTTCACATGCAGATGACACAGTCACAAACCCGCAGCCTATTAGGTAACGCCCTTCTATTAGATCAGGCGGGCTGCCAAGCCGTACTCCACTGTATATCATGCACGGACAGACACTCTACAATGCAAGGCCCAACAGAAAGGGGCCTGGCTGTATCCTGTACAAACAAAAAAATATGAGGTTTTTGTTGGTATTTATGGCCATAAAACGTAAGCCTACACCCTCGTCAAGGGACCTCATGTCTGTAGGTCCCTACACTAAATATAAAAAAAGCAACAATAAGAGGATAATGTCCTCCAAAAATCAAGTATTACTCACAGCAAGTTGGGCTGCAGTGTGTACATCGCCCTGGCCAAAAACTGATGCTCTAGCAGGATACAGCTAAACCCCCACTAAGTGAAGGCATCACAGGTGCAGGAGAAGCAGATCACACACACACCTTCATGGAATGGAGGGGAGGTGACTGCTAGATGATAAAACTGCACACAAGTGGCTTGCATAGAGCGCTGTTCACATGCAGATGACACAGTCACAAACCCGCAGCCTATTAGGTAACGCCCTTATATTAGATCAGGCGGGCTGCCAAGCCGTACTCCACTGTATATCATGCACGGACAGACACTCTACAATGCAAGGCCCAACAGAAAGGGGCCTGGCTGTATCCTGTACAAACAAAAAAATATGAGGTTTTTGTTGGTATTTATGGCCATAAAACGTAAGCCTACACCCTCGTCAAGGGACCTCATGTCTGTAGGTCCCTACACTAAATATAAAAAAAGCAACAATAAGAGGATAATGTCCTCCAAAAATCAAGTATTACTCACAGCAAGTTGGGCTGCAGTGTGTACATCGCCCTGGCCAAAAACTGATGCTCTAGCAGGATACAGCTAAACCCCCACTAAGTGAAGGCATCACAGGTGCAGGAGAAGCAGATCACACACACACCTTCATGGAATGGAGGGGAGGTGACTGCTAGATGATAAAACTGCACACAAGTGGCTTGCATAGAGCGCTGTTCACATGCAGATGACACAGTCACAAACCCGCAGCCTATTAGGTAACGCCCTTCTATTAGATCAGGCGGGCTGCCAAGCCGTACTCCACTGTATATCATGCACGGACAGACACTCTACAATGCAAGGCCCAACAGAAAGGGGCCTGGCTGTATCCTGTACAAACAAAAAAATATGAGGTTTTTGTTGGTATTTATGGCCATAAAACGTAAGCCTACACCCTCGTCAAGGGACCTCATGTCTGTAGGTCCCTACACTAAATATAAAAAAAGCAACAATAAGAGGATAATGTCCTCCAAAAATCAAGTATTACTCACAGCAAGTTGGGCTGCAGTGTGTACATCGCCCTGGCCAAAAACTGATGCTCTAGCAGGATACAGCTAAACCCCCACTAAGTGAAGGCATCACAGGTGCAGGAGAAGCAGATCACACACACACCTTCATGGAATGGAGGGGAGGTGACTGCTAGATGATAAAACTGCACACAAGTGGCTTGCATAGAGCGCTGTTCACATGCAGATGACACAGTCACAAACCCGCAGCCTATTAGGTAACGCCCTTCTATTAGATCAGGCGGGCTGCCAAGCCGTACTCCACTGTATATCATGCACGGACAGACACTCTACAATGCAAGGCCCAACAGAAAGGGGCCTGGCTGTATCCTGTACAAACAAAAAAATATGAGGTTTTTGTTGGTATTTATGGCCATAAAACGTAAGCCTACACCCTCGTCAAGGGACCTCATGTCTGTAGGTCCCTACACTAAATATAAAAAAAGCAACAATAAGAGGATAATGTCCTCCAAAAATCAAGTATTACTCACAGCAAGTTGGGCTGCAGTGTGTACATCGCCCTGGCCAAAAACTGATGCTCTAGCAGGATACAGCTAAACCCCCACTAAGTGAAGGCATCACAGGTGCAGGAGAAGCAGATCACACACACACCTTCATGGAATGGAGGGGAGGTGACTGCTAGATGATAAAACTGCACACAAGTGGCTTGCATAGAGCGCTGTTCACATGCAGATGACACAGTCACAAACCCGCAGCCTATTAGGTAACGCCCTTCTATTAGATCAGGCGGGCTGCCAAGCCGTACTCCACTGTATATCATGCACGGACAGACACTCTACAATGCAAGGCCCAACAGAAAGGGGCCTGGCTGTATCCTGTACAAACAAAAAAATATGAGGTTTTTGTTGGTATTTATGGCCATAAAACGTAAGCCTACACCCTCGTCAAGGGACCTCATGTCTGTAGGTCCCTACACTAAATATAAAAAAAGCAACAATAAGAGGATAATGTCCTCCAAAAATCAAGTATTACTCACAGCAAGTTGGGCTGCAGTGTGTACATCGCCCTGGCCAAAAACTGATGCTCTAGCAGGATACAGCTAAACCCCCACTAAGTGAAGGCATCACAGGTGCAGGAGAAGCAGATCACACACACACCTTCATGGAATGGAGGGGAGGTGACTGCTAGATGATAAAACTGCACACAAGTGGCTTGCATAGAGCGCTGTTCACATGCAGATGACACAGTCACAAACCCGCAGCCTATTAGGTAACGCCCTTCTATTAGATCAGGCGGGCTGCCAAGCCGTACTCCACTGTATATCATGCACGGACAGACACTCTACAATGCAAGGCCCAACAGAAAGGGGCCTGGCTGTATCCTGTACAAACAAAAAAATATGAGGTTTTTGTTGGTATTTATGGCCATAAAACGTAAGCCTACACCCTCGTCAAGGGACCTCATGTCTGTAGGTCCCTACACTAAATATATCTGTTGGGCCTTGCATTGTAGAGTGTCTGTCCGTGCATGATATACAGTGGAGTACGGCTTGGCAGCCCGCCTGATCTAATAGAAGGGCGTTACCTAATAGGCTGCGGGTTTGTGACTGTGTCATCTGCATGTGAACAGCGCTCTATGCAAGCCACTTGTGTGCAGTTTTATCATCTAGCAGTCACCTCCCCTCCATTCCATGAAGGTGTGTGTGTGATCTGCTTCTCCTGCACCTGTGATGCCTTCACTTAGTGGGGGTTTAGCTGTATCCTGCTAGAGCATCAGTTTTTGGCCAGGGCGATGTACACACTGCAGCCCAACTTGCTGTGAGTAATACTTGATTTTTGGAGGACATTATCCTCTTATTGTTGCTTTTTTTATATTTAGTGTAGGGACCTACAGACATGAGGTCCCTTGACGAGGGTGTAGGCTTACGTTTTATGGCCATAAATACCAACAAAAACCTCATATTTTTTTGTTTGTACAGGATACAGCCAGGCCCCTTTCTGTTGGGCCTTGCATTGTAGAGTGTCTGTCCGTGCATGATATACAGTGGAGTACGGCTTGGCAGCCCGCCTGATCTAATAGAAGGGCGTTACCTAATAGGCTGCGGGTTTGTGACTGTGTCATCTGCATGTGAACAGCGCTCTATGCAAGCCACTTGTGTGCAGTTTTATCATCTAGCAGTCACCTCCCCTCCATTCCATGAAGGTGTGTGTGTGATGTGCTTCTCCTGCACCTGTGATGCCTTCACTTAGTGGGGGTTTAGCTGTATCCTGCTAGAGCATCAGTTTTTGGCCAGGGCGATGTACACACTGCAGCCCAACTTGCTGTGAGTAATACTTGATTTTTGGAGGACATTATCCTCTTATTGTTGCTTTTTTTATATTATGAGAGAAAAGTTGCAGCATGCTGCGATTGTTAGTGAGAGCCGTGTCACTCGCACCCATACAAATTTATGGGTGAGAGTGAAACATCGGACTGCACTCTGATGTCAGCTGACAATAGAGAAGATGGAGAGATTACTCCCTCCCTCTCCTCTGCAGCTTTTATCTGATTGCAGGACCGGATCACAGTTACATGACACTTAGCTCACGTTGGCAGCAGAGAGGGAGCTAAGTGTCATTAGCATATCGCATCCACTGCACTCGCATTGGACGCCATAACATCATGTGAATGCAGCCCTAGAATGATGAAAGTCAATGTATAATTGTAATTAAAATGCAACCAGGCAGACGCCAGTTACACAATTTAACTGTCCGTTAATCATGACTAAGGGTCAGTTCTATGTCAGGCCCGAAATGCATAGACCCTAGTCGATACGATGAGCTTTTATCCACTGTATGTTTTTTATGGATTTTTCACAATAAAGCTTCAGAGTTTTTGTTCCAAGATGGTTGCTGGCTTTTTCCACTTCTCTTGATCTTCATTGTTGCACCAGGATTCGGCCTGATGTGCCTGGCACCGTCCACCATTTTGGGATCCATATAGGTCTAGGTGAGCTGTGATAATATATTCCTTTTAGTATTATGGAAGCCCTGTAGAAATCACGGGTGTTAATCTCTGATTGATCATTTCCATTATAAGCTGATTATGGCTGAAATGCTGTTAGCTCAGACATTGGACCTAATAATCTTTTCTCCTACTGTACACAGTATAAATTGGAGGTTTCTCCTATATTCGGTTGATTTAGGGTACATACCCACAATGTGTTTTATCGCATTTTCAAAGCTGCATAATTTTGCTGCATCAAAAATGCAGCGTTTTATAGTTCAAGCAAAGTTGATAGGATTTATGGGAATCTCATGTCCACTTTCTTCTTTTTTACGCTGTGCAAAATCACTTGCGTTGAGTTTTTCCAATCCAGAGCATGTCAATTTCTCCTGTGGGTATGCTGAGTTTTCTGTGCAAAATTCTCCCACAGACTTGCATTTGATGTGGAAAATCTGTGAAAAATCACACGTGCGTTTCAGAGACAAAAAACACAAATGAAACAAAAAAGAATGTTAAAAAAACAACTAAAGCGGGCTTTACACGCTACGAGATTGCTACAGCGATCTCGTTGGGGTCACGGATTTTGTGACGCACATCCGGCCGCTGTAGCGATGCCGTTGCGTGTGACACCTATGAGCGATTTTGCATCGTCGCAAAAAACGTACAAAATCGCTCATCGGTGACATGGGGGTCCATTCTCAAATATCGTTACTGCAGCAGTAACAAAGTTGTTCCTCGTTCCTGTGGCAGCACACATCGCTCCGTGTGACACCGCAGGAACGAGGAACCTCACGTTACCTGCCTCCCGGTCACAATGCGGAAGGAAGGAGGTGGGCAGGATGTTCGTCCAGCTCATCTCCGCCCCTCCACTTCTATTGGGCGGCGGTTCAGTGATGCTGCTGTGACGTTACTGTGACGCTGAACATACCGCGCCCTTAGAAAGGAGGCGGTTCGCTGGTCACAGCGACGTCGCAGGGAAGGTAAGTAGTGTGACGAGTCCGGGCAATGTTGTGCAACACGGGGAGAGATTTGCCCATGTCGCACAACTGATGGGGGTGGGTACACACGATGGCGATATCGGTACCGATATCGCAGTGTGTAAGGCTACATGCGCACGCTGTATCTTTTTGTGTTCACAAACTGCAGCCAAAACTGCAGCCAAAACTGCAGCCAAAATGCAGCCAAAACTGCACCTTGGCAGAGAGAGCCTGGAAATATCACAAAAAACGGATGTAATTTTAGGTGCGTTTTTGGTGCGTTTTCGCTGCGTTTTTGGTGCGTTTTTCACACCCTGCGTTTTTGCTGCGTTTTTGTGACAAATGTTGACAAAAACGCAGGAAGAATGAACATGATGCATTTTATTTGTCACAAACCTTTGACAAATAAAACGCTGACAAATAAACGTGCGCATGACAAATCTGACTTCTCATAGACTTTGCTGGGAAGTCAAATGTCAGAAAGTTCTAACAACAAAACTGCAGCCAAAAAAGCAGCAAAAAAGCAGGAAAAAAAAGCAGCGTGCGCATGTAGCCTTAAGCAGCCTTAAGAATGTCAATACCAGGAAGTACAAAAACCACAATGAAAAAATGCAGGTAAACTAAGGTACAGAAATTCTGCAGGGTCAAAAACTCAGCAAATACTGATCGTGGAGCTGTAGTCTTCCAGCCACACACAGGACAGTGGGGGAAGAAGGGGATCCGGAGACATATAATGATGATTTCTTATATGTTTCTCAATTTAACTTGTAATATCACACAAAATGAGACAAGGAGGAGATTCAAGGAGGAATTGCTAGATTGTTATCTTTTAATTTTGTTCATTATTTCGTGTTATTTTAGTGATCCATATCTTTTTATTACATACATTTTATGCTGCAGAACATTTATATAATATCATCTACCAAAGCATCCTCTAATGTTTAAGATTGCGCTACGATATCATAGGAATGTCTACAGATGGATATTCTGTAACAGAGAAAGTTTACATTATTCAGGCAAAGAAGGACAAGTAAGGACACACATTGAAGAATGCATTATTCAATTAAACCTTGTCAATTCTATTAAAACCTTATTAAAACCGCAAGCCATGGCATGACTGCAGAAATGTTAACCAGTGTGCCTATATAAAGCATATTCTTATCACTTCAGTAAGTTCGCACAAATGGGAGCTGTCTGGTACAAAAGCTAAAGCTTTGGAGTCTCTAAATGCTTAACACAAAAGCCTGGAGGTAAATTGTTATTCTGTGTGAGATTTAATACTTCGTTCCTGCTTTTAAGGACCCACATTCTTACTAAAAGAAAAAAAACAAAAAAAACAAATGTGTGAGCGGAGCAACTTGTGACATTTGCTATCTCAAGAATGTTAAGTGTATAAATAGTATGAGATTGCTTATAGCTACCTATTCTAGAATGGAATAAAGATTAACTGTGTAACTAATGAGACATCATAAATGTTTATGGAAAGGTCACTATAAAACTAATTGTTCTGAATCTCAAATGGAAGGAGGAGGACCTATACAGGGTCTGGGTGTTGACCACCCAAGGACATGGTGCTTGGTATATAAATGTGAATGAGGCATATTTTTATGCTTGCATTTATCATGACAATTCTTAGATAATGCAGTATTTTGCCCCACAGTCATTGAAAATCTTAAATAAGTCACCACCATTTACGTTCAATATTCATTTATTATTATTAAAACAGAACATTATTACAAATAATCAGGAATTGTGTTGCCATTACAGCTGTATGAAGTCACAGCTAAGTGAGTCTATTACATGGGATTTATACAGATCCCAATGAGCGCAATAGTAATGTCCACCACTCCTGAGAGTAACGGCTGCAGGCAGTCCCAATTTTCTCATTTTCGAGCTCTTTGTCAGGAGAAACAGATTTCCAAGCCAATTTTGTAGGAACATTGTGGTTTACTGCGTTATTCAATCCTTTTATTATAGTGGTGTACTGATACATACCAATCAAAAAGTAGCCAAAAGGAAAATTAAAGTGAATCTGTCACCGGGTTTTTGCCACCTCACCTGAAAACAGCATCATGTAGGCAAAGAGATCCTGAATAGGGATGATCGAATACTTTGATTATTCGGCTTCGCGAATATTTTCCGAATATCTCGCCGCTATTCGACTATTCGATGTGCAATGTAAGTCTATGGGAAGCCTGAATAGTTCCGAATAGTTGTTATTCGGGTTTCCTATAGACTTACATTGCGCATCGAATATTCGCGAATAGACGAATAGAGGCGAGGTATTCGGAAAATATTCGCAAAGCCGAATAATCGAAGTATTTGATCATCCCTAATCCTGAATCCAATCATGTATCACTTAGATTGCTCTGTGCAGCCATTCTGACACAGTGAAAGATTTTGGATATTATATGCAGCAGTGCTGGGAGAGCTGCCTCAAGCTTTCAGTGTACATTTCCCTTGACAGAAGCTGCTAATGACAGAAAGGGGGGTGGAGTTGGACTGCAGCTTACAGGCTGCTGATGTCCACTAATAGTAAAGATAAAAGGCCTAAAGTAACATTGCAAGTAAACAAAAAAGACTGTGAGATAACAGGCGCAGAGCTGAATTCTCTGTTTTAACACTTGCAGCATGCTGTCTTCATATTACATTGCAGAAACCTGCTGACAGAGTCTAGATAAATTTAGGATTTATAGATGTGCGATCCATGTCTACAGCTACAGCGCTGGCTAAGTCTCTCTCACCTATAGAGTGTAAGCTCTTATGGTCTCTGGGGTTATTTCTCTCTCTTCTCCCTCATGTATATTTTCTGAGCAATTACAAGGTTTCCAGTAATAAGATTTGTGCAAATATCTTCACTACAAATCAAATTTTGGGAGAAAATTTGGAGAAATGGGTGAATTTGAATTTCAAAATATCTGCTCATCTCTACAAGTGACTCTTGTGAATACAGCACATGCAACTGATCCACTCATTACTAAAACTATTGACTCATGTAGTTTGTTCTTTATATTGTTCTTCCACTTCCAAATTCATTAATACAGATTGTCACTTGAGACTTTCAATATTTTGAGTTTTCTGAACAGACAGCATCTCTGTAAGTTCTCACACTTTGCCATGCCCCTTTTATTTTCCACTAGTATCTTGTCATGCAATAGGACAAAATTACTTTGTAGGAAAACATTTGAGTAAAGTTAAACAAAATTCCTAAGAGAACTTTAATTGGTATGATGAGAATATTAACCCATAAAGTATTTTCTGGATGTGGATATACACTATATGTAACAATTATTTCTTGATGGAAAATTTACTAGTCAACTTTCTTTTAACTTTTCTTATAGTTTAAAGCCTGAAATAAACTTTTGTGAGAAGAGAACTTCAGTTACTTATTTTGTGATAAGTCAAAAAGTGTTAAAGCCGCGAGAAGTAGTGAAGTGTGAAGGTGCTAATATAGGGATAGCAAACTGCAACAATTAAAAATCTCAGTCACTAACTTCTCCCCTGCAACGGATTCTGAAACATTTTCTTAAACCCTATAAAACTCTACAAAACTCAGTGTAAAATATATACAGCATGCTGTTTACTAGGGGTAAAATCAGGGACAGGGCCATAATTTAGTGACAAAAAGACTCCTATTTATGAGATCTCCATATGGAAAAGGGATATCATACTAAGATAACCCCTAAAACGTTTGTGAACCACTGCAAAATTGTTACCGACTGGAAATTAAATGAAAGTTAATATAAATAAACATGTCCAGCCCCACCTGTTGTAACTGACATTATAGGTTGTAAGTGACATTACTCAACTCATACATAATTTGTCAATGCATAATAGAATTTTCACTAATATGAACTAGAAAAAAAGTAAAGAGACTTGTTAAGAGTAAAATGATCTTGGTTTCTCTTTTTTTAATGTCACATTAACCATACATTTTAGAAAAAGGATGAGCACTGTGCTAATTTTTATGGAATTGTAAAAGTACTTTATTATTGAGCCATTTTATCAAATTGTTTATGCCAGAACTGGCATGAAACACTTTGAGGAAACACTAAATATGTTTTCCTTTGGAGTTAAGCAGAAATCTTGTGACTTTTGGCTTTTTAACACCAGATTCGGTAAACTTTGCCAAAATAGGCGGATCTGCGGATGAGCCAGGGTGGGATGTGACATAGCTGTGTCCATATATTAAATTAATTACATTTTATGCCTTTTCTTATGCCAGAAATGTTACTCCAGGACAAGAGTTACTGAAGTAGCATGTAACTTTTAATAAATGTGTTACATACCGTGTTTTTCCAAAAATAAGACACTGTCTTATATTTTTTTTGTCCCCCAAAAAAGCACTAGGGCTTATTTTTGGAGAAGGTCTTATTCTTGGAGAAACACGGTTGGGGGTAAGTTTACCCCCCAAAAAAGCAGACCCCCCCCCACTTCCCAGAAGACTCATACTCACCAGACCAGGACGTCTGCGTGGTTCCCAGGTCCTCCTGTGATCTCCGGTCGGTGCTGCACGCCATCCTACCCTGCTGCTGGCTGACACACGCAGCAGATCGCAGGCACACACAGCAGATCACAGATACACACATCCGATCACAGGCGCACACAGCTGATCACAGATACACACATCCGAACGCAGACACACACAGCCGATCGCAGAAAAACACAGCCGATCACAGACACACACAGCCGATTGCAGACACACACAGCAGATCACACACACACACACACACACACACATCACATCACATCACATCCAGCACTTACGGCAGCAGGGAATGAGAGCAAGTCACGTGTCCGGCCGCAGGTCCTGTTCGTTGCGCTCCACTGCACTGCCTCTCAGGATTCTCCCGGCTAGAAGAGATCGGTGTCACTGGATGAGGTGAGTGTGTATGCGATCCAATGTGTGTGCGATCCAATGTTTGTGTGTGTGTGTGTGTGTGTGTGATTTGATGTTTGCGTGTGATCCGATGTTTGTGTGTATGATCTGATTATGTGTGCGATCCGATGTTTGTGTGTGAGATCTGGTGTGTGTGTGTGATCTGATTTTGTGTGTGTGTGTGTGTGTGTGTGTGAGAGATCTGATGTGTGCGGGTGTGTGATCACTGCAGGTCCTGCTGCTCGGGGTCTGGTGAGTGTGATTGCTGGGTGCCGCTGTCTATAATGAAGTGTCCTGCAGTATCTGTAACTTTTTTAGCTGCACGGACACTTCATTATTGATCTGGGACTAGGGCTTATTTTCGGGGGAGGGCTTATATTTAAGCCTTTCTCTGAAAATGCTGAAAATCCCTGCTAGGGCTTATTTTTGGGGGAGGTCTTATTTTTGGAAAAACACGGTATTACTCCAGGAAGCTCATCAATAAGATTAGTGATCACAATGACAGCCTAAATGAACTGGCCCCTATATGAAAAAAGTACCTAAAATATACAACTGTATAATTAGTGATTAATTAAAAAAACTTATTAGTAACTTTACTTATTTTAATGTTTTTCAGTCATGGCCAAAATTCTTGGCACCCTTGAAATTGTTTCAGAAAATGAAGTATTTCTCCCAGAAAATTATTGCAGTTACACGGTGGCTTAGCAATTAGCCCTGAAGTCTTGCAGCGCTGAGGTCCAGGGTTAAAATACTACCAAGGACAACATCTGCAAGAAGATTGTATGTTCTCCCTATGTTTGCATGGGTTTCCTCTAGGTAGTCTGGTTTCCTCCCACACTCAAAAGACATACAGATAGGGAACTTAGATTGTGAGCCCCAATAGGGACAGTGATGATCATGTCTGTAAAGCGCTGTGGAATTAATAGCACTATATACAGTGTTGTGAAAAGGTGTTTGCCCCTTCTTGATTTCTTATTCTTTTGCATATTTGTCACACATAAATGTTTCAAATCACCAAACAAATGTAAACATGAGACAAAGATAAAACAAGTAAACAAAAAGTGCAGTTTATAAATGAAGGTCTTTATTATTAAGGGGAAAAGAAATCCAAACCTACAGGACCATGTGTTAGAAAGTGTTTGCCCCCTCCCCCCTCCATAAAACTTAAATTAACTGTGGTTTATCACATCTTTGGGAAGCTGAGTTAAATTTCCATAGCCACCCTCATGCTAGATTACTGTCACACCTTTTCTCAATCAAGAAATCACTTAAATAGGACCTGCCTGACAAAGTGAAGTAGACCAAAAGATCCTCAAAAGCTAGACATCATGCCTCGATCTAAAAAATTCAGGAACAAATGAGAAACACAGTAATTGAGATCTATCAGTCTGGAAAAGGTAATGAAGCTATTTCTAAAGCTTTTGGAGTTCAGCAAACTACAGTGAAAGCCATTATCCACAAAAAGTGAAAACATGGAACAGTGGCAAACCCTCCAGTAGTGGCCGGCCAACCAAAATTACCCCAAAAGACCCAACAACACCATCCAAAGAACTGAAAGTCTCACTTGCTTCACTTAAGGTCAGTGTTCATGACTCCACTAGAAGAAAGAGACTAGGCAAAAATGGCCTGCATGGCAGAGTTCCAAGATGAATACCACTGCTGAGCAAAAAGAACATAAAGGCTTGTTTCAGTTTGGACAGAAAACATCTTGATGGTGCCCTACACATTTGGGAGACTACTCTCTGGACTGACAAGACAAAAGTTGAACTTTTTGGAAGGTGTATGTCCCATTACATCTGGTGTAGAAGTAACACAGCATTTCAAAAAAGGAACAACAGTAAAATATGGTTATGGTAGTGTGATGGTCTTGGGTTGTTTTGGTACTTCAGAATGTGGAAGACTTCCTGTGGTAAATGGAACAATGAATTCTGCTGTCTACCAAAAAATCCTGATGGAGAATGTATAGCCATTTGTTTGTGACCTTAAGCTGAAGTACACTTGGGTTGTGCAGCAGGACGTTGTTCCAAAACACATCAGCAAATCCACCTCTGAATGTCTTAAGAAGAGAAAAATTAAAATTTTGCAGTGTCCTAGTCAAAGTCCTAACCTTAATCTAATTGAGATGCTGAGCATGACCTTAAAAAGGTGGTTCATGTTTGGAACCCCTCCAATGTGGGTGACTTACAGCAATTCTGCAAAGATGAGTGCATCAAAATTCCTCAAAAGCATTGTAAAAGACTTATTGCCAGTTATTGCAAACACTTGATTCCAGTTGGTGCTGCTAAGAGTGGCCCAACCAGTTACTAGGTTTAGGGGAAAATCACTTTTTCACACAGGGCTCTGTAGGTTTGTATTTCTTTTTTCCTTAATAATAAAGACCTTCATTTATAATTTGTTTTTTTAATGTTTACTTCTGTTATCTTTGTCTAATATTTAATATATGTTTGGTGATCTGAAACATTTAAGTGTGACAAACTGCAAAAGAATAAGAAATCAAGACTTTTTCACATGATTGTAAGTAAAATAAATAAATCATTTCATACAAAACCACCAATATTGGCAGGACAAAATTGTTGGCACCCTCCACTTAATATTTGATTGCTCACTCTTTGGTATAAATATCTGAAATCAATCGCTTCCTATAACCATCAGCAAGCTTCTTACACCTCTCAGCTGTAATTTGTGCCCCACTGTTTTAATTTGCAAACTTCTCCAGGACTCTCAAAGGTGCCTTCTCCCACCAACATTTTTAAAATCTCTCCACAGATGATCAATGAGATTTTGATCTATACTCATTGCACCCATTTCAGAGCTCTAAAAATCTCACGAAAAACAACCATCAAGGGTTACAAGCTTACATATTTTGGTCAAAATATGGACCAGTACCTCACATTATTTATTATCATTGTATATCATTTTATTTTGCACATTTTTTCATTTCTATGAAGGATGCAGCCAGACCCTTTGGGGTGTCTGTCCTGTTTCATGCACTTATATAGTGCTGTGCAGCCCACCTGATCTAATAGTAATGGTGTCATCAATAGACTGTAAGGCTATGATTGCACAGTGCATCTTAAGATGCAGTGTTTTTGGCCCCAAAAAATGCCCAAAAAATGCACCCGAGGCAACACCGCATAAAAAACGCATGTGGTTTTGATCTATTTATACCGCATTTTGCCCAATCTATTGACTTGAAGGGGTCAAAATCTGGAAAAACACAAAAAGAATTGACATGCTGCATCTTCAAAAATGCAGCCAAGATGCAGCCAAAACAAGATGCCCAGTGTAGACAGCAAAATAGAAATCTCATAGATTTTGCTGGGGGAAGGAAATCCATGCATTTTGGTGCATCTTTGTGACCTCAAAAATGCACCAAAAATGCACAAGATGCACTGTGTGAACATAGCCTAAGCCAGACACTGTGCATCACATATACCTGTCTGACTGGAGCCCTATGCAAACCTCATCTGTGTGCATGTCTAATACCAGCAACTACTCCCTCCACAAAATGGTAGGCTATGTATGGCTGTCTTATCGGTATTATGCACCTGTCTTCCCCCCACCTTTATCATAAGGGCCTGCTGCATCCTGCTGGTGCATCCGCTGTTTGACCCTTGATGGCTAATAGCTCTTTTTGGTGAGATTTTTTTTTACTTCTTTTAAATATATGTGTGAGCCTCTTCAGAACTCTCGAGCACTTTTGTTTCCCTTTCTGGTTGCTTTTTAAAGTATTTGGGGTCATTGTCCTGCTGGAAGACCCATGACCTAAGACGCAAACCCAGCTTACTGACACTGGGCACTACATTGCAACTAAAAATCCTTTTGTAATCTATATAATCATATTTCATGATGCCTTGCACAATCAAGGCACCCAATGACAGAGGCAGCAGGACAACCCCAAATCATCTCTGAATCTCCACCATATTTAGCTGTAGGCACTGTGTGCTTTTCTTTGTAGGCCTCATTCCGTTTTCGGTAAACAGTAGAATGATTTGCTTTACCAAAAAGCTCTATCTTTATATAATGTGTCTACAAGACAATTTCCCAGAAGGATTTTGGTTTACTTGTGTACATTTTGTCAAACTGCAGTTTAGCTTTATTTTTATGTTTCTGTGTCAGCAGGGGGATCCTCCTGGGTCTCCTATTATAGTGTTTAATTTAATTCAAATGTCAACAGATAGTTCGCACTTACACTAATCCACCCTGAGTCTGTAGTACATCTTGAATTTCTTTGAAATTTGATTGGGGCTGCTTATACAACATCCAGACTATCCTGTGTTGCAAATTTTCATTAATTTTTCTCTGCTGTTCACGTCCAGGGTGATTAGCTATAGTGCCATGTTTTATAAGCTTCTTCATCATGTTGCATAACATGGACAAAGGAACATCAAGGTCTCTGGAGATGGACTTGTAACCTGGAGATTGTTGATATTTTTCAACAATTTTTGTTCTCAAGTCCTCAGACAGTTCTCTTCTCCTCTTTTTTTCTCCATGCTTAGTGTGGTACACAGATACAAAAAATGCAAATATTGAGTCAAATTCTTCCCTTTTTATCTGGTTTCAGGTGTGATCTTCATATTGCCCACATCTGTTTCCTGCCACTTAGTGAAAGTTGTACACACACAATTTTGGAAAGGTACAAACAATTTTGGAGTTTTGTGTGAAATTATGCCTAATTTCTCTTTTTTTTTCTGTTGCTCCAATACAAACAAAATAAATAAACATGACAAAATATGTGTAATTAAAATCATTTTATGGGAGAAATACTTCATTTTCTAGAACAATTTCAAGCGTGCCAACACTTTTGGCCATGACTGTATATTAAGGTAATACACAATGATTTAATGGTTGCTGGCTGATACAATTGTGAAGAGAAACAACAAACTTGAACTATTATTTCTAGTACATTACCTATGCCTTAGAATTATACTCAAGGCTTCTAGAATAATAATAAAAAGTAAACAAATTTCTGCTCAATTTAACTTGACAAAATTATTGCCATCTTAAAACATTTTTTTATTATGGTAGTAGCATGAAATCCATCAGATGCACTTACTACCGCTTACTACCTCTAGATGGCAGCTTACATCTCCAAATAGCTCATGTCACCCTGCTTGCTTTGATATAACATGAGGCTATGGGAAGATGCATTTGAGAATATGTGTGTTGGTGTAAGGGGATATTACAGTGACTAAGGCAGATTTTGGATAATGTGTTGTCCATTATTATTTATGAAGAAGGTGTGTAATAGTGAGGCGGAGAACTCTGTATGGATTTTAGTGAACAAGGTATTAGAAAATGCCACCGAGGAAGGTCATGGTCCTATTAATCAAACTGAGGGAGCCAGCACAATTTCTAAACTGTACTTATTAATAAATGGAGATTTTTGGCAAAACATTGCAATATTTTGAGCTACCCCGCCACTTCACGGCAAATCTCAGGGGGCAGACCTACACTAATATATTATTTTTTCTGAAGTCCCAGGAACGGGAATGAAAAGCATCAGGTAAGTGCTGTTTTAAATAGTTCTGCTTTTAAATGTGTGAGGCCGCATGGCACCCTTCAGAAAAAATAAAATATTAGTGTAGGACTGTCCCGTGAGATTTGCCGTGAAGTGGCGGGGTAGCTCAAAATATTGCAATGTTTTTCCAAAAATCTCCATTTATTAATAAGTACAGTTTAGAAATTGTGCTGGCTCCCTCATTTTGATACATGGTCTTATTACTGAGGAAGTGAGGATAACCTTATAAATGACATCACTAACAGTAGAAATGGAAATGTTTGCTAAAGTAAAGGTATGAAAGTATAAATTCAGAAGAATTAATTTATTCAAGTATTATTGAATTTTAAAAAATCTATATTCTGCAGAATACATTTTTTTTTTCTAATTCACTGCACAAATTCAGCAAAATGTTGGCCAGCCGTAGATGCTATTTTGTTGAGCTGTAGAAAGGCTAACAATTAACAATATGGGAGGAATCCAAAAAGTTGGTTAACAGAAAAAAATTCCTAAACTTACAAATGTACTAAATATGCTTTAAAACACAATAAGTGAAGATATCATTGAAAAACTCCATTAAAAAAGGTAACAGACAGGAAACTAGAAGATAAAGAGAGTGAGAATAAGGGGTACTTTACACATTGCGACATCGCTACCACTATATCGTCGGGGTCACGTCGTTAGTGACGCACATCCGGCGCTGGTAGCGACATCGCAACGTGTAAATCCTAGATGGAACAATGAACGAGCACAGAAGCGTACAATCTCGCTGATCTGTGTAACGTTCATTTCAATAATGTCGGATAGACCGCAGGTACGATGTTGTTTATCGTTCCTGCAGCTCCACACATCGCTGTGTGTAAACCCGCAGGAGCGACAAACACCTCCTTATCTGCGTCCACCGGCAATGCGGAAGGGAGAAGGTGGGCGGGATGTTATGTCCCGCTCATCTCCGCCCCTCCGCTTCTATTGGTCGGCCAATTAGTGACGTCGCGGTGACGTTGCTGTGACGCCAAACGCACCTCCCCCTTGAAGGAGGGATTGTTCGGTAGTCACTGCGACGTCGCCGAGCAGGTATGTACATTTGAAGCTGTCGTAGCGCTAATGTTCACTACGGCAGCAATCACCACATATCGCATGTGCGACGGGGGCAGGTACTATCGCGCTTGGCATTGCTAGCCGATGCTAGCGATGTCGCAACGTGCAAAGTACCCCTAAGAGTATACAATACACCAATTCTACAGGGCCCTATGAATGTCCCTAAGGGATGGCCCTACCTTGCTGCAGAGGTCGGCACCCTAAAAAGCGCAAATGGCCAACGCTCACCGATAACTCTCCCTGGGATTCCCTAAGGAGTCCCTAAATTAGGACCTGCCCGCACCAAAAGTTATCCACAAAATGAAGATTTGACTGTGAGGGGTTAAATAACCAAAGAAGCCAAAGCAAACACCACAATGAGTGTAGTCACTGCAAATAGCCAAATAGAATCACAAAAAAGCAAAAAGTCCATAAAAAATGGCTAGGGTTAACTGGTGTGCACCACAGTACCCAGCCAAATGAATAAATGGCCATCCTTTCTGAACAAATGCATCAATAAGGAAAGTTTTTTGATTTTTCCTTCTTTTCACTGGTTTGACTTGTGATTGTTTTGCTCATATTTTTGAAGTTCCATTTAATTCTTTGGCTGGGCACTGTGGTGCGCACCAGTTAACCCTAGCCATTTTTTATGGACACAAAAGTAGAAGGAACAAATAGAAGCAAGATAAGAATGCAGGGTTAACTGTCAAGAGGTGACAGAGAAGGGGACCCCTACCAGCAAGCGTGTGAACAGTGCAGAGATAGTATTGGCCAGCGTATAATGAGGGACCTAGAGAGAGAACAGGCTATGGATACTGACCCGAGAGCATCGGATCTAAGAGCAGGTCTAAAAGATAGCAACGCCGTGCTAGTGGTGAGCAGTCATCGCATTACACCTGGACCCGTATAACTAATTACCAGTAGGATGCGTTACCAACAACTATCTCCTGAAGGTGTAACGGTTTCTGTGATTGAGAATAAGAAAATGCTTAATACCCATGCTGAAGAGTTGGTTAATGTTAGGAAGGAAAATGGAAGGATAATGCTTTGTGACAGCCTGTGTGAAGTTATCTGCAAGTAATGAGAAAGAAGTTTTTAAACTCGTTTGTGGACTTTCTTTGAAAGACACTAAAAGCAGTGGTACCACACTGAAGTGCAAGTGAAGTGAAGCAGAAGGTCTTGGGTCTGAAGGTACTAGCACAAAATGGACAAGTTACCACACACTGCAATGTTGTCTGTAACAAGCCAGGGTGAGAGGAGCAAGGCCCTCAACCATGACTACCGCCCTGGGCACGTTACTCTTTTCCTCTATGACCCTCAGGTCTGGCTGCATTTACACTTTTTATAAAGCTTAGAAACCATTTGCTGTAGTTTCCCTTGCCTGAAAGATGAAATCTGCCACTTAGTCCTCGTTTCCCTCTGAATATACTATCTAATTTTGATCTCTCTTTTTCGCACCCAAACTCCCATGTCAATGCAGGTCTGCTAACAACAGCATCTACAGTCCTTCTATGTTCAATGCCCTTCACTATCTGCCTAACAAACAGGAACAACTTACTAAGCCCACTTAACTCATACCACCATGAGCTGGCCCCAATACTTAAACCCATCATCAGTTGACTAAAGCTGGTGTCACACACAGCGACAACGACAACGACGTCGCTGCTACGTCACCATTTTCTGTGACATTGCAGCGACGTCCCGTCGCTGTCGCTGTGTGTGACATCCAGCAACGACCTGGCCCCTGCTGTGAGGTCGCCGGTCGTTGCTGAATGTCCAGCTTCATTTTTTGGTCGTCACTCTCCCGCTGTGACACACACATCGCTGTGTGTGACAGCGAGAGAGCGACGAAATGAAGCGAGCAGGAGCCGGCACTGGCAGCTGCGGTAAGCTGTAACCAGCGTAAACATCGGGTAACCAAGGGAAGACCTTTCCCTGGTTACCCGATATTTACCTTCGTTACCAGCCTCCGCTCTTGCTGCCAGTGCCGGCTCCTGCCCTGTGCACATGTGGCTGCAGTACGCATCGGGTAATTAACCCGATGTATACTGTAGCAAGGAGAGCAAGGAGCCAGCGCTAAGCAGTGCGCGCGGCTCCCTGCTCTCTGCACTGTGACATGTAGCTGCAGCATACATCGGCTGCAGCATACATCGGGTTAATTAACCCGATGTATACTGTAGCAAGGAGAGCAAGGAGCCAGCGCTAAGCGCGGCTCCCTGCTCTCTGCACATGTAGCACAGCGACGTTATGATCGCTGCTTCTGCTGTGTTTGACAGCTAAGCAGCGATCATAACAGCGACTTACAAGGTCGCTGTTACGTCACCGAAAATGGTGACGTAACAGCGACGTCGTTGTCGCTGTCGCTTAGTGTGAACCCAGCTTTAGTGTTGTAGGCTACCAAGTAGTTAAAATGACATATAAATATGAGAATGCATTATATTACTATCAAATATTTAAGATCAGTGTCCACAGCTTCTCCATTCCTTTACACTAACCTTATTGCTCACCTGGCAGGGAAACCCCTGCCTCCGCTTCCCATGGCCCATCATCCTGATATAAAGGCCTGTTCCTTCACAAGTTGCATGCAGGTGTCCTCACTCTAGAACAAGACTTCAAGCCACAACTAGGCTTTGTTTGGCGGTCAGAGCATGTCATAACATCATGACATCACAATGCTCCATGATCGCGAAGGACTGGTGGGGTGGCAAGAAGTCCTGCTCTAGAGTGAAAACACCAGCATGCAACTGCAAAATGAAAAGACCCTGATGACTGGACGGATGTGCACTTGGCACTGCAGGAAATGGGGGTGCTGGGACACGTGAGTGGTGTGTTAGTTATTTTTTTTTTCCTTTGTTTTGTTTTTTTACATGTTACATAAATCCTGTGAGACTCCTAAGATTATGCTAAAGGCCAGCTATTATTAGGGCCATCCATGGACAGCCCTTGTAAAGACAGGAGCAATTAGGGAATTACAGGGCAAAAGTAAACATGATAGGATTTATGTTATGCTCTTGTGAACTGGATTGCCTCTTATGTCCACCAAGGACTGTATTTGGGCTCCTATATATGACAAGATGGGTGAGATTGTTCCATCTATTTAATATATATTGTTCATTGTGGAGAGATATGAGCTGCTAGCTCACAACTTGGAGTGAGAATTATTTTTATTTTTCCAGACAGGGGGAGGTGATTTTCTGTTGATTTTGCTGTGGTTTTTGTTTGTCTCTTGTTTCACTTTTGTGTTTTGTTTCTAAGGAGGGAATTACCCATTTTTTTTTATTAAGTAAAAGTTAAGTTTGTAATTCTCACACTTTGCTATTTTATGAATTTATAGGTGAGTCTTATTTGAATGGGGATAGTGATATATAGTGATATATACCTCAGTGCTGCTATTATATACAAATGATACAGTTCGTTTTACTTGAACAAACATATTCCAAATGTTTTCTCCATTCAGATGATTATCATAGTGTATATTGATGGCTTTTGATTTACCTCTGCATAATAGTTTATAACATTGGCAAATCGTGAAATATACACAGCACGACAATAATGTGTAGCAGTCTAGTGCACCATTGCATAGAGAGACAGAGTTTTCGTGTTTTTACATTTCTTTTCTCGACCAATCTGAGAGTTGGTGATGAATTGGGGGTGGTGGGAGATGTGGAGTATGTGTTGTAAATAGGAATGTTTAGAATTGGTAGAAACAGGGTGAATGAGTGTCTGTATGACAGCTATCATCCTGATTTTAATGCACACCAATCACCATGATCTTCCTATATAACCTAAAGCCAGAGCTATACTGGCACTATCAGGCTGATTCTGTACAGACATTTAGGTGTCAGCTAGGATATATAGGTTTTGAAACAAGCAAGTAAAGTTTGTAAAATCAGCAGGTTTTTGAATGGCAGCAGCTGCAGCACCTGATAGCTTAGGTGGCTTCTCATAGTTATCCACTCCCCCTGTTATTTATGCTAATTCTATAACAGAATTGATGTACTTTGTGACTAAAAGGACCTGTGCTGTTATCATACCCATGTGACCAGGAGAAGCAGGGCCTCAGCCAACATAGCTGATACCAGGAAGCAACATTTTACTGTTGGCTACGGCCCCGCCCCTTCTGGTCACATGGGTATGACACTAGCACAGGTCCGTTTAGTCAGAAAGTAAATTAATTCTATAATAGAATTAGCATAAATAACAAGGAGAGGGGATAACTATGGAAACCCACCCCTGCTACCAGCTGCTGCAGCTGCGCTTTAAATGACCAATGTTAATGAAGACATTCTGGAATCCCTGTCTTCTGCAACAAGAAAGCTTGCCTGCTCCTATTCCTCCACTATGTTGTCTTCACGGCCAGAGCGTACTGCAGCAGCTGACCTATCTGACATAGTCAGTTGAAGGTTAAAAAAACCCAAACAGGTGAGCAGTTCCTTCCCTCACCTAATGTTATTCACTGAATAAGACCCTATTATGCTATGTTTCCCCTTTCTCTTTATTATACATTCAGTTTCTAGACAAAATGCCTTTGTGTGAACAAGTATCAGGCACAGACCATTTTGATAAGGGCATACATTGGATTATTACAATGGGCATCTGTAAGTTTAGATCAAACAGAAATGTATAGTTTACAGGATTCTGGGAATTAATCAACATCGGACTAGTCGACCGATGAAGTGTTTCCATTGTAATCTGAGTATGTAGCATCCGTGCTACATATATAAAGCAGTGTGCCAAGTCTAGAACTAATGTAGATTAGCATAGTTAGATGATCACTGGAAAATCCTCTCTGGACCCATTCCAGGGCTGCAAATAAAGATTAAAGTAAGATTAAGATGGGCACTGAAATTGTTAGAAAAGGTGGATCTAAAGTCTTAAAGTGTCAGTGTCATATAAGGTGAATTTTCAGAATATCATGTATACGCATGAGAAACAACAAAATTCAAACCATAATATGATTAATAGCTAGAATTTTTCAGCATTTCCCACAACAGTGCCTTTCATCTTTAATTGTCAATTTTCCTCAGACAGGGACAGAGACTAGTTGTCTCCCATTCACAGCATACAGAGACAATGAGATCCCACTACCCTCTGTATATTTAGATGTATATTACACAAATAAAACACCAGCAAGTATGACATTATACACTAGTACTGAGCAGTGTTACTGTGCATCCTGTACTGATAGAAGGGAACATTCTAAAAGCAGCAGTCACCATTGTGTGCCTGTCTGTCCTTTGTAGCATCTCCCTCCCGCCTCTTCTGCCTTGATAGGTGTCTGTGAAGTACCATGTTCCAAGGCAGATACATTTTTCAGACTGAGTGCCAGCCTGGAGATGACGCAGGATAAGAGCAGGGCATCCATGACTTGATAGGGCAGGGAGGGGTTAGCTGCTAGGCATGAAGTGTTTTAAAGGAGGAGCTTTGATTTGAGTGGGAAAGAGTGAAGGAGGATGAGGAGGACTGAATCCGCGTGGGAGTGGTTTTGAGATAAGGGGTTGATATATATGCTGTTGGCAGTTTTGAGACACCATTTTGCACTAAAACCTTCCCCTAATGTAAAAGGGAAGAGTTAACCACACTAAAGGGTACTTTGCATGTTGCAACATCGCTACCGAAATATCGTAGGGGTCACGGTTGTTGTGACGCACATCCGGCGCCGGTAGCGACATCGCAATGTGTAAATCCTAGGAGCGACGATGAACGAGCATGAAACAGTCAAAAATCGCTGATCTGTGTCACGTCGTTCATTTCCATAATGTCGCTCCTACTGCAGGTACGATGTTGTTTGTCGCTCCAGCGGCGTCACACATCGCTGTGTGTGAAGCCGCTGGAACGACGAACATCTCCTTACTTGCATCCACCGGCAATGCGGAACTAAGGAGGTGGGCGGGATGTTACGTCCTGCTCATCTCCGCCCCTCTGCTTCTATTGGCCAGTCGCTTAGTGACGTCGCGGTGACGTCGCGGTGATGCTGAACGCACCTCCCCCTTGAAGGAAGGATTGTTCAGCGGTCACCGCGACGTTGCCAAGCAGGTATGTGCGTGTGAAGCTGCCATAGCGATAATGTTCGCTACGGCAGCAATCACAAGATATTGCATGTGTGATGGGGGCGGGTGCTATCGCGCTCGGCATCGCTAGCCGATGCTAGCGATGTCGCAACGTGCAAAGTACCCCTTAGGGGTGCAGCAAGTCAATAGAGAGCACAGAACAGGCACACATACAACGGGTTTCAGACGCGTACTGAAGATTTCCTTGATCGTCATCTTTGTACTTTTAGAAGACCCCAAGTACGTCTAGGGGTTTAATAAAAAAAAAGTTTAAAATTTAAAAATGAAATAACAAAAACAGCAAATTTAATTCCAGAGGTTTATCATTGTTTAATGAAAAATAATATAATTTGGAATATTTTACTGGATAGAAAATCAAATATTACAATGTACTAAATGTTACAATCCGCTAAATATTTTAAGACTCCTTAAGCCCTTTCTCAGTAGCATGGTGGCCATGAAATATGTCTAGATGAAAAACTCATGCATACAGTCCTGGATGGAGTATGCTGAGCCTTGTAGTTCTGCAGCTGCTGTCTGTTCTCCTGCATACACTAGTGAATGGAGCATGCTGAGCCTTGTCGTTTTGCAGCTGCTGTCTGCTCTCCTCCATACAGACAAACAGCAGGTGCAGAACCACAAGGCTCAGCATACTCCATCCAGGACTGTATGCAGGAGTTTTTTGTCCCCCCATAAAAATATGTGGACTTCGCCGTGTTTTTGTATGCTAGCTAGGTACAGCAGGCAGCTATGGGCTGCCCCCAATCCCCAGCTGCCTATTTGTACCCGGCTGGAAACCAAAAATATAGGGAAGAACTTTTTTTTATTATTTCATGAATTTCATGAAATAATTTAAAAAAAATGACGTGGGCTTCGCCCAATTTTTGTGTCCATCCAGGTACAACTAGGCAGCTGGGGATTGGAATCTGCAGCTCAGGGTGCCCAAGCTTTCTGGGCACCCCTGCTGCGAATTGCAGTCCGCAGCCGCCCCAGAAAATGGCACTTTCATAGAAGCGCCATCTTCTGGTGCTGTATCTAACTCTTCCAGCTGCCCTGGTGACGGGTGGCTCGCTGGGTAATAATGGGGTTAGGGCTAGCTATATATTATCAACTAGCCCTAAGCCCGAAACTCATGGTGTCACGCGAATATTAGACATGGCCACCATGAATTTCTAGTACAGATAAAAAAACACAACACAGAAATATATTTTTTATTGGAAATAAAACACAACACAATTAGTGACTCCATCTTTATTGAAATAAAGAACCCCCCTCTGCAGTAATCCTGGGTCAAGGGTCCCGCACCGTCCAATATGGATCCAATATTATCTGATCGGTTTGCTGGAAGGCAAAGCAATCAGATGATGTGTCAGGTTCAAGGGCCTGAATCACATGACACAGCAGCTGATTGTATAAACGGCTTTTATACAATCAGCTGATGCATCAGTGCAATAAAAAAAAGAAAGAAAGACAGAAAGAAAGACAGAAAGAAAGAAAGACAGAAAGACAAAGAAAGAAAGACAGAAAGACAAAGAAAGAAAGACAGAAAGAAAGAAAAAAGAAAGAAAGACAGAAAGACAGAAAGAAAGACAGAACGACAGAAAGAAAGAAAGACAGAAAGAAAGAAAGAAAGAAAGACAGAAAGAAAGAAAGAAAGAAAGAAAGAAAGAAAGAAAGAAAGAAAGAAAGAAAGAAAGAAATACAGAGAGACAGAGAAAGACAGAGAGAGAGAAAGAGAGAATGAATGAATGCAGCCTCATTCCGTGAAGCGTCTCACAGCTGATGTCCGGCTACTCCCCTCTGTGCAAAATTAAAATACAATTATAAATAAAAAAAAATAATTAATTATTTAAAATTGAAAATAAAAAAAAAACTTTACCAACACAGCCGGGACTTGAACTCATGAAGTTATGCTTCTTAGGCGAGCGATCTATCCATTCATCCATTGGCTACAAAGAGGAACATAGGCTGATTTCGTTATCTTGAGCTCTGCAATGCAGACTGAAGTCTGGGGTGACAGCGCGATTCTCTTCATGTGCTACGTGGAGTGGACGCATAGCACTCGTGTTCTGTAGCAGAGCTGACAGTGTCGTGTGGATTACTTCGGACCTGGAGGGGTATTTGGGGATTTTAATAAAATGGTGAAAGAGGATTTTCCTTTGTCTTTTATTCCAAATAAAGGATTTTTCGCTGTGTGTTTCTTTACTTTCACTTTAAGTTTAATCATGGAAGGTGTCTCGGGGAGATGCCTGGCATGATTAACTCATTATTACCCCATTATTACCCCATTATTGCACCGCACCAGGGCAATTCGGGATGAGCTGTGTGGAGTCCCGGGACTGTCGCATCTAATGGATGCGGCAATTCCGGGCGGCTGCTGGGTGCTATTGTTAGGGTGGTGGGCTCCCCATAATGTGGCGCTCCCTATCCTGACAATGCCAGCCTCCAGCCCTGTGGCTTTATCCTGGCTGGTATCAAATATGTAGGGAACCGCATTTTTTTTTTTTTTATTTTTTTTATATTATTTATTTATTTTACTGCACGATATAGAGCCGCCCGCCGGCGGCTGTGATTGGTTGCAGTGAGACAGCTGTCACTCATCGTGGGGGCGTGTCTGACTGCAACCAATCATGGGCGCCGGTGTGCGGGGAAAGCACGGAACACGGATTGAAAAATGAAGCGGCAGCCATTTTCAAAAGAGGAAAAGATGCCACAGATTTGTGACAGCCGACATCGTCGCGCCCGTGATCGGTGAGTAGGAAAGAGAGAGGGATTGTGCTGAGGACGCAGGACGCATGCAGACAGCAACGTGTGCACATAGCCTTACTGTTAAAAAACAACGCTTTTGGTGCTCGAACCATTCTCGAACGTAGCTCGAACTGTCGAGCTTTTAGCAAAAAGCTTGCGTTCGTCTAACATCTCGAACACCCCCCAAAATCACTTGAACATGAAATCGGCGAATCTCGAGCCTCGAACATCGCTCATCTCTAGTAAGTAAAAGAAAAAAAACACAAACACACACAAATCCTTTATTTTAAATAATTAAAAAAAACACATCCTCCTTCACCAATTTATAAACCCCCAAAACATCCCTGCAAGTCCGATGTAATGCACAAGACGTCCTGCAATAATCTCGTCCTGCAATGATCTCGTCCTGCAATGATCTTGTACTGGAATGATCTCTGCTACATCCAAAAGCTGTAGTGATGGAAAATGCCACCAATCACTGCAGCTTATGGGACACAGTGAAGGCAGCAGGAGACGCAACTGTGAGAAGCAGTGATGTCAGTCAGATCACCAGAGTTCCAGCAGTAACAAGTGTGACCACCCATGAAGCCGCTGCTGGATTCATCGAAAGGTTACCGACATTCACAGCCACTGGGTCTCCTGGAAGCTGTGAGGCCCGGAAATCAAAAAGGAGCCATTATGGGAGCATTTAAGTGTCCTGGAATTCCCAGCTGTTTGGACATCTGGAGGCTGTAAATTCTTACATGAGTTTACAGCCTCCAGGTAGCACAACATCTGGGAACTCCAGGAATCTTTAAAGTTACCTTGAAGACTCTCTTAAAGGCTTCCTTAAAGTTACCGGTTTGACAGCTGCCACGAGTCCCGGTGGCTGTGAACTCTGGTAACCAAAAGGTTACCAATGTTCACAGCCACTGGGTCTCCTGGCAGCTGTGAGGCCTGATACCCTTAAAGGAGCCTTTAAGGCTTATAGCCTCTGGTAAGAGTTCACAGCCTCCAGACGTCCCAAAGCTGGGAATTCCAAGAACGTTAAAGGCTCTCTTAAAGTTACCAAGTTGGCAGCTGCAATGAGACCCCGTGGTTGGGAACTCCAGTAACCTTAAAATCTACCTGAAAGGCTCCTTTAGGATTTCTGTGCCTCACAGCTACCAGACTGTTGGACTGTGCTGCCGCCGTGTCATGCAATCCAACAGTGCAGCACCTGTGGTTACAGCTGGCAGCTCACAAAAGGGGCACCATGAGAATTTCCATAAGTGACCCCAGGTGACCTGAATGCTGGATTGCGAGACACGGCACCACAGCAATCCAGCAACCTGGTACTATATGAACCCGACTGTGAAGTCCAATGACCTGACTGATGTCACTGCTTCTCACAGCTAGGTGCCCCACTGCTCTCAGTCTGTCCCAGAAGCTGCATTGATCAGCCGTGTTTTCCATCACTGGAGCTTCTGGATGTAGTAGAGCTTGGATCATCGTGTGGATTACGTCGGACCTATGGGGTGTTTTGGGGGTTAACAAATTGATGACAGAAGGTGTTTTGTTTTTTTTTAAGTAAAGGATTTTTTTATTTTTTTTTTACTTACAAGGTTGGTAATGGGGGGGTCTCATAGACACATCCCCATTAAAAACCTAGGGCTTGATGGCAGATGCGATATTTGCCAAATCACAGCTGAGATCAACCCCATATTTCACCCTGATTTCCACCGCACCTGGGTAATTGGGATGATGGGATGAGTCCAGTAAAGCCCCACAATTTGCACATCTAATGGATGTGCCAATTTTGGGGTGGCTGCTTGCTGCAATTTTTAGGCTGGGGAGGGTCCAATAACCATGGACCTTCCCAGCCCAAGAATACCAGTCCCCAGCTGTCTGCTTTATCTGAACTTGTTATCAAAAATGGGCAGGACCTCACATAAAAAAACTATTATTTATTTAAATAATTAAAAATAAAGCGTCAAGGGGAGCCTCGATTTTTGATAACAATCCAATATAAAGCCCACAGGCAGGGGACGGCACATCACTTTTGTTTTCATTGCACCTGTCAATCACAGTGATGCCAGTAGCAAAGATGACTACAGCATTACTGTCATTTGCAGGCAATTCCTGCATGTTTAGTGGCTGTAAATCAGGCTCCAAACATGGGGGTAGGGGACTTGAAACTCACAAGGTGAATACCAAAATTCTTGACGAGTAACAAATATCCTGAATACCTTAATATTCGTGCAAGTAACAAATAGTGGTGACTATATTTGGTCATCATTACTAAGGATAAGGAGTTTGTATTTTCTTCTTTTGTTTGTATTGGTTTCTCCTGAGTACTCCGGATTCCAATGCTATGAAAACATACATGTGTGTAATTTAACAGAGAAAATGAAATTGTTGGGACTAATATGAATAATAGAAAATATTGGCATTATGTAAGCAACAATGATCACTACCTCAAATCCACAAGTCAATTATGTGACTATATCCTATGAATATCTGTGTTGGATAACAAAATTGGGCAATACTAAATGAAATTCATATAAGACAGACTATGCCTGTAGTTATTGTAGTTTCTTGCCTGAGTTTACCAGCTGAAGCTGCCATATTGGCACCCAGTATGGTAAAACTAGCACCCCTGCTGCGCTATGAACTAGAGAATTTTAACAACTCATATTTACATTTGCAGACCAATATTTTAATAATCACTGTTTTAACAAACTAATTCCTCTGTCATCTGTTACTTTAACGAGCAAAATAACAAACACACAATGGAGGGTGAAGTCGCACACAAAGAAAATATATTGATCTCGGTCCAATCCCAGCTTTGCTGGGAATCATCCGCTGTCGGTAGTACGGCTTTGTTATTCTGTCTGCCATGAACCATTTCCAGGTGTAGTAAGTGCTGAGGGGTAACTGATGTCTGTGACAGAGATCATAATACCTTCTGACAACAAATCTTCTGCTCTAAATAATGAACTGGATATTTCCCACAAACTGTCTTTGTACATGCTTTGTTTGTATGTAATCTGCAATCACTGTGGGCATTATCCAGAGATTTAATAATTCTACGGTATTGATAACCAAGTACGGAATCTGTCATCTCAATTGCTGCGTCAGGAATCTGATTCACACTGCATTGAGACACCTGTACTCGGGATTGTATGCTCCGATAGATATCAGTGTTGTCCTTTGTTCCATTTAATGCTTATAACCATTTATTAGTAATTACTGAAATTTACCCTGTGGACATCTTTCTGCAATATGAGTTTTAGGATTATCTCACTGGTGAGGACACTGACTTGAAGCATAAGCCTGGCTGAAGTCCCAAGAACAGCAGCCTCGGTAACCTTTGGCACGTCACGTTTGTCTTCTTTGGCTCTTGAATGTTCTTTAGGGCAGGGATTCATTGTGCCGGTAAATCAGCACTGGGCGTCTTGTCAACACTATACAAAAAGTTGAAAATAGCATAAAGAGAAAATGTCATTAACCGATGCTTCAGAATTTCCCTACCGCGATTATATAATAGAAGTTGCGACCTTGTATCTCCTTGATCCTTTTCCAACCAGTCCTCTTTCCACCTTCTGTTTTTGTTTTATTATGTAATAATACAATTAATATACAGTGGAATCTTGGTTTACAAGAACAATCCGTTCTGGGAGTGTGCTTGTAAACCAAGTTGCTCATCTAGCAAAGCAAAATTTCCCTTAGGAAATAATGCAATCTCAGACAATTTGTTCCACAACCTGTTCAATGTCCCATCCTGGTCCTCTGTTGTGCCATTCCACACATGCACAAACACACACACACACACACACACACACACACATACACGAACACACACACACACACACACACACACACACACACACACACATATATATATTATGCTCACCTTGCCTTCCATTCCATCGCCGGCCTCCTGGTTCTTGTAGTTCGGTGGTACAGGTTGTTGGGTAACCATTGCGACGATGGAGGAACTTCCGCTGGCAGAGCGCTGACGTCAAAAGCAGGAGACGCTTGCCTCTGATTGGCCAGCGCGCTTGCCTCTGAGCAGCGGCTGACAGCGGAAGTTCCTCCATTGTCGCAATGGTTACCCGATACACATCCTGTACCGGCGAACTACAAGAACCATGAGGACCATAGGTAACCAAAAGCATTTCCGAGTACTAAGATTATGCAATCCCCCATGTACCATATAGATATATTATAATATATGGACAACTCAAGGATACTACAAATATGTAACGAGCACAACAAAAAAAACATAACAAACAGAACATAAATAGAATATGATTATTTTACAGCTATATAAGGACAGTGGTCCAATAAATAGCAAAAAATTTTTAAAAAAAATTAATATAAGCAAACAAAACTACCTGTCACTGGTCCAATTCAACAAGACCCACAGTATTTGCTTAGTGATATTTGAGAAATAGGAACATTTTCACCAAGATATTGAAGCCTGGGGTGAAGACAGCGTCTCCTTAATGCAGATCTTTCAATCTTCAAAAGTCACACTGACCCTATATGTCCCTATGAGACTCATCTTATGCTATCACCCCAAGACTTCCACCCTAACAAGGGCAGACTACATCTAGTCCTAATATAGAACCCCTACATACAACCTAATCTCGTCCCGACGCATTTCATCATGCTTGAATCATCAGGGAATTCCAATGCTTCATTGAGGTCAAAGATTCTATGCCCCAACTCCCAAAACAATGAACTGTGGAAAGGAAATATCCAATGTTAACGAGGATATTATTTGTCTTCCATATTATATATATCATATATATCCTATATATCCATATATTTACTGCTCCACAGAGTACTATGTTTTTTTTTTCTTTCAAATCCATTATACATCAGTCATCTGCTTCTAACAGAAGTGATTAATACACCTGCCAATTGCTACTGTTAAAGCACCAGTCCAGTGTGTTTTGTTTTTGTTTTTTTCACCACTGGAATGGTGCTTCAAGGTATCGCTACCACTTGCATATAAAGTGGAGGAGAAAAAATTGCATTGTACTCACACCAATATTATTCAATGATTCAGTGTTCATCTGTGAGTTGTTCCTCAGCTGTAATTGTGCCGCCCCAGCAGCAGTCGAACTGCTCGGATCCGGGGTTGCTGTGGCTCGAGGGTCTCCGGACCCAGGGGCTTGCGGCTATTTCAAATGTAAGGGGATATTTACAGGGGATGAATGTTCGTGAAACCACCTACAGATTGCGGTAAAGGGGAGTACTGCCGCTGCTGAAGGGAGTACCGGGGTAGATGGTGTGGGGCAGCCAGATGTCATTCCCTTCACAGGTAAAGAAGGCCCATGATAGTGGGGATTTGGTGAACGGGTGGCTTGGCTTTGGGAAGCAGGGTGCAGGGGTCAGATTACTCACTGCGGTAGTCGTGGTGCTGGAATAAGCAGACACTCACATAGATGGTAAACCAAAGTCTCTAGGCACCTCAGTCTCCATGGGAGGATCCTGTCCCGGTCCCGCTTCCACCAGTGTCACTTGGTAAGTCCAGAGCCCTGCACTTGAAGCTATTCCCTGATCTAGGGTCTTGTACCAATCCGTGCTTGGTACCGGTAAGGTGGCTGGGCTTTCTAGTGCCAACAGTACTCCTGTCAAGTGTTCCTAATACCGGTTCCCGACTCCTTTGGTCCCGGACCACCGTTTGCGACCCAACCGGTCGCCTCCCTGGGAGCTGCAACTCCCTTGATCCTCACTCTCTGAGGGCTAACTCAGTTGTCCTTGTCTCCCCCCCACCAGTCTGCCTGACTCCTAGGTGGGTGGCCGTGCTCCAACTTGACCAACCCACTGGTGTGTCTGTCTGGCCCTCGTGTGAGGTGTGGTTGGGATTTGTAGTGCGGATGTCAGTGACACTATTGATGGGAACCTGGAATCATGGGGGGTAGGCCCTGCACCCTGGGGTACAGGATGCAGTTCCCTGCAGCACCCTGATGTAGTCAGGGGCGCTACATAATCATTATTAGGAAGAAATTGCAGCATATGGCTGCGTATATCGCACGAGACTCACCAATGCAAGTCTATGGATGTGACAAATAATTTGGACAGCACACAGATTTTCCGTATTTCATCCAATTGTTTTCCCACATACATCTCAAAGGAAAAAACCTATATACACTGTGTGCAGAATTATTAGGCAAATGAGTATTTTGATCATATGATACTTTTTATACATGTTGTCCTACTCCAAGCTGTATAGGCTTGAGAGCCAACTAACAATTCAGTAAATCAGGTGATGTGCATCTCTGTAATGAGGAGGAGTGTAGTGTAATGACATCAACACTCTATATAAGGTGTGCTTAATTATTAGGCAACTTCATTTCCTTTGGTAAAATGGGTCAGAAGAGAGATTTGACGGGCTCTGAAAAGTTCAAAATTGTATGATGTCTTGCAGAGAGATGCAGCAGTCTTGAAATTGCCAAAATTTTAAAGTGTGATTACCGAACAATCAAGCATTTCATGGCAAATAGCCAACATGGTCGCAAGAATCGTGTTGGGCAAAATAGGGGCAAAATAACTGCCCATGAAATGAGAAAAATCAAGCGTGAAGCTGCCAAGATGCCATTTTCCACCACTTTGGTCATATTTCAGAGCTGCAACGTTACTGGAGTATCAAAAAGCACAAGGTGTGCCATACTCAGGGACATGGCCAAGGTAAGGAAGGCTGAAAAATGACCAATTTTGAACAAGAAACATAAGATAAAATGTCAAGACTGGGCTAAGAAATATCTTAAGACCGATTTTTCAAAGGTTTTATGGACTGATGAAATGAGAGTGACTCTTAATGGGCCAGATGGGCGGGCCAGAGGCTGGATCAGTAAAGGGCAGAGAGCTCCACTCCGACTCAGACGCCAGCAAGGTGGAGGTGGGGTACTGGTATGGGCTGGTATCATCAAAGATGAACTTGTGGGACCTTTTCGGGTTAAGGATGGAGTTAAGTTCAACTCCCAGACCTACTGCCAGTTTCTGGAAGACAACTTCTTCAAGCAATGGTACAGGAAGAAGTCAGTATCGCTCAAGAAAAACATGATTTTCATGCTGGACAATGCTCCATCACATGCATCCAACTACCCCACAGCATGGCTGGCCAGTAAAGGTCTAAAAGATGAAAAATTAATGACATGGCCCCCTTGTTCACCTGATCTGAACCCCATAGAGAACCTGTGGTCCCTCATAAAATGTAAGATCCACAGGGAGGGAAAACAGTATACCTCTCGGAACAGTGTCCGGGAGGCTGTGGTGGTTGTTGCATGCAATGCTGATCGTAAATAGATCAAGCAACTGACAGAATCTATGGCTGGTAGGCTGTTGAGTGTCATCATAAAGAAAGGTGGCTATATTGGTCACTAATTTTTTGGGGTTTTGTTTTTGCATGTCAGAAATGTTTATTTCTAAATTTTGTGCAGTTATATTGGTTTACCTGGTGAAAATAAACAAGTGAGATGGGAATATATTGGGTGTTATTAAGTTGCCTAATAATTCTGCACAGTAATAGTTACCTGCACAAATAGATATCCTGCTAAGATAGCCAAATCTAAAAAAACCCACTCTAACTTCCAATAATATTAAGCTTTGATATTTGAGTCTTTTGGGTTGATTGAGAACATAGTTGTTGATCAATAATAAAAAAAATCCTCTAAAATACAACTTGTCTAATAATTCTGCATACAGTGTAAAAATATGGGTAGGTAGATGACAAAAAGATATTAGATAGAATAGATAGATATCTTGCAGATATCTAATTTCACAACCCCACTATATGTTAGAAACATGCATCTTTTAGTGCTTTTAATGTGGCACTGAATGGTGCTTAGTCTTGTTTAACCTAATAAATAAATAATTTAAAAACATGACGTGAGTTCTCCCTGTTTTGATTACCAGCAAAGGTAAATCAGACAGCTGTGAGCTGATATTATCAGGCTTGCAAGGTTATTGTCAAGGTTATAATCACATGGTTATTGGGCCCTTCCCAGCCTAAAAATACCAGCCCAAAGTAACAAATCACATTACATGCTCCAATTCTGGCGCTTTGCCTTGGCTTTATGATAGATGGGGTTGATGTCAGCTGTGTAGTGTCAGCTGGCATCAAGCCCTGGTGTTAGTAATGGAGAGGTGTCTATCAGACACCCCCATTACTAATACAGTAAGTAAAAAGGAAAAAAACACACACAAATAGTTTATTTTAGAAAACACTCCCCAACCTTTCATAAGTTCCCCAATTTACGTAAAAAATCCCATGCAGGTCTGACGTAGTACAAGGAATACCATGTAGTCCAGGGAAATCGGTATAGTCAACAAATGGAAACCTGATAAGACATAAAAACAGAGAAATAAAAATAAGACACTGTCCCTCTTTCACAAATTTATTAGAACGCAAAGTTTGCACACAGGTCCGACATAGTCTAGCACTTCCCATGACATTCCCTGAATCCAATGAATCCAGCAATTATATGCTATGGGGCCTCAGAACGAGAGAAAGGCAATGTTCTACCACCATACCGCTCAGGAAGGAGACAAGTTCTGTGTACCAGAGATGAACGTGCTTTGGTCAGACATGTACATATCAATCCAAGAACAAAAGCAAAAGACCTTGTGAAGATGCTGGTGAAAGCTTTACATAGTGAGTATACTAAATAGTAATGCATCGTGCTACACATAATAAGTAGTGATGGGCGAATAGTGAGATATTCAGGTTCTAAATATTTGTCTTGAATATTTTGTACTATTCATGTATTCATCATGAATAACGAATCTAATGCAAGCCAATGCCAAACTCAAATAACTTTCCGGCGGACCTTTCCAGGATGTCTGGTAGAGCTGTAAAAATGCTGAAATAGATGGAATTGTGCTGAACTCAATGGGAACTACATGGGGAAGATGCCTGGATGCATTTCTATAACACAGGTTACATATGTGAACAATGTTGTCAGAGTATTACGCCACTTTGACGTGCGGTTCTCCACCTAATTGTGATAATTAGCACAGGTAAAGTAGATAGCTGGGGGCTGCAGCCCCAAACTGTGTGTTTTATTTTGGTATGTGACTCACGATCTACAGTTTAGGGATCCCTGATATAGTGCTTTACAGAGATTATCAAGTCTTTGGAGTGTAGGAGGAAACCCATGCAAATACATAATCCTTACAGATGTTGTCTTCGGGGGAATTCAAACATGGAATCCAAATCAGTAGTGATAACCAATGAGCCACCGTGCTGCCCACATTTCCCCAAGCTTGTCATTAACAAAATACATGACCCAGTGACAAAACATTTCTTTACCCCATATCTAGGAAAAGTTAAAGAAAGTTGGCATGGTGATACTGTTTTGTTAGTTTATTTCAATAATGACTTATTAGTGTGAAGGTAGCAATTCCCTATATTTGATCAGAATATCTGACAATTAAAAGTGCTTTACACGCTACGACATCGCTAACGATATATCTTCATTAGTGACGCACATCCGGCGCCGTTAGAGACATCGCAGCGTGTGACACCAAGGAGCGACGATCAAAATCGTTGATCGTTGACACGTCGCTCCTTTTCATAATATCGTTGGTGGTGCATGCCGCTCATTGTTCGTCGTTCCTGCGGCGTCACACATCGCTATGTGTGACGCCGCAGGAATGACGAACATTTCCTTACCTGCATCCACTGACAATGAGGAAGGAAGGAGGTGGGCGGCATGTTCCGGCTGCTCATCTCCGCCCCTCCTCTGCTATTGGGCGGCCGCTTAGTGCCGCCGCAGTGACGTCGCTATGACGCTGAGCGCACCTCGCCCTTGAAGGAGGGATTGTTCGGCGGTCACAGCGACGTCGCTGAAAAGGTATCTGCGTGTGACGCTGCCGTAGCGATAATGTTCGCTACGGCAGCGATTACCAAATGTCGCACGAACGACAGGGGCGGGTGCTGTCGCGCACGACATTGCTAGCGATGTCGTAGCGTGTAAAGCACCCTTTACTGGCCTATGATGATAGATCCTGAATCCCATTCATTTATATTACAGACATCTTGTTCTTGTGGGGGGAGTGAAGTCATCAAACCTTTCTTTGGATTTTATGATGTATTAGTCTGGTGCTACAATGCTGACAAAATGATGGATATATACAACAATCAGTATGCAATCAAATCTCCCTAGCAACGTGACTGATAGATATAAACTGTCTCTAATACACTGACAACCATAGAAAAAATAGTAAAAAAATCGCGGATGTGCCTTTCTGCTTCATTAGATGCATGTCTACGAAGAAATCTACCCAATTATTAGCCTCAGCGAGGAGGTGTTTCTAAGAAATGCTCACTGACAGTCGAAGAACAAGTATATGCCACGCTGATGAGACTATATGAAGGAAATAGAGAAATACCATTTAGGGAAGAATTAATTCCAGCCTCTGGCAATTAGAGGGAGATGTCTGTTAAACTCCAATAATTACAACTTAAAGCTGTTTCTTCCTTGAAATCAAACAACTGTATAACCAGCGCAGCGTAATTGTGCAATGTTATGTTTCTAAGGGAACAAGATGTGGCTTTTGGCATTATCTTGTCACATTATTTAATGCTGCAGGTTTTCCGGGTGCCTTGTGAGAACACATTTGTAAAAGAAATAATTTAGATTTTGATTGTGATTATAGGATCTTCTAACATCAATTACGTTTGTGAAAGTTTATTTAAAAATATCTAGCAGAGTACACAATGTCAGAGGCGGAATGATTGCTATCATGCCATGTCATAAGAAAAAATAATAATGTTGCTATATTTTACACTAAAATCCAGGTTATAAGTGATTGTCATTTAAGCCTTTGTAGTGTTGACTTGGTGGACTTTGTATTTAACAGGAAAACTAAGATTTCTGAAGTGAAATTTAATTATTTCTGAAATGAAATTTAATTATTTCTGAAATGAAAAAATATCTACTTTCTTAAAGCACACTGTGCCCAATAATATGAAGGTACTGTTAGCTGGGTTATTGGCGCTCTTGCTAAACATGGCTGGATTCTTACCATTCAATAAAATCAAGCCCCCCAAAAATTCAAGCTGTATTAAATTTACTTACAATCTTCAAGTTTTCCATTTTTTTCCATATTAACCGTGAAGATCTCCTGTTTTTTTCCTTCAGTGATAACCAATCATGTAAATTGGTTAGGTATTGTACTTTATAGATATACCACATTTATGTTACTTACCTGTCCCTGCCCAGGCGCCAGGTTTCCTTTCTCTGGCTAACTTTGTAATTCACCATGTGGTTTTACGGAAAACTCCACTGACATTATCACAACAGGCCTTTTAGGGCTGGCTCAGGCAGTTATGTGCTCTCTGAGTATTCAGATGGCATTGCTCTCAGTAGCCATATGCTTGTTAGCAGTTTGCTTCACTTTCCACTAAGCTCAGGCATCAGACAAGTGTCTGATTATCTCCTAATACTCCGGACTTCCATTCAACTACCAGTTGTAATCCAGACATTCCTCCACAGTCAATTTTCCAGATTATCATCTTTTTGCAATTATTATTGGCATTGTTCACATCTCAGTCTTTGCAATCAAGGTAACTCATCGCTGCAAGCTAGTGACCAGTTTTCCTATTCATCACGGCTGTTTTGCGGTTACCTAAATATCTGCTTCTAGAATTGACAAACTTTCTATGAATCCCCTTTGTCTACTTGCTTAGGCAAGACCTCTGTGCTTTTGCACAGGAAAATTCATCTTAACCTATCCCGCTATCTTTGTTCTAGTCCAACAGCTGCTACACCCATGCCTCCACTTCCCATCCAAGGCTCTCTGACCTGGTGTCTGTCTAGTTTCTGGACACTTCTAAGCCTGTCCCGAGGTGAACTGTAAGCTCTGAACCTTTGAAGGATACCTGTGGGTTCCCCAACTTGCCCAGGTTACAAAGCCACATCCTCACTCCAGGAACCCTTCCACAAAACTGGTTTCACCAGAACTGTCGCTCTAATCAACTCACTGGCTATCTGTCACTCCTCCCACCTTGCTCTCAGTTCTCTCTGTATCCAGAAAGGGTCTAACACATCTACATCTGTAAACCCTATACAATCAGCTTATATGGCTAACATATCATTACATACAATACATTTATTACAGTACACATTACGTAACCAAAACACTTTGCATTGGTTTCTTGGCCGCTTGGTGACACCAGCCACTACACAGTCCTGACTCTGCTACATCAACAAACAGCATTTTCTAACAGCAGCACTTCTTATCACATTCTCTATGAGATTTAACACATGTATAATACATTCAGTATAATACACAGTGGGCGTAGTGCGTCCACCTCCAATAGCTACACACGTCTTAGGCACACGTCAAAGCCATCTTATCAGTGATTCCCACCTATCTATAGGCATTTAAAGTGTCTATAAAATGTATTAAAAAAAATTATTTCAGTCTTTCTTTTAGTGTGTCTAAACCATTGCAGTTAATATCAAGAAAACGTTGATTTCTAAACACTGTGTACTATTGGTTGATGTTGGCATTTAAGCATGCTGGGAAATTTCTATCCCATAAAGTTTTGAAAAAGAACGTAGCTAGAGTCAGAAACGCTTTTTTCCCTTATTTCCCATGTTTGCTTCAATGTTTTAAATATGTGGAATGGAATAAAAGTAATTTTTTTTCTTCATCATCTTGGAGCTGGAAGCATTTTTCTTTCAATGGTTTCATTATTGTGGCTGGACCTTTTCAGATTATAAAAGCAGAACTCTCAATGATTTCTTATAAAAACATATTTATTGCAGTTTTCATTGGAGGCTGAATTGGGTAGAGGAAAATATAGACTAATTCATAGAATCACAGAATGTTAGGGTTGGAAGGGACCTCCAGGGCCTATATGCGCAACTTAGTGAATCTCAATGCAGGATTCACTGTACCATCTTAGACAGATGTGATGCACCCACGGAGTCTTGGGGAGGGTTACTCGTCACTGGGCCAGTGTCGGTTTGGGATGTTACAGCGGCCTTGCCCAGTTGCGTGACCCAGTCGGTGTCAATGAAAAGGGGAGATGGGGATGATGGGAGTAGTTATTTGTGATGCCACCTGTGGTATGCGGCTATAGAATGGGAGCCGCCGCTGCAAGGGGTTTCCTCTGAGGGCTGGTGGTAGTGCAGCTAAGTTGGTACAGCTCTCCACAGGCAGAGCTTGGGCCCACAGGGAGGTTGGTGGTAGTAGTCCACTCCGGCTGCTGTGCAGCTAAGGTGTTGGAAGGAAGGGACGACACAGGGATTGCAGTTAAAGTTCTTTACTCACTGAGGTGTCTCCACCTTTGGCCTGCCGGACTCCGCTGTCATGGGCTCCAGTTCAGAGGTCAGAATCGGTGTTTCTTTCAGTGAGTCCTTCCTCCCTGCCCCGTGTTGTGTGAGTCCCTGTGGCTTGAAGCTACGCTGGGACCCGAGACTAAGGGCGGCTTTGCACGTTGCGATATTGCACGTGCGATGTCGGTGGGGTCAAATCGAAAGTGACGCACATCCGGCGTCGCAGTCGATATGGCAACGTGTAAAACCTTTTTGATACGATGAACGAGCGCAAAAGCGTCGTTATCGTATCATCGCTGCAGCCTCCGACATTTCCATAATGCCGGTGCAGCGACAGGTACGATGTTGTTCCTCGCTCCTGCGGCAGCACACATCGCTGTGTATGAAGCCGCAGGAGCGAGGAACTTCAACTTACCTGCCGCCGGCTGCAATGAGAAGGACGGAGGTGGGCGGGATGTTTACATCCTGCTCATCTCCGCCCCTCCACTTCAATTGGCCGCCTGCCGTGTGACGTCACTGTGACGCCGCACGACCCGCCCCCTAAGGAAGGAGGCGGGTCGCCGGCCAGAGGGACGTCGCACGGCAGGTATGTGCGTGTAAAGCTGCCGTAGCGATAATAATCGCTACGGCAGCTTTCACTAGATATCGAACGTGCGACGGGGGCGGGACTATCGCTGCAGCATCGTAACACATTGTTACCGATGTTGCAACGTGCAAAGCCCGCCTAAATCTAGATTGTTAATGATCCAATAAAAAAATGTACATCTTGTTGTGTCTGGTATACACACACAAATTAGCCAATTTGTATACAGTATTTTAGGTACAGTATGTGTTGTATATTTGGCCAAATATATTCTATGTAGCAATAATGCAGTCTAAATTTTAGATACTCAGTGCCTGCATACAGTGCTATGCAGAAGTTTGAGCACCACTGGTCAAAATTACTGTTCTTGTGAACAGGTAATCAAGTGGAAAATGAAATGATCTTTAAAAGGCATGAAGTTAAAGATGACACATTTCCTTTATATTTTAGGTAAGAACAAAAAAAAATATTTTCATCTTTAACATTTTAAAAACTACAAAAATGAAAATGGGCCAATGCAAAAGTTTGAACACCCTTGGAGATTTGTGTGCTCAGATAACTTTAACTATCATTTCAGACCTTAATTAGCCTGTTAGGTTTGTGGCTTGTTCATTATCATAGTTAGGAAAGGGCAGGTGATGCAAATTTCACAGCTTTATAAAAACCCAGCTTCCTCTAACCTTGTGCAAATAAAACAACAGCCATGGATTTTTCAAAGCAGCTGCCTAGCACTCTAAAAATCAAAATGGTGAAGGCCCACCAAGCAGAAGAAAGCTAGAAGAAAATAGCAAAGCATTTTCAAGTTGCCCTTTCCTCAGTTCGAAAAGTAATTCAGAAATGGCACTTACAGAAACAGTGGAGGTCAGGATAAGGTCTGGAAAACCAAGCAAAATTTCTGTGAGAGCTGCTCGTAGGATTGCTAGAGTGGCAAATCAGAACCTTCACTTCACTGCAAAAGTCCTTCAGGAAGATTTAGCTGACTCTGGAGTTGTGGTACATTGTTCTACTGTTCAGAGACACCTACAGAAAAATGGCGTTCATGGAAGAGTCATCTGAAGAAAACGTCCTGCGTCCTAACCATAAAATTTAGCATCAGAAGTATGCAAAATAACATCTAAACAAGACTGATGTATTTTGGAAACAAGTCGTGTTAACTGATGAGGTTAAAATAGAACTCCTTGGCCGCAATGATCAAACCAAATGTTTGGGAAAAAAAGGAGACAGAATGTCATGACAAGAACATCTCGCCAACCATTATGCATGGGGGTGGAATAATCATGCTTTGGGTTGTGTTCTATCCAATGACACTGGAAACATTTCATGGGTAGAGGGAAGAATGGATTCAATTAAAGCTTCACAAATTATTCAAGCAAACATAACACCATCTGTAAAAAAGCTGAAGTTGAAAAGAGGATGACTTCTACAAATGGATAAGGATCCTAAACACAATTCAAAATCCCCATTAGCCTATGTCAAAAGGTACAACCTGAAGGTCTTACAATGGCCCTCACAGTCCTCTGATCTGAACATCATTGAAAATCTGTGGCTAGACCGCAAAAGAGCAGTGCATGCAAGAGGACCCAGGAATCTTACAGAACAAGAAGACTTTTCCAAGGAAGAAAGCATGAAAATCCCTCAAACAAGAATTGAAAGACTCTTGGCTGGCTACAAAAAACATTTACAAGCTTTGATACCTGCCAAAGGGGGTGCTGCAGGATACTAACCATGCAGGGTACCCAATATTTTGCATTGGCCAACTTTATTTTTTGTTGTGAATTTAAAAATGTAAAAAATATATATACTTTTTTTTGTCTAAAATGCAGAGGATATGTGTTATCTTTAACTTTATGGCTTTTACAGATAATTTCATCTTCAACTTGCTTAATTGTTCAGAATATCAGTAAACTTGACCAGGGGTGCTCAAACTTTTCCATGCCACTGTATATCTTAGCACATGTACAGAGTGTACTGGTCCACTCTTTGGTTTATATTGATGATGACCTACCATACAATCTGATATTGATGAACTATCCTACAGGTGTCCAAGCTTGGCATCCCCAACAATCAGCTGTTGCGATCTCCACTGGCACGTGAAGTAGATAACATGTGAAATGGAAGTGCACAGAATTGCACAGCTCCATCCAATGCATAGTGGTCGTTGTCTGGAACTGTACATTTTTCACACCCTGTCAGGTACTACAGAGCATCTGCACTGCGCAGTCCATTGAATGTGTAGTGGCCGCTTCCAAGTAATACAGAACAGATCCCATTCTGTCAAGTAAAAAAAAAACATACCTCTGAATAGTGGCCATTATATATTGAATAGAGTTGCTGTCGGAGCTTGTAACAACTAATTGTGTTGTCTTATTTGTCAGCCCCCACAGATCTAATGTGGATAGATCATCAATATATTCTGACCAGACAACTCTTAACCAAGGTGAACATTTACTTTATTTACTTTGCTTACTGTTTTAGTAATATTTTTGGCTCTCGTTTGTGATTGCTGTAACCACTTGATAGTATTTCAGTGTACGCTGCATCCAGTTTTCATATAGTACATGGATTTATTAGACTTCTTAAATACTGTATAATCTGGAGCAATTTGTATTCAACATATTCATTACATGTCCTATAAACATGATAAACATTCATTTATTTATCCGACCACTGGGAGTTTTCTCCTAGCTGGTAATTAATTATTATGATTTTGATTCTTTGAAGAATGGTAGTAAATTACACAGCTAAGTGTTGTGAGTTTCAGTGCTCTTGCATATTTAGATTGTCGGAATATATAAATATAGAAATAACATGGCTAGAAATCCACTTAGCTGCCTTTACCGGAGCATAAAGAAAAACCTTCATGATGGGATAGTTGAGTGGTTTCGGGTCAAGTGTTAATGCTATAGTTGTAGCTGTTATGATAACATTAAATTTACAAAGCCTTATACAGTAGGAAGTAGCATGATCATGTTACATAACTGTGTATAAATGAAAAGCTCAGCTACTGTAAGAGCAATAATAACACCATTTGTCTCTACGACTTGTCTTTTATGTAATGTATATTGAAGGCTATAGAAAGAAAGCAGTTATGTTTTATGCCCTGTGCAAACACGGGTTCAATGACAATCACTCAAAAAGTATTGCTTATTTATAAAGACAGAGATACTTAATGACTAGAGTGAACGCAAACTGAAAACTTTGGTGTTCGTTCCGGACTGTTCGGTACTGAACCCCCAACACAGACTTTTTTCGGAATGTCCAGTTCCTTTTCAGGTTTGTCACCCGAATAAAGCTTGTAGAAAGGTTGCAGAGCAGCCAATCAGCAAGCATTTAGGCTGTGGGCACTTCCGGAGCCATCACAGCCATGCCAAGCATTAGCATGGCTGTGATTGGCCAGGGAAATCACTGTAAAAAAAAGGAAAAAATGACATGGACTACAAATGGAAGCTAAACGATAGTAAGAGCAGGATATTTATACATAGCATGTTTCCCGGAGAATCCCACTGCAGTCAGACTCTGTTCCAGGCCGCTTATTAAGGTTCATCAATATTCACTGCTTCCCCCACCAACCCTCTGTTCCAGTGTCTGTGATTGGTTGCAGACTGCTATACACGCCCCCCCTCCCACCCTGTGTCAGAATATGTGATTGGTTGCAATCAGTTTAATGTATGGTTGTGTAAAAATAAATAAATCATTTAAAATATGACATGTGCTTGATAGAAGTGGGTAAAACAACAGCTACAGGCTGCAACCCCCACCTATATGAGCTTTTCTGTTACGGTTGTTGTGGCACTGGAGACTATGTTCGGATTTCTTGCTACTGCACATGTGCAAGTGTTGGGGACTAAGTCCTATCTTGGAGCCATTGCACATGTGCGGGTGACATCATCGCTGACACGAGGTCACATGTCTCTGACACCTTCTAAGCTGATTGGCCGCTGGTCATGGGCTTGTGAAACGTGGTCACATGTCTCTGACACCTTCTATGCCGATTGGTCGCTGGTCATGTGTTTGTGACGCTTTGCTCGGTGATAGGCCAGCGTGACGTCATTTCTGTCATTCTGGCAGCGAATTGGCTCTGGTGTCCTCCATCTTGGATGAGGCACAGAGTCTATATAAGACCCTGATGCATGTCGCCCGGCGCTCAGTCCTCTTGGTTCATGCATGAGAGTAGATGCTCTGTGCACGTCCCTCTAGGCATCTCTCTGTCTATGCTAGGTGAGCGCTACCGGCAGGGTAGCGTTCTTGTACCTTACAGCTTCGGCTGCGGTCCGTATCCTTACACATGGTCCGGCTGGGCCTTGTGATTCTACTCGTAGGTGGAAGTTACCGCTAGGGTAATGTTCCTTATACTGCGTCTGGCAGTTGTTCATATCCTCGCACACTAGGGGAGCGAACATAGGTAGGAGCTTTGTGCGGCTTGTGCTGCTGTCCGTCTCTTTTGCACCACTAGTGGAGCGGACCTAGGCAGGTGCCATATCTAGTGGTTCGTGTCCTCGCACACTAGTGGAGCGAACGCAGGTAGGAGCTTTGTGCGGCTTACGCTGCTGTCCGTCTCCTGGCACCACTAGAGGAACGGACCTAGGTAGGTGCCATTTCACACTCACTGCTTTTGTCTCTGTGATCATTAACAGAGACCATTCCACACACTCTCCGAGTAAGGGAGGAATTGCTTTATTTCCTAACTATATGCCTCTGTGAGTTTAACAGAGGTATTGCACTCTGCACTTGTGCTACTACTATTTACAGCGGCACACTTATATACTCTTCCTCACTCATTAACCGATCCCTTTTACGTTAATGCTAAATACGGTAGTGGCTGTGACTTTAACAGTACACGCCGTGATTGGCTCTAGTGTCACTGAGACGTATCAGTGTCAGTACTGCTTCCGTAGTACAAGATACCCCTTATCCTCTGCCATAGTCTGCAGCAGAGACTTTGCACGGTGGACCCTGACTGTCTGATATCCCTTTGGTTTTTATAATCAGACAGCCCCCGTAACATTAGGACTGAGCCAAGGGTCTGGCAGTTATGGCAGAATATCAGCAGTTACACCGTTACATACAAGTACTTGAGTCGCGGCTCAAGAGTATAGAGGATAAACCTCAGACCATGGTGACATCTGCACATGATCCTCGACTTGCTCTGCCAAACAGATATTCTGGCGATGCCAAATCATGTCATGGTTTCATTAGTCAGTGTCAGATACACCTAGAGGTCAACTCTTCTCGCTTCTCTACGGAGAGGTCCAGAGTAGGCTTTATCATCTCCTTACTTCAGGACAAAGCCTTAGAATGGGCGACTCCCCTATGGGAGCGCTCTGATGTGGTTACTCTGAGACATCAAGACTTTCTTGATGCTCTTAAAGCGGTATTCATGGGTCCGCAGGTTACCCATGATGCGGCCCTGAGACTGTTAGATCTATATCAGGGTTCGTTATCCACTAGTTCTTATGCCATTGCTTTTAGGACTCTGGTGGCAGAACTAGATTGGCCAGAGAAATGTTGATTCCTATCTTCTGGAGAGGGTTGGCAGGCTATGTCAAGGATGCCCTTGCTACTCGTGAGGTCCCTGCTTCTCTGGAGGACTTAATCACAGTAGCAACGAGGATCGATGTACGCCATAGGGAACGTAGACTCGAGGTCTCTTCCTCACGCCCTAAGCATCGGGCTATTCCAGTTGTTGAGGGTCCCCCACCATCTTCCTCAGCATCTGAAACATCTCCCACTCCTATGCAGTTAGGTCATACGTCCTCCAAACTACGCAAGTCTGATCCTCCTATATGTTACGTATGTCGTCAGGCTGGGCAGTATGCCAACAAGTGTCCTAGCCATCAGGGAAACTCTCAGGCCTAGTAACCATTAGAGGAGGGTTACTAGAGACGTTTTCTGCACCCTCTAAGTGTAGTATCCCAGGTCAGCTCTCATTCTCTGAGAATACATGGCCTATTATGGCTTTTGTGTATTCCAGAGCTGACGAGACTTTTGTGTCCTCAGGATTTGTAAAGAGGCACAATATTCCCTCTATCATGTTAGAGCGCCTATTCCTGTCCGTGTTATTAATGGGACTATGTTCTCTGACTCCATTACATTGAGGACAGTTCACTTGCGCCTTTCCCTGTCTCAGGCTCACATAGAGGAGATTTATTTTCTTGTTTTGCCTGAGGATATAGACGACATCCCTCTGGGTCTCCCATGGCTTCGGACTCATGCTCCTCTAATTGACTGGGAGTCCGACAGCATTATTAGTTGGGGTTTGAAATGTCAGTCCCGATGTCTTCCCTTACCACCTAAGGTCGTTGCAGTTGCATCAACTGATCTCTCTCCCATACCTACACCCTATTTGGATTTCGCTGACGTGTTCTCCAAACAGGGTGCTGAGGTTCTTCCACCCCATAGGCCGTATGACTGCGCTATAGACCTTATCCCAGGTTCGGTTCTACCTAAGGGCAGGGTTTACCCCCTGTCAACACCTGAGTCGGAGGCCATGTCGACCTATATAAGAGAGAGTTTAGAGAAGGGGTTGATTCGTAAGTCTGTCTCTCCCGCGGGAGCTGGGTTTTTCTTTGTTCGGAAGAAAGAGGGTGAGTCTATATAAGATCCTGACGCACGCCGCCCGGCGCTCAGTCCTCTTGGTTCATGCATGAGAGTAGACGCTCTGTGCACGTCCCTCTAGGCATCTCTCTGTCTATGCTAGGTGAGCGCTACCGGCAGGGTAGCGTTCTTGTACCTTACAGCTTCGGCTGCAGTCCGTATCCTTACATCTCAGTGGAGCGGACATAGGCAGGTGTCTGGGCCTTGTGATTCTACTCGTAGGTGGACGTTACCGCTAGGGTAACGTTCCTTATACTGCGTCTGGCAGTTGCTCGCATCCTCGCACACTAGGGGAGCGAACATAGGTAGGAGCTTTGTGCGGCTTGTGCTGCTGTCTGTCTCTTTTGCACCACTAGTGGAGCGGAGCTAGGCAGGTGCCATATCTAGTGGTTCGTGTTCTCGCACACTAGTGGAGCGAACGCAGGTAGGAGCTTTGTGCGGCTTATGCTGCTGTCCGTCTCCTGGCACCACTAGAGGAACGGACCTAGGTAGGTGCCATTTCACACTCACTGCTTTTGTCTCTGTGATCATTAACAGAGACCATACCACACACCCTCCGAGTAAGGGAGGAATTGCTTTATTTCCTAACTATATGCCTCTGAGTTTAACAGAGGTATTGCACTCTGCACTTGTGCTACTACTATTTATAGCGGCACACTTATATACTCTTCCTCACTCATTAACCTATCCCTTTTATGTTAATGCTAAATACGGTAGTCGCTGTGACTTTAACAGTACACGCCGTGCTTGGCTCTAGTGTCACTGAGACTTATCAGTGTCAGTACTGCTTCCGTAGTACAAGATACCCCCTTATCCTCTGCCATAGTCTGCAGCAGAGACTTTGCACGGTGGACCCTGACTGTCTGATATCCCTTTGGTTTTTATAATCAGACAGCCCCCGTAATATTTACCTTGACTGGCTATCAAAATAGAAGGGATCCTACAGTGTTTTTCAAATAATTATTTAAATAAATAATTTAAAAAAACCCGCTTAGGGTCCTCCCATTTCCGCCATGGTAAAACATGCTGGTCTGCTCTTTTGGGACTTTGGGTGGGACAGGACCTATAATCCTGTCCTCAACTGGTGAATTAACAAAGCCGGTGGTTCCGGTCCTTGCTTCAGGGTCCAGGTACCCCCTCTGTGTCGGTACCGGCAGACTCCTACCCTGTCCCGGTCCACCTCGGATCTCTGGCAGCTGTCTTCCCGTCTCCTGATAGACATGGACCACCGTCTGCCACCTAGCCAGCACGCCGGGGCTCCAACCCCGACGCCTTCCTCTCTGGCTTCTACTTGAACTTTCCTTCTCTTTCTCCTCTCTCCTCAACTCTCAACTCCCAAGTCTCAACTCTCTCTTTTTCCCGCCCCGGATTCTCTAGACCCCTAGGTGGGTGTTTTTCTTCCACCTGGTCCCGCCCACTGGTGTGCCTTTCCTACCCTGGGGGGGAGTGACTAGGGTTTTGTCAGCTCGGTGTAACCCTATAAGGGATGGTGTTGTGTGGGGGTCTACTTTGTGTGTGACCACCTGGCGGCGCCAGGGCGTCACATGTACATAATTATACAGATCTTAGCGTTTGTGAGAATCCACCACAGAATGGCTGTCTAATCCTGCTATTATAATAGGCATTCTATGAGTCCAGCTAAAGAGTGATAGCGTTCACAAGTCTACGGCCTTAATTCATCAGGGCACTTTCACTACTTTTCTTGTTTAAATTGCTTTAAAAAGTTGTAAAGTTTTTGCACAACTCATTGCTGCACAAAGATGTGTGATTTTTGGCATTTTCACACCAGTTTCTCACAATATGGGCAGAGCTGAGAAAGGACAGGGGTGTGGTGCAGGCATGACATCTTGGCTCATTTAATTCATGGGAAGCTGTGACATTACCCACACCAGAAATATTACTCCAGTCAGAGACCCATCAAATGCACCAAAGTCATTAAGAGGCATGCAACTTTTATTGTATCAGAAGTATATGGCTCCTACACACATTGGCTGGTTTTGATGAATCAAGGCCAATGTGTTTTCGATCTCTGCACTCCCAGCCTGAATAACACCTGCAGCTTGTACTCAGTAGTCTGAGCTCTCAGCAGCGGGAGGCACACTGAGCAGCTGTCAATCAAGTCAGGTAAGCAGAGATTGGGTTTTTAAAGCCTTCATCACATGGATTTTCATTGTATGTACACTAGCCTTGTCGGTTTAAGAGATCTATTTAATGATGCATGCCATTTATATTGTAAACACCAGTAACAAAGCCATTGCAAAGAAATTCCACTGTTAAAATATAGGTTACATAAATGAAAAACATAATTACATTTTTAGCTACATTTATAAGAAAACCTACAGAGGGGGTAGCCATGTCCTACATAAAGTTAGTATTGACATCTTCAAATGGCATTGTGATGGCAATGTCGCGGGCGGAGGAGGGGACGCTGCGCTCTCCCACTGCTCGGGTCCGGCCACTGCTGCTGCATCAGCTGCGGCTGCTCGGTGGTGGCTCGAGCGATGGGCCGGATCCCGGGGACTTGAGCGGCGCTCCTCGCCCGTGAGTGAAAAGGGTGGATTTGATTGTGGGGATTGGATATTGTCCGTGACGCCACCCACGGTTGTGGTGATATTGGTGACGCCACCGCTGCTCTGGACGGGGATCCCGGGAGCGGTGACAGGAAGTAGCTTTGATGTTAGTTCTCCCCTCCGTGGGTAGGGGGTTGGTTGTCCCGGGGCCCGGTGATGGGATAGGGATGGATGGCAGGCGGGTTACGGGGCCTGGTGAGGTGCAGGGTCGCGGGGGCAGCGCTGTGCCGCACGGCACGGTGGTACTCACTCAGCCAATGATGAGGACACAGTTCTCGGTAAAACACATGGCTGGATGGACGGGTCCCACAGACGGCTGCGGTGTTGTATCTCCTGGCAGGTTGATGGTGACTGCCTTTCCATGCACCTATGTACTGTAAACGGTTCCAATGGGTTCCCACTGGTAACCCGCTCCCCAGCTTGGATGTGGGCTGGAGGAGCCCCTTTTGCCCGCAGGCTCTGGCCCTGGGAACGGTAGCCTTGGTGGTGGCTGTGTTTCCCTCTCACGGTTGGACTGTTGCCTTCTGTCGGGACTTGGCTGCTGGGAAACCCAGGAGGTTCCCTTCGCTGACGGATTTGGCAAATTCACGGCGACTCCTAGCCTTGCCGGGGTCCGTAAGCCCCTGCCAGATGGTGCTGACTTCTCTTTGTGTACCGGTCCGGTACCGCCGGGCCACCGCCCGTGCACGGTCCTTATGGTAGACTCCGATAGGCCACTCCTGCAGACGGTCACCACCGTCTGCCAACCTTGCTGTACCGCCCGGGACACACACCCGGACGCTGTCAGTTAGTTGCTCTACTACTACTTTCCTTCCTTCCACTTTCACCTCCAAAACTAATCTGTCCACTTTTCCCGCCTCCAGGACTGTGAACTCCTTGGTGGGCGGGGCCAACCGCCTGGCCCACCCCAAGGTGTGGACATCAGCCCCTGGAGGAAGGCAACAAGGGTTTGTGTCTGACTTCGGTGTGCCTGACCGGGAGTGTGGGGTGTGTATGTGTTGTTCTCTGTGGCCCCTGGCTTGTCCAGGGCGCCACATTCCCCCTTAGTAAAATGCAGACCGTCCGCGGGCTGCCCGTCCATCACCGGTTTTATTTTCACAACTGAAAAAGATAACGGTAAAACAGTGATTAGGAGTAAAATAACATCTTCCCACATCGGGAAGTACTCTTACTTTAACGTTACTTAACGGTTACGGCTTCCGCTCTCTCCCACCCAAGCAACCTGGCCCTGATGCTGCCCCTAAGCAAACAGGCAGCACCCCTTGACCCCAGTCCAGCACAAGTTGCCCGAGTGGGTTCTGTCCTTTTCAGGGGACCCACGTCCATGGGGAACCCCTGAAACCCCCAGAGGATCGCCACCGGTTCCGGTGGTGGCTGGGCCCCAGCCTGCTCCACTGCGGGCCCTTCCTCCAATCTTCCTCTCCGGAGGAGGCGGCAACGGTAAAAGCCACAAAAACATTATTATTTACATGCCAGAAGTTTGTGGCTGCCCTGCTAGTTCTCGGGCCTGTTCGTAGTAGTTTCTACGCATAATTTGAAAAGGGGGTCCCAACGGGGACCAGTTGCCGGCAACGACCGGTGCAATCAAGCTGACAATCTGGTAACTCTTCTCCGGTAGATTATTCTTTTTCATTCTTTTTCAAACGGTACTTTTATGGTCCCAACGGGGAAAAACTGCAACGGGACTCCGCTGCCATCACTCGGATTCTTCTGAGTTGGACTTATCCTCCGCCACCAGCATATCAAACATGCAGTGACAGGCCTGTTGTGAAAGGGGTGCCCGGTATCCGTTCCCACCGTTGCGTGCGGTGTAATAAACTACCGGTTCTCCCACGTAACGGAGACGCTCACTTGCCTTCTCACTTCCAGGGGTGGGCTCAGTACCGGAGATGGAGTCACCATCACTTGTCTCTGCACCAGGTGGGTTGCCGCCAGCTGCCGCAGCCTCCCGGCTCCCAGTATCCAGCACATCAGATTCTTCTGCGGTAGTGTGGGGTAGCAAATCAGGTGGGTTCACGCTGAGGCGCCGCATAAGTAATGGTAAGGACGATGCGTGGGTCGAGACTGGGGCGGGCCCCTCAGCCGCAGTGGCCGGTCCTGGTAGGAGATAGGGACGTTGGTCACCTGTCGGCTCCGTCACATCTGTTCCCATCCCGTACATCGGGGCAGTCGCAATCAGCATCTCCACCTCATTGGTCCACTGCTCCATCATAAGGCATATCTCGCTCTGCTGGCATTGGTTGAACTCAATTATTCTGGCCTTCATCCACTCCACGGTCCCGGGCTCGGGCACAGCGCCTGGTGGCATCCTGGCCGGGGCCTCTGATATGTCTTCACTAAGGGGCCGCGATCCTGGCGGTTCCTACAGGGATAATTCAGGCCGGCTCCGCGTGTCTGCAGGCAGTCGGTCCACCGAGGTGGATTATCAGGGTATCGCTACCGGTTGAACGGGTAGCGGGCCTAGTGGCGGGGCGGCAGCAGCTAGCACGAGTAGTGGGGGAGGAGGCAGGGTGAGCGAGGATGGACTGGGTCCCTCGGCCGCGATGACCGACCCACTAGGGGTACAGGGGCGTGGGTCACTCACCCTCCCTTCCAAATCCTCCTCCACCTCGCGTCTCCGCATAGCAGCCACCACGTCCGCCATGTCGGTCTCCCACTCCTCCAGGAGGAGCTGCATGTGGGCCTGCAGACGGTTACTCAGCGGGGCAGTCCGGTCCCTCAACCACGTCGCCGTGCCGGGCGCAGGGGCCTCATCGTTGGTAGTCGGGCTGTGCATCTCGGCAATAAAGTTTTCCAGGAACCCGGTATCGCTGCAGAGTCCTGGCGTCCCTGCCTCCACAGCCGCAGCTACATGCGGCCAGATGCCATCAGTCCCCCTTAGTCTCTTTCCGGCTCCTCCTCTACAGGGGCGGGGTTTTGGCCTTCGCGCCTCCACTACTCGAGGAGACGCTCGAGCGGGAATTCTTCGCGCCCAAGATGGCAGCTTAACAAATTTTTCGGCGGTCAAACAAGACGCACTTCCACCAGTTGGTAGAACGGTAGGATCCTGTTTGTGACGCCAAGTTGTCGCGGGCGGAGGAGGGGACGCTGCGCTCTCCCACTGCTCGGGACCGGCTGCTGCTGCCGCTGCTCTGTGGTGGCTCGAGCGGTGGGCCGGATCCCGGGGACTCGAGCGGCGTTCCTCGCCCGTGAGTGAAAGGGGGTTTGATTGGATGGTGGGGATTGGGTTATTGTCCGTGACACCACCCACGGTTGTGGTGAAGTTGGTGACACCACCGCTGCTTTGGACGGGGATCCCGGGAGCGGTGACAGGGAGCAGCTTTGTTGTTAGTTCTCCCCTCCGTGGGTAGGGGGTTGGTTGTACCGGGGCCTGGTGATGGGGTAGGGATGGATGGCAGGCGGGTTACGGGGCCTGGTGAGGTGCAGGGTCGCAGGGGCATCGTTGTGCCGCACGGCACGGTGGTACTCACTCAGCCAATGATGAGGACACAGTTCTCGGTAAAACACACGGCTGGATGGGCGGGTCCCACAGACGGCTGCGGTGTTGTTTCTCCCGGCAGGTTGATGGTGACTGCCTTTCCCTGCACCTATGTACTGTAAACGGTTCCAATGGGTTCCCACCGGTAACCCGCTCCCCAGCTTGGATATGGGCTGGAGGAGCCCCTTTTGCCCGCAGGCTCTGGCCCTGGGAACGGTAGCCTTGGCGGTGGCTGTGTTTCCCTCTCACGGTTGGACTGTTGCCTTCTGTCGGGACTTGGCTGCTGGGAAACCCAGGAGGTTCCCTTTGCTGACGGATTTGGCAAATTCACGGCGACTCCTAGCCTTGCCGGGGTCCGTAAGCCCCTGCCAGATGGTGCTGACTTCTCTTTGTGTACCGGTCCGGTACCGCCGGGCCACCGCCCGTCCACGGTCCTTACGGTAGACTCCGATAGGCCACTCCTGCAGATGGTCACCACCGTCTGCCAACCTTGCTGTACCGCCCGGGCCATACACCCGGACGCTGTCAGTTAGTTGCTCCACTACTACTTTCCTTCCTTCCACTTTCACTTCCAAAACTAATCTGTCCGCTTTTCCCGCCTCCAGGACTGTGAACTCCTTGGTGGGCGGGGCCAACCGCCTGGCCCACCCCCTGGTGTGAACATCAGCCCTTGGAGGAAGGCAACAAGGGTTTGTGTCTGACTTCGGTGTGCCTGACCGGGAGTGTGGGGTGTGTAGGTGTTGTTCTCTGTGGCCCCTGGCTTGTCCAGGGCGCCACAGCAACATGACTTTTATTTCAGTAATTGTTCAGGGAAACCTGCAAGGTTATAATTATGTAATGTAATTTCCAATGTCACAGATTCATTTAGATGTGCTGTATAATATTAGGTATACACTAGGGATGAGTGGACCCGTGGAAGTTCGGGTTTGCCAATTTTAGTTAAAAGTTAGGTTTGGAACACAGACTTGACCCAAACTTGACCCCGAACTCCAAACTCCACATAAGTCAGTGGGACCCAAACTTCACTGCTGTAAAATGGCTGTAAAATGGTCATAGTAAGGGACTGGGGGCTGGAAAATGAAACAAAATGGGGGCAATTGTCCTGCAAACAAACATGGATAGGGAATACAAATTTTTAAACAATGACGTTGATCTTCCCTTTTTTTTGATAACCAGTGCAGGTAAAGCAGACAACTTGAGGCTGATTTTATCAGGCTGGGAGGGACCATGGTTATTTGGTCCCTCCAGCCTAAAAATTCCAGCCCACAACTGCCCCAGACATAGCACATTCATTAGTTGTGTAAATTCTGGCATTTTACCCTGCTCTTCCCTGTTGCAGTGGCATGGCAATTATGGTAATACTTTTGGAGTTGATGTCAGATGTGAATTGACGGCTAGTATCAAGCCCAGGGATTAGTAATGGAGAGGTGTCTATCAGACACCCCTATTACTAACCTGGCAAGTGTAAAGTTAAAACACACATGAGAAAAAAATAGGTTTTTTTTTAATAAATCCATCGCTCCACACACTCCCTTGTTCACCAATTTATTATTTAGATGAAATTCTCAAAGTTCTGACGTACTCCAATGGTGTAATGCCCCATGACATGTTGTCAAACCTGTCATTTTACAGTTAGGAATTTTCCCTCGATTTATTTCCCGCTTTTACACAGTACTGTGCAAAAGTGTTAGGCAGGTATGGAAAAACTGCAGTAATCCCAGACAGACTTGATGATGTTGAGATCAGTGGGGGTCCAGATAATCACTTCCAGAACTCTTCTTCTTTAGGCTGAAAATAGTTCTTAATAATATTGACTTAATGTTTGGGGGTACTTGTCCAGCTGCAGAATAGAACTGGTGCCAATTAATTGCCTCTCTGATGCTATTGCATGATGGGTACATATCTGCCTGTATTTAAGGAAAGACACTGAAATTTAACCAAGAAACAATCAAAAGTAAATGAACAAACAAGAAGTCTAAATTAACCCTTTAACGACCAATGATGTACATGGTACATCATGAGCAGGTGTCAGTTCACACATTATGATGTGCTTTGTCCATCATTGATTTAAACTTTCACTGTGTGAAAACACAGTGACAACCCTGTGCCGACAATGGTCTCTAACAGCTGATTGGCATATGAAGAGGTCCCGGAGCCCATTTCAGCTGTCCTCGTTCTTTCATCATAGCATTATCGAACGACAGCCAAGCTCTTCAGTAACAGCTAGAACCAGTGTGCACACCATCCCTGGCTTATTAACCCTCTAGATGCCATGATCGAAAGCGATCTCAGCATTTAGAAGATTGTGAAAGGGAAAAGGCTCACTCTCGCACCCCCATCGGCACCCGTGCAACAAAATCATAGGGAGCCAATGGCTTTTATGGCACCCAGAGATCAAACTTTGATCACCTGGTGTGCCAGGAAGGGTGGCCTGTTAGACACAACTATAGGCAGTGTCTAGAAGGCATTCTATCAGTGTAATCTGACAGGTCTCATGTTGTGTAATCACTGTCACTTCAAATGTAGCAGAACTGGAATCATAGTTGGACCTCGTGTGGATTATGTCAGATTTGGGTGTTTTGGGGGTTAATAAAGGGGTGAAAGAGGGTGGTGTTTTTTTATATTTTATTTCAAATAAAGGATTTTTTCAGTGTTTGTGTTGTTTTCTTTTCACTTACAGGGGAGGGGGTTCATAAACGCCTTCCACTACTAATTTAGCGCTTAATGGCATCTGTGAGCTGTCATTAACTCCTTATTACCCTAACTGTCACCACACCGGCAATGGGGATGAACCGGATAAAGTTCTGGGATTGTCACATCGAATGTATGCGACAAACTGGGTGGCTGTGAACTGCTATTTTTAGGCTGGAGGCCCAATAACCATGGGTCTACTAAGCATGAGAATACCAGTTCGCAGCTGTTAGCTTTTTCCCAGTTGGGTATCAAAATGGGAGGGGACTGCACACCTTTTTTTAAAATTATCAATTAAATTATTTTTTTGATAAAAAAAAGCCGCATGCGTTTTTTCTTATTTTGATACAGAGCCAAGATAACACACACGGCTGGGGGCTGGAACTTGTAATCGAATGTTTTATCATGGCTGGGTATCAAAATATGGGGTAACTCCAATTTTTTAATTTATTTTTACACCAATCTAAATGCAGACAACGTGTGTGATTGAATGCAGTCCGTCACGCGGTCACATAGGGTGGGACACTGTCTGACTGCAACCAATCAGAGATGTGAGGACTGCCTGTGCGTTGGAAAACAGTGCATATGCATAAAGATTATGAGTGGCCCTGGTAGTAGAATGAGCAGCCCTGGAAACAGTGTACAGCCGCGCGGAGGCAGGTAAGTATGAAGTGCTTGCTTTATTCTTCTTTTCTTTTCTTTTTTATTACCTGGGTTGCAGGACCTTTATCGTTACCCGGAGTTCCCTGGGAACTATGGGCCCAAGGTCAGTGCTTGGGTTCTTTTGAACCCTCACAGATCTGTACTTTTACAGTCCGGGTTCACCCATCACTACTCCTTTATAACAAGGTTTTTGCTTCCTGCATGAAATTGAGTAAATCTTATAGGATTTTTCATGCTGAGCCCAAGTTTTGATGTGGTAAAGGCAAAAGGAAAATCATTTTGGGATCTATTAATTGTTAATTTTTATTGTTCATAATTATTTTATATCTTAAGCTCTGAAATAAAATTTTTATGGAGTGACCAATCATTTGTGACGTAGTGTGAGTCTCCTCACACAAAACTGGTGGATACCCGGCCCTGACTGAGCAAAACAGAAGCACCAGGTGTTGTGTCAGACTGCAGTATGAACAGAGTCTGAAGTCGCCATGACACCTAGTACGATTAGAGCAGCACACCACATTATAGGAACCTTCAACTTGATATTTCTGGTAGACAACCACATACAATCATTCACACTCAGGTCTGGACCTGAGAACCATTTTTTTGTCAGTCACACGTTTGTATCTGTCTCCCATCAGCTTCATAATACTCTGAACCCCTTGCCATACAGAAGTGAATGATGAGGCAAAACATTCCTCCTCAGGAACTCCCAAAATCCATCTACAACTAAAGTTACCAAATTGCAAATGAAAACCGTATAGACCAAAGTAAGGTAACTTGCCAGTAGACTCCTGATGACGATTGTTTATAGCAAATTTGGCCAAGGGTAAGTAAGATGCCCAATCCTCCTGGTTCTCGGAGACAAAACACCAAAGGTAAGTTTTCAAATTTTGATTTGTATGCTCTGTCTGACCATTGGACTGAGGGTGGAAGGCAGAAGAGAAAGACAACTGCACCCCGAGTCGAGCACAAAATGCTTTACAAGACTTGGTAACAAATTGGGTTCCTCAATCTTAGACCACATTGGAAGGAATCATGTGAAGGTTCACAATCTCATTGATAAACACCTGAGCAAGAGTACTATCATTCAGAAGTGGCGGGAACGAGATGAAATGTACCATCTTACGGAACCTATGCACAACCACTAAGACCACAGTTTTACCTGCAGACAAAGGTAAGTTAGTAATGAAAATCATGGATAAATGCATCCAAAGTTTACTAGGTGTAGCCAATGACAGCAAACAATCAGATGGACGAGTATACGTTACCTTGGAACGTCCGCAAATACTGCAGGCAGATATATACTCAACCACACCTTGATGCAACCCTGGCCACCAAACACGAGAAAGGAGGTCCAAGGTTGCTTTACTAACTGGATGACAGATAAGTACAGTATTGTGATGGTCTCCAAATATTTTACCCCGCAATTTAGGTTGCTCTAACAACCTCCCAGGAGGGCAAGAGGTCGTGGCATGCCCCTGAGCCTCCAACACCTCCCCCTCCAGGTCTGGGCACAGAGCTGAGATAATCACCCCTTCTGCAAAATGGGGACAGAGTTCACATGATCACCACCACCAAGGAAATTTTGGGATAAAGCATCTGCCCTGACATTTTTAACCCCTGGATGGTTAATAACAGTAAAATTAAAAATTGTAAAAATCAAAAACCATCCAACCAGCCTAGGATTGAGATGTTTCGCAGATTAGAGATATGACAGGTTTTTATGGTCTGTGATTACTGTAATGGGATGGACTTCCCCCTCCAACCAATGACGCCATTCCTCGAAAGCCAACTTAATCGCCAAGGTCTGCTACCTCCACAGACAGACCCTAAAGCCACTCAGCCAGAACAGTGATGGGGTGGATGTAAAAACAAAAAACCCCTAAGTGTTCATTTCTTTTTATTTTTTTGGGGGGGGGGCTGGTGATAATATCTCGCTAGGTATGGGAAGTATCCTGAAAAATAGGTTCATCACCCTAGATAGGTTCTGCACCTATGCACCGAGAAGGATACCTGGCCTTAGTCTGACCCTTGTTTGGGCCCTAGGTAGAGAGTGGATAGGATGAGCTCTTGATCAACACCACTAAGAGCTGAAGGACACACAGGGATAACAAACAACTTATCTTCAAGAAAATTCCATGAGAAGGATTGCAACACACAACAAAGTGACTCCAGATGAATGCAAATGCACTCAGGATATGTAGGAAGATGGAGCTATCACCAGCACAGATCAAAGTGAAATGAAAGAATTTAAAGGGCACCAAGGAAAGTGCTGAGGAACTCTGCAAAGTCATAAAGGGAAAGGGATAAATCATCAACAGAAGAAATACATAGGATACCATATACACCAAACAAGAATAATAGATGGTCAGGGAGCTGTTTGTGCAGCCAAGCGCTGCGACCTTCTGTCGCATGCCTGTCTGTCACCCATGACACACCCACGACAGGTGAGAAACTCTTGTTTGGGCATATGGCAGGGCTCAGAAGGAAAGAAGCGCTATTTGATTTTTGGAGTGCAAAATTGTCTGGAATATATTGCGGACACTATGTCACATTTGGAGAGTTGCCGTGGTTCCAAAACAGCAGAAACCTCCCAAAAGTGACACCCTTTTGGAAACTACAGTCCTCAGGGAATTTATATAGGGGTGTGGTGAGCATCTTGAAGCCATTGGTGCTTAACAGAATTCTATAATATTGGACTCTAAAAATGAAATATTAAATTTTTGTAAAAGAAATGATGCTGAAGGCCCAAATTATTAATTTTTACAAGGGTTACAGGGGAAAATGCACCACACAATTTGTTACACAGTTTCTCCTGAGTATGGCAGTACCCAATGTATTTTTGGAAACTACTTTTTATGCACAGTGCAAAGCTGAGAAAGAAAGTAGTGCCATGCTAGCGTGCAGACTTGAATTTTTTGGTTCACAAGTGCCATGTCACATTGGCAGAGCCCCTGAGGTTTCAAAACAGCAGAACCGCCCATACAGTGGGTACGGAAAGTATTCAGATCCCTTTAAATTTTTCACCCTTTATTTCATTGCAGCCATTTGGTAAATTCAAAAAAAGTTCATTTTTTTTCTCATTAATGTACACTCTGCACCCCATCTTGACAGAAAAAAATAGAAATGTAGAAATTTTTTCAAATTTATTAAACAACAAAAGCTGAAATATCAGGTCATAAATATTCAGGTTATCCACCTCTGAGGGGGCGTCCAATTGTCTCGGGCATCGACAGTTTAACACAAAATGTCAGCACATATATAGATACTGTATTGAGATCCTTTGTGCTGGCATTACCGTCGTATGTCTGGGACACAATGGACGTCCTCCGAAGACTTGACGATGTGCAGCTGGAGGATGGTGTGTTTCTAATAACTCTGGATGTTGAGGCTTTATATAGCTCGATTCCACATGAATATGGCTGTGAGGCCGTGGAATATTTTCTGAAGACGAGAGGGACACACATGTGGAAACACAATAGGTTTGTGATGGAACTCCTGAGGTTTGTGTTATCTAGAAACTACTTCCTGTTTGATGGGCGTGTCTACCTCCAGCTCAGGGGCATCGCGATGGGGAGCCCTTGTCCCCCACGTACACAAATATGTTCCTGGGCTGTTGGGCGGAGACGCAGGTGTTCAGTGAGAGCACCATTGAATGGACTTCATTCATATCGATGTGGCTAACGTTCATCGATGATGTCCTAATTATCTGGACAGGGACAGACGAACAATGGGAGTCATTCATGGTTGCTCTGAGCAATAATAATATCGGGCTCAAATTCACGTAACCATGAGCAGGAAGGAAGTTTCATTTATAGATATTTTGATTACCATTGGACATTTAGGAAACCTCGAAACAACCATCTTCAGAAAGACTACAGCGACAAACAGCCTGATCCAATGGACCAGCCATCATCCCCATTTCCTTAAGAAAGGGATACCAAAAGGGCAGTTCCTTCGTTTAAGAAGGAACTGCTCTTCCTTTCGGGAATACGATGTGAGAGCAGGTGAATTGGCTGGTAGATTTGAGAGGAGGGGCTATCCCGCCAGGGTTGTTGAAACAGCATACCATCATGCTAAAGCAGCGGTTAGGGCATCCTTACTAGTTCCGAAGAAGAAAGTGGAGGATAACAAAACCATACGTTTCATTGGGACATTTGATGATAAATGGAGTCAAGCTATGAGGTATTGAAAACACACTGGGAAGTCTTGAGACTGGACCCAGATTTGACCGAGTTTGTTCCTGAGAGGGCATCAATTACGTATAGGAGGGGATGGAATTTAAAGGATCGACTGGTTAATAGTCACCTAGGAAAATCTGCTAAAGTTACCACATGGCTGAACAAAAGCCCAGTTGTTGGTACCTTTAGATGTGGTTCGTGTAAGGCATGTACGTATGTCAACAAAAGTCATAGCTTTCATAGTGAAGTGACTTACACCAATCATGAAGTCATAAATTGTAATACTATGGGCATAGTATACTTGGCTAAGTGTACATGCCCTAAAATGTATGTGGGGAAGACAATTCGTCAATTTAAACAGAGGATCCTGGAACATATAGGTAACATCAGAAGGAAGGAGGATACCACTATTTCAAAACATATGTGGGAACACCATAGAGGGAACAGTGGATAAATTTCCTTCCAGGGAGTTGAAAAAGTGAGGGAGTCTGGTAGGAGAGGCGATATGGACAATAGGGTACAGAGGAAGGAGACACAGTGGATATATAGGTTGAAAAGGGTGTCCCCAAATGGCCTTAATGAGTCTCCTTTATTCCCTTTATTTAGTGTTCCAATTGAATTTGGATTGATAAATTGATTTGACATAAGTAAATTCCCCACTATTAGATTAGGTGCCTGATATGTGTCCTAAGAAAATATAAATTGGTTACCTTGGCCATTTAATGATTTATGCCCCATTAGCATTACCAACTATGAACGATGTGTAGCAGTGCATTAAACTAAATAGTTTACATGTTCATAACTTCCCTGTCTGTATTGGAATCTTCCCTGTAGTCCCTATGCATGTCTAAGAAGGCGTTTATTTGCTGTTTTGATTTGAGGCAGCTTGCGTTTAAATATCGCTGTTCCTGTCAATCTCTGCTAGTCATGTGATAGTCACATGACAGGATTTCTTTCTGTATCCTAGCAACGCTATGAAGCCCCTGTGATGACACTATGGCACTTCGGGGTGATGTGGCCATCCACTATTGGTGCGGTGAGACGGCCTGTGTGATTGGTTCACCCTAACTGCGTGTCAGAAAGGAGGGGGTGGGCACTCCACTATATCAGAGGCAGCGTCAGATTTGGCGCGTGCTACTGACATAGGGGTCACACTGAGGCATATCTGAGCCATGCAGTGTCACGTCCTGAACCAATGCATATGAGGTAGGGCTGTGAAACACTAACTATATGAGTTGCTGACACTCTATTAAGCGAGCTGGTGCCTGTGGTCTGCACATGTGGTGTCTATCAAACATGTGGTGCTGACATACAGAGACATTTTTGGCACAGCTTTAACACATGGTCTGGGATTAGGGACCAGAGTGTTCTGTTTACCTGCTGATGAATCTCACCATCATAGGCGAGAGGAAACGAATTGAGGTATTGAGGCTATCTAATATATAAAGCTGAATGTGTGTGTGTATGTGTGTATGTGTGTATGTCCGGGATTGGCATCTGCACCGTCGCAGCTACAGCCACAAAATTTTGCACACTCACACTTCTGGACCTCGAGAGCATCATAGGCTATGTTTTGAGGGGAAATTTTAACCCCACGCTTTACAGTTATTCGCCAAAAAACCTGCCTCCATTAAAGCGAATGGAGCTGGGAGCCACAGTTCAGCCAGAACTTCAGAAGAATGCGCAGCCACGCCCTTATATGGAATGTTGGTGAGTCACAATGCAACCAGGGTAAGAGACAGACACAGACAGGGAAAGAGGCAGACACAGACCGAAAGAGGCAGACACAGACAGGGTAAGAAACAGACAGACAGGGTAAGAGACAGACACAAAGAGACAGACACAGACAAAGAAACAGACTGACAGGGAAAGAGAGGGAAATAGACAGACAGGGAAAGAGAGGGAAAGACAGAAAGGGAAAGAGATAGATAGACAGACAGGGAAAGAGATTGAGAGAGATGGAGAAAGAGACAGACAGACAAAGAGATAAAGAGAGAGACAGAGAGATATATACAGAGGAGGAGACAGACAGAGAATGGGAGAAAAACAAAGAGACAGTTACTATACCGGGCAGCGCTGGGTGCTATGTTGTGAGGCGAAATTTTAACCCCACGTGTTCCAATTTACCAATCAATTTTGCCCCTATCCACATAATGGGGAAAAAGTTAAACAAAAAGTGTTGGGGGCAAATAGACAGCTGCCAGATGTGAACAAGGGGGACTTAAAGAATGAGAGCGATGGCGCCAAAGAGTATATACCGTACAGTTGCTAAGGTGGGGCCCCAACATGGGATACTCACCACACTCGGGGATATGAACACACACACAAAATGCGCCACACACTACCACGTGCTTGAACACATATACCACCCTCAGCACACATCTCACCACACATACACCAACCTCGCCTCATAATCGCCCTAAAACACACACAAGTCTGGTATTATGCTTCAAAAATAAAATTCTGATTAATAAGCAGCCAAACTGCAAGAACAACAAATGTACCACATAGGAAATACGGCAGCTGTCAGTCACGTGACCTGTCTATTATGTGTATGTGTGAGCTAATGTATACTGTCAGGGGGAGGGCTTTCTGTTGCCTGGAGATTTATCAGGCTGCCAATAGCAACCAATCTTAGCTTAGCTTCTATTTTGCTACAGTTAATTAATCTGAGCTCTGATTGGTTAATATAGGCAACAATTTAATAATTACATTTCTATCTATTTGTTTTGTGTTTTTTGTGTGCACAATACATTTTTTTTAATACATTCTATTTTGTTAACAGCAGTTATTAACCCGGGCGAAGCCGGGTAGTACAGCTAGTCAGTAAATATAATGAGAATAGGCAGTAAAATTGAAACTGCATTAACTATATAATAGAGATTGGTCTAATGAGTAGAGTTGAGCGCGGTTCGCGGTTCGAGGTTCTCCAGTTCTAAGCTCGAGTGATTTTGGGGCCTGTTCTAGATCGAACTAGAACTCGAGCTTTTTGCAAAAGCTCGATAGTTCTAGAAACGTTCGAGAACGGTTCTAGCAGCAAAAAAACAGCTAATTCCTAGCTGGCTTTCCGCTGTAATAGTGTAAATCACTCTGTGACTCACACTATTATGAAATTTCAGTGTATAGTGTGCGGGAACAGCGCCTTCAGATCACTGCTGTTTGTATAATGGCGATCGCCATTTTTTCTTTTTTTTCCTTGTCTTCCTTCCCTAAGAGCGCGCGTGTAGTGGGGAGGGCCATTATGTCAGCCAATCCCAGACACACACACAGCTAAGTGGACTTTTAGCCAGAGAAGCAACAGCATGTGTGATAGGATGTCCATGTCACATGTCCCTGCATTATAAAAACGAGTATCTGCCCGTCCGGACGCCATTATCTCTTCTGCGTCCTTGGTGTCAGACATCACTGGCGCAGCTCCGTCCTTTGTCCTATCGCCGATACTGCTGTATGTGCTCCATACACAGCGCTGGACAGCTTAGGGATAGCACTTTCTATCAGTCCTTTTAAGGGCTCGTACCGGCAGGGTCAGAGCCATAGGTGACAGGTCCTGAAAACAGAGACAGCGTCTGTGTAGCTAAGGTCAGAGATTTCCTCGCTGCATTTCCCTATTAGGAGGGAATAGAAAGGCAGGCTTCCATTCCTCTACCCAGAGCCCCACAATCCTGGCACTGTACCCTCCTGTCCTCTGCACACTCCAACTCATTATAACTAAGCCATTATACTAGTAAACACTGAGTGTACCTAGTGGCATCCTAAACGTGGCTATTGGACTTCTGTATAGTCCCAGTAGTGCACAGATATTTGCAGCACGTCTGCCTGCATTGCACACTCAAACTGATAGTTACTAAGCCATTATACTAGCAAACACTGAGTGAACTTAGTGTCATCCTAAACGTGGCTATTGGACTTCTGTATAGTCCCACTAGTGCAAAGATATTTGCAGCACCTCTGCCTGCATTGCACACTCCAACTGATAGTTACTAAGCCATTATACAAGCAAACACTGAGTGAACTTAGTGTCATCCTAAACGTGGCTGTTGGACCTCTGTATAGTCCCAGTAGTGCACAGATATTTGCAGCACGTCTGCCTGCATTGCACACTCAAACTGATAGTTACTAAGCCATTATACAAGCAAACACTGAGTGAACTTAGTGTCATCCTAAACGTGGCTGTTGGACTTCTGTATAGTCCCACTAGTGCACAGATATTTGCAGCACGTCTGCCTGCATTGCACACTCAAACTGATAGTTACTAAGACATTATACTAGCAAACACTGAGTGAACTTAGTGTCATCCTAAACGTGGCTGTTGGACTTCTGTATAGTCCCAGTAGTGCACAGATATTTGCAGCACGTCTGCCTGCATTGCACACTCAAACTGATAGTTACTAAGCCATTATACTAGCAAACACTGAGTGTACCTAGTGGCATCCTAAACGTGGCTATTGGACTTCTGTATAGTCCCAGTAGTGCACAGATATTTGCAGCACGTCTGCCTGCATTGCACACTCAAACTGATAGTTACTAAGGCATTATACTAGCAAACACTGAGTGAACTTAGTGTCATCCTAAACGTGGCTGTTGTACTTCTGTATAGTCCCAGTAGTGCACAGATATTTGCAGCACGTCTGCCTGCATTGCACACTCAAACTGATAGTTACTAAGCCATTATACTAGAAAACACTGAGTGTACCTAGTGGCATCCTAAACGTGGCTATTGGACTTCTGTATAGTCCCACTAGTGCACAGATATTTGCAGCACCTCTGCCTGCATTGCACACTCCAACTGATAGTTACTAAGCCATTATACTAGCAAACACTGAGTGTACCTAGTGGCATCCTAAACGTGGCTATTGGACTTCTGTATAGTCCCACTAGTGCACAGATATTTGCAGCACGTCTGCCTGCATTGCACACTCCAACTGATAGTTACTAAGCCATTATACTAGCAATTTATGCTGCCAGTTTAAGGGCCGTAGTTGCATTGTCAGGGATATTTATTCTTTATAATTCTGCTGTTAATAAAGCTAGACCACCGCTGCAATCTACACCACCTCTCAATTTTTATTACCACATTTTCAGTGCACAATCTTGTCGCAATCAACATGAGTGGCAAAATGACAGATGCTGGTGGAAAGGGGAAGAGGCGTGGTGGAAAAGGAAAAAAAGGGTTTGTCCGTGGGGAAGGTGGCAAAGCTCCATTATCTGCTGAAGATAGACCATCTACCAGCAAAAGTAAGATGTCTACTACTTACCGTGGACAATCCGATGTGCTCCCTTTTTTACGGACACGAACAACAGGAACAAAGGTAGATGATGGCCAAAAAAGGAAAATGCTTGAATGGATTTCAAGTGGTCCAACAAGTGCCTTCTCAGCCACTTCAAGTACCGCATCCAAAAAACACCAGTCCTCTGAGTTGTCATCCCAATCAAACTTTCTTTCTCCCAGCTCTGAAGTCTCCATCAGCCCTGCACAGTATGGTGGAACTGAGATGGCTGAGTCTGCAGAGCTGTTCAGTCACACTATAGCCTGGGAATCAGAGGTCTGCTCCCAAGCTACAGTGAGTACAGAACAGGAAATGGTCTGCAGTGATGCCCAGAACCTTTGTGACTCTGATTCAGGCCGTGAGGACCAAGTTTCTGAGCATAATGTTGACCCTTTGTCACAAACTGTAACACCTGTGGTTATAGACAATGAGGAACATACTGATGAAGATGAGACGCAGATACCCGATTGGGATGACAATTTAAATATTCGGTCAGGGCAAGAAGAGGCTCGGTCTGAGGGGGAGGGGAGTGCAAACACAACAATTGATGATGAAGTTCTAGATCCCACCTACTGTCAACCCACAGTCAGGCACTCGAGGAGGTCAACAGAGGTGGTGGAGGAGGATGCAACTGATGACGAAGTTACCTTGCGCCTTCCTGGACAGAGTTGGAGTACTGGTAGCACGTCTACAACTGCATCCTCAGCCACCACTCTGCCTCTGAGCACTAGTCGGGGTGGATCAACAGGTCGCATGCCCTCTAAGCCTTGCCTAGCCTGGTCCTTTTTTGACATAGCAAAAGATCGCCCAAATTATGTGATCTGTAAAATTTGTCATGGTTCTCTTAGTAGAGGTCAAAACCTCAGCAGTTTGACAACTTCTTCCATGAATCGTCACATGAATAAATATCATATGTCCCGGTGGGAAGCTCACCGTGCTGCAATGCGGCCTAGCGGAGCGAACCATCCGCCGCCTGCCCCTTCCAGTGCATCCGCACGCTCTTCATCTTCTAGGACTGTGGGGACAGCTGTCACACCTGTTTTTCCACGCACAACTTCCACCACTGTAACCGCAACAGGCAGTTTGCTTGGTAGGTCATCAGTTGGTTTGGAAGGGGAAACAAGTGAGTGTGTACAGCTCTCTCAGACATCGATAGCACCAACGTTGGATGAAGGCAACATCATGTCTCCACCTGCACTTTCCTCACAAACCTGCATTTTTCCAGGGACACCCTACTCAACACCGTCTACACACAGCAGCCAGATCTCTGTCCCTCAGATGTGGTCAAATAAAAGGCCACTTCCTGCGACCCATTACAAAGCTAAGAGGTTGACTCTATCCCTCTGTAAGCTCTTGGCTACCGAAATGCTGCCTTTCCGCCTAGTGGACACACAGGATTTTAGAGACCTTATGTCTGTCGCTGTGCCCCAGTACCAGATGCCTAGTCGCCACTACTTCTCTAAGAAAGGTGTGCCCGCGCTACACCAGCATGTCGCACACAACATCACCGCTTCCTTGAGAAACTCTGTGTGTGAACGGGTGCATTTCACCACCGATACTTGGACCAGTAAGCATGGACAGGGACGTTACATGTCGCTGACTGGGCACTGGGTAACTATGGTGATAGATGGTGAAGGGTCTGCTGCACAAGTCTTGCCGTCCCCACAACTTGTGTGTCAATCCTCTGTCTGTCCAAGGTCCGCCACTGCTTCTGCCTCCTCCACCTCATCTGGGTCCTCCACCTCTGCCTCAAGCCTGCCTGGTCAGGCCACCAGCGTTCTCACTGCGCAGAAGGAATCACGCACCCCTCATTACTATGCTGGCAGCAGAGCGCAACGGCATCAGGCGGTCTTTAGCTTGACATGTCTTGGGAATAAGAGTCACACAGCTGAGGAGTTGTGGTCAGCTCTGCGGTCCGAGTTTAATAAATGGTTGTCTCCACTCAACCTGCAGCCTGGTAAGGCCGTGTGCGACAATGCTGCAAACCTGTGTGCGGCCCTTCCCCTGGGCAAGGTGACACACATACCTTGTATGGCTCACGTATTGAACCTTGTCGTCCAGCAATTTTTAACACACTATCCCGGCCTAGATGGCCTTCTGAACAGGGCACGAAAACTGTCTGCTCACTTCCGCCATTCAAGCGCTGCAGCTGAGCGACTTGCATCGCTCCAGAAGTCTTTCGGCCTGCCGGTTCATCGCCTGAAATGCGATGTGGCGACACGCTGGAATTCAACTCTCCACATGTTACAGCGACTGTGGCAGCACCGCCGAGCCCTGGTGCAATACGTCATGACGTATAGCCTGGGCCAACGAGATGCAGAGTTGGGGCAGATCACCCTGATGTAGTGGTCTCAGATCAAGGACCTATGCACCCTTCTGCACAGTTTCGACATGGCGACGAATATGCTTAGCGCTGACAATGCCATTATCAGCATGACAATTCCAGTCATTTACATGCTGGAGCACACGCTAAACACTATTCAGAGTCAGGGGGTGGGACAACAGGAAGGGGAGGAACTACAGGAGGATTCATATGCGCAAGGGACAACAACATCACCAAGGTCCAGACGTTCATCATCACCAACGCAGCAGGCATGGGACCATGGGGGACAGGGATCAACAAGGGCGCATAGTAGCAGGCTGAATGTTGAGGAAGGTGCAGGAGAACATGAAGAAATGGAGGACGAACTGTCCATGGACATGGAAGACTCAGCAGATGAGGGAGACCTTGGTCAAATTTCTGTTGAAAGAGGTTGGGGGGAGATGTCAGAGGAAGAAAGAACGGTTAGCACCTCTATGCCACAAACACAGCGTGGACTTGGTCCGCATGGCTGCGCAAGACACATGAGTGCCTTCTTGTTGCACTACCTCCAACATGACCCTCGTATTGTCAAAATTAGAAGTGATGATGACTACTGGATTGCCACACTATTAGATCCCCGGTACAAGTCCAAATTTTGTGACATAATTCCAGCCATAGAAAGGGACGCACGTATGCAGGAGTATCAGCAGAAGCTGTTACTCGATCTTAGCTCGGCTTTTCCACCAAACAACCGTGCAGGGAGTGATGCAACTTGACAAACATGGGACGGTCTCGTCATCTTCAACAGTCTACACGTACCAGTAGGACCGTATCTGGTGCTGGTAACAGCAATTTTATGGAATCTTTTCATAATTTTTTTAGACCCTCCTTTGCAAGGCCACCAGAGACAACAAGTCTGACACATAGTCAACGGCTGGAGAGGATGATACAGGAGTATCTCCAAATGAACATCGATGCCATGACTTTGCAAATGGAGCCTTGCTCCTTTTGGTCTTCAAATTTAGAAAAATGGCCAGAGCTCTCCAGTTACGCCTTGGAGATTTTGTCGTGTCCAGCTGCCAGCGTTGTCTCTGAACGTGTATTCAGTGCTGCTGGGTGTGTGCTGACAGATAAGCGCACGCGTCTGTCCAGTGACAATGTGGACAGACTGACGTTCATCAAAATGAACAAGTCATGGATCCAGAATGAATTTACTACCCCTGTGTCATCCTGGGGAGAGTAAATGCTTGTGGATTTGGAATGTGCTTGATGCAAATCAAAACATCCTGTTTGCAACTAGGGCACAACTGCTGCCACTGATAAGGTGTCTGTGTGGGGCCCAATTTTTGGAAAAAAAGGGAGACTCCACTTGGAGTAACCCTTGCTTACATTGTTTTTAAAAGAAGTCAAGATGAACAGAGCTGGGATCAGGAAAGACTTTTACCTACCCCGGTGTCATCCTGGGGACGGTTAAAAATAGCGTATTTTTGAATGTGCTTGATGCAAATCAAAACATCCTGTTTGCAACTAGGGCACAAGTGCTGCCACTGATAAGGTGTCTGTGTGGGGCCCAATTTTTGGAAAAAAAGGGAGACTCCGCTTGGAGTCACCTTGCAGTGTTTTACATGATTTTAGAAGGGCGTGCCATGCCTATATCTGTGTGTCCTCCTCTTTTTCCTTGTCCAGCTCTTTTGTTTTCGCATGAGTATATGTCCTTGTCACTTTCCCATGTGTTTGTGTTGTGTTGTGAGTTGTTTGTCACTAGTGATGAGCGAGCATGCTTGTAACTACTCGGTACTCGCACGAGTATCGCTGTACTCGGGCTGCTCAGCGGGGACCGAGTAATCTCGCGATACTCGTGCTGTACTCGTGGTCTTCATCCCTGCATGTTGGCGCTCTTTTGAGAGCCAGCCCTCATGCAGGGATTGGCTGGCAGACCACTGCAATGCCACAGCCCTGTTAGTTGTGGAATTGCAGTGATTGGCCGGCCTGCACAGCGTGACCGAGCCTTTATACCGGCCGGCGCGCTGTGCTCTGCTCACAGCTATCCAGACAGTGAGTGCAGGGAGAGTGTCGCTGATTCAGGGAAAGCTTTGCGGCCCTTTATAGCTTTTTCAGTTGCAGAGCTGCAAACAGTGTGACCAAAAGTCCTTCTCAGGACTATTCTAGTTGTATACAGGCAGGCAGGGTATAGCCAGGTCGGAGTACAGTAGCAGAGTCCTTCTCAGGACTATTGTTGCTATATACAGGCAGGGTATAGCCAGGTCTGAATACAGGCTAGTGACCAGAAGAGTCCTTGTCAGGACTATTGTACCAGTATACAGGCAGGCAGGCAGGCAGGGTATATATAGCCATTCCTAGTGGTGACCGTATACCAGCCTTCATCATATCTGGGGCTGGTGTACACAGTCTAAAACAGTCCAGATAGTGTCTGACTTGTCTGTAATTGTCGCTCCCCAAAAAAACCTGTTAGGTTCTTATTGCGTCCGTGCTTGGTTTTTAAAACCGCACGTGTGTGCCTGTCGGTGGCAGCGTACAGGTGCACTTGTGTGCAATTTCCACAAACTTTGATATAATGCACAAGTAGTGAATATACACGTCAGCACAGCATTGCAAAATGCGCAAGGGCATTGGCAAGGAACAAGGAAGTGGACGTGATGGTGGTGCAGGCAGAGGCCGAGGTCGTGGGCAAGCTCTAATTTCGCCACAACAAAGGGCCACATCTAGTCGCTCGCACGTCCTGTCCCAAATTCTTGGGGACCGCAGCAGTACATCGCTCTTGAACCAAGACCAGTGTCAACAGGTTGTTAGTTGGATAGCAGATAATGCTTCCAGTCAGATTGGCACCACCACAAACACTCTGTCTTTCACACGGTCAAGTGTCAGTAGCCGTGATACTGCACCGCACATTTCTGAACCTGATCCTCCTTCCTACCACCAGGCTGAGTACACGTCCTCCTCGGACATTAATGATCCCACACTTGGACACTCGGAAGAGCTGTTCACGTTTCCATTCACACATTCTGGCCTCTCGCCAGCTCATATTGAAGTGGGTCATGAGGAGATCGTCTGTACAGATGGCCAAATATTTGAGCAGCCACGTTCTCACGAAGTTGGCAACGTGTCTCAACAAGTGGTGGACGATGATGAGACACAATTGTCAGGAAGTCAGGAGGAGGAGCAGGGTGCGGAAGAGGAAGACGACGTGGTGGATGATCCAGTAACTGACCCAACCTGGCAGGAGGATATGCAGAGCGAGGACAGCAGTGCACAGGGGGAGGGAGGCATAGCATCACAACAGGCAGTAAGAAGCAGGGTGGTGGCCCCAGGCAGAAGTCAGGCAACCGTTCCCCGGAACAACACGACGACACAAGGTGCCTGTACAAATGTTAGGTCTTCCCGAGTCTGGCAGTTTTTTAAGTTGGATCCAGATGATTCAAAAAAGGCCATTTGCAACACCTGCCGTGCCAGCATCAGCAGGGGTACCAAAACTAGCAGCCTGACCACCACCAGCATGATCAGGCACATGTCAGCCAAGCACCCGACTTTGTGGGAAGTACAACAGAGTCGAGGAGCAGTGCTTGCTGATGTCACTGCTACGTCTTCGCTGGTTGTGCATGCGAGCCAATCCCCTGTCCATGCTGCCTGCGAACAAGCCTCCTCCACTCCTGCACCTGCAGTTGCCTACGCAGAAAGAACACCATCATCAAGCACGTCCTTGTCCCAGCGCAGCGTTCAGTTATCCATTCAGCAAACCTTTGAACGCAGGCGCAAATACACTGCCAACACCCCACATGCCACAGTTCTAAATGCTAACATTTCGCGACTGCTTGCGCTGGAAATGTTGCCTTTTAGGCTGGTGGAGACAGAAGCATTCCGTGACCTGATGGCGGCAGCTGTCCCACGTTACTCGGTCCCCAGCCGCCACTATTTCTCCCGGTGTGCCGTCCCCGCGTTGCATAACCACGTGTCACAAAACATCACACGTGCCCTGAACAACACTGTTTCACCCAAGGTCCACCTAACCACAGACACGTGGACAAGTGCTTGTGGGCAAGGCCGCTACATCTCGTTGACGGCACACTGGGTTAATATTGTGGAAGCTGGGACCCAGTCTGAGCGAGGGACGGAACACGTCCTTCCCACACCAAGGTTTGCAGGCCCTACCTCAGTCAGTGTTTCACCCACACTCTACAGCTCCGGAATGTCATGCTCTTCAGCCTCCTCCTCCTCCTGCGCATCCTCATCCACTGTACCCTCCACACCAGTCACAAGCTGGAAGCACTGCAGCACTGCCTCGGCGAAGCGGCAACAGGCTGTGCTGAAGCTAATCTGCATAGGTGACAAACCCCACAATGCAGAAGAGCTGTGGACAGCTCTGAAACAGCAGGCAGATCACTGGCTCACACCTCTGAACCTAAAGCCAGGAAAGGTCGTGTGTGACAATGGCCGGAACCTGGTGGCGGCTTTGAGGCGAGGCCAGCTGACACATGTTCCATGCGTGGCCCATGTGCTCAACCTCGTGGTTCAGCGGTTTATAAAGTCATACCCAGAGCTGTCTGATCTGCTGGTAAAAGTTCGCCGCCTGTCTGCACATTTTCGAAAGTCACCTACTGCTTCAGCCGGCCTTGCCGGCTTTCAGCGCAGTTTGCATCTTCCGGCTCACAGACTGGTGTGTGATGTCCCCACGCGTTGGAATTCAACTCTGCACATGTTGGTCAGGATATGTGAGCAGAAGAGGGCAGTTGTTGAGTACCTGCATCACCTAAGCCGTCGGGAAATGGTTCAAATTCCACACATAACACCTGAGGAGTGGAGATGGATGTCAGACCTATGTACCATCCTCCAAAACTTTGAGGACTCCACCAAGATGGTGAGTGGTGATGACGCCATTATTAGCGTCACCATACCGCTACTCTGCCTTCTAAAACGGTCTCTGCTGAAAAACAAACATGATGCATTGCAGGCGGAGCGCGATGAGTTGCAGCAAGAAACAGTAGTGGGTGTGGGTGATGATAACACACAGCCCAGCCTCGTCTCATCACAACGTGCAGTGGAGGACTATGACAAGGAGGAGGATGAAGACATGGAGCAACTCTCCGGCCAAATTGAGGATATGACATGCACACCAGTCATATCCTCGGTTCAGCGTGGCTGGCCAGAGGACAGGGTAGATGAGGAGGAGGAGGAGGAGGAGGAGGACAGCATGTTCAGTCATCTTGTTGGTCAGGCTACTGAAGTCCTGGCTGTTAAGAGTCTGGCGCACATGGCTGACTTTATGGTAAGCTGCCTGTCTCGTGACCCTCGCGTTAAGAACATCTTGGCCGACAATCATTACTGGTTGGTAACACTGTTAGACCCACGCTACAAGGAGAACTTTTTGTCTCTTATTCCCGTGGAGGAGAGGTCAACCAAAATGCAGCAGTTCCGGAAGGCCATAGTCACGGAAGTAGGCAAAGCATTCCCCTCACAAAACGCTAGCGGCATAGGTCAGGAATCAGTGGACAACCGAGGCGTACAGCCGAGAGAGGCACAAGTCCAATCCGCCAGAGGTAGGGGAACAGTCTTTAAGATGTGGGACAGTTTTCTCAGCCCCTCACGTACCACAGCCCCTGAGGTGCGGGGTAGTGCCACAAGAAATCCTAAGTTTGCCCAGATGCTGAAGGAGTACCTTGCAGATCGAACAACTGTACTCCGACATTCCTCTGTGCCTTACAATTATTGGGTATCCAAGCTGGACACGTGGCATGAATTGGCTCTCTACGCCTTGGAAGTCCTGGCCTGCCCTGCCGCTAGCGTTTTGTCAGAGCGTGTTTTTAGTGCCGCAGGTGGAATCATTACAGATAGACGCACCCGCCTGTCAACTGAAAATGCTGACAGGCTGACTCTGATCAAGATGAACAAGGGTTGGATTGGGCCAGACTTCACCACACCACCAGCAAATGAGAGCGGAATTTAAAGTTTGCCATGTACCTCCACTCACCCATGGGTACACACTTCTGGACTTTGGATAATCACTGGACTGCTCCTCCTTCTCCTCATGCGCCACCATGATGACCGTTACAAATTGCAATACTTAGGCCTTTGTTTCAGGTATACCCCCAGTGGTAAATTTTTTCGCCCATTCTTTGCAGAATGGACATTACAACGACAGGAGACCCGCTCCTTTGCAATGGGAACAATGTTTTGAGGCCCTCATGCACGTCTCTACCCAGGGACAACGTGGAGCCTCCCAATTTTTGGCTGCCCTGCCTAAGGGCTATACTATAATACACCCACTTCCTGACAATGGACACTTAATGTTTTGAGGCCCTCATGCACGTCTCTACCCAGGGACAACGTGGAGCCTCCCAATTTTTGGCTGCCCTGCCTAAGGGCTATACTATAATACACCCACTTCCTGACAATGGACACTTAATGTTTTGAGGCCCTCATGCACGTCTCTACCCAGGGACAACGTGGAGCCTCCCAATTTTTGGCTGCCCTGCCTAAGGGCTATACTATAATACACCCACTTCCTGACAATGGACACTTAATGTTTTGAGGCCCTCATGCACGTCTCTACCCAGGGACAACGTGGAGCCTCCCAATTTTTGGCTGCCCTGCCTAAGGGCTATACTATAATACACCCACTTCCTGACAATGGACACTTAATGTTTTGAGGCCCTCATGCACGTCTCTACCCAGGGACAACGTGGAGCCTCCCAATTTTTGGCTGCCCTGCCTAAGGGCTATACTATAATACACCCACTTCCTGACAATGGACACTTAATGTTTTGAGGCCCTCATGCACGTCTCTACCCAGGGACAACGTGGAGCCTCCCAATTTTTGGCTGCCCTGCCTAAGGGCTATACTATAATACACCCACTTCCTGACAATGGACACTTAATGTTTTGAGGCCCTCATGCACGTCTCTACCCAGGGACAACGTGGAGCCTCCCAATTTTTGGCTGCCCTGCCTAAGGGCTATACTATAATACACCCACTTCCTGACAATGGACACTTAATGTTTTGAGGCCCTCATGCACGTCTCTACCCAGGGACAACGTGGAGCCTCCCAATTTTTGGCTGCCCTGCCTAAGGGCTATACTACAATAGACCCACTTCCTTCCAATGGGCACTTCAGGTTTACAGGCCCTCATGCACGTCTCTATCCAGGGACAACGTGGAGCCTCCCAATTTTTGGCTGCCCTGCCTAAGGGCTATACTACAATAGACCCACTTCCTTCCAATGGGCACTTCAGGTTTACAGACCCTCATGCACGTCTCTATCCAGGGACAACGTGGAGCCTCCCAATTTTTGGCTGCCCTGCCAAAGGGCTATACTACAATAGACCCACTTCCTTCCAATGGGCACTTCAGGTTTACAGGCCCTCATGCACGTCTGTATGCAGGGGCATTGGTGAACCTCACAATTTTGGACTGCCCTGGCAAAGGAAAATACTACAAAGACTCACTTCCTCAAAATGGGCACATTAGACTCAAGAGGCCTTCATGTACGTCTCTTCTCAGGGACATCGGAGTGCCACACAATGTTTTCACGTAAAATCTTTCATGTATTAATCTCAAAAAGTAACATACACCAGCTCTATCTCACTATTGGGTATGTGCCCTTAACATTTCCGCCATGAAAAATCATTTTGGGGTCATTTTGGAAGGTTTTCTGGTGAGTCCGTAAAAATGGCGTAAAACGCGGACAAAATTGTTCACAGCTGTTACTTTTCAGTGATAAATGCTTCAAGGGGTCTTCCCCATGCTGTTGCCATGTCATTTGAGCACTCTTCTGAGACTTTTGTGACATTTTTAGGGTTTCTCCATGCTGCCGGGGGGTCATTTCACAAAAATACTCGGGTCTCCCATAGGATAACATTGGGCTCGTTGCTCGGGCCGAGTACACGAGTATCTTGGGAGGCTCGGCCCGAGCTTCGAGCACCCGAGCTTTTTAGTACTCGCTCATCACTATTTGTCACCTTTTGGATACCTTTGAGGGTGTTTTCTAGGTGTTTTTATGTGTTTGTGATTGCATGCCATTGTTTCCTATGCAGTTCTTATGCACCTCGAGCCGAACCGCGACCGGTTCGCTCATCTCTACTAATGAGCTGGAGGAGTTGTTTAATATTGTAGGTTATAGCATCATTTCCTACACCCCAGCAGCAATCTAGTGGCTGACTTGAATAACTGGATATGGGGGGGGAGATAAAGAATATGAGCTCTACCACAGGTCTTATTGATGTAAACCTGACCCTGGATAGGGAATTTTTATTATAGGAACCAACACCCCTAACATTCATTATAATAGGACTGAGTAAAGGATATTGAGGAGAAGTATGAATTCGGGGACAGATGTCTTACTCCTGCACATATAATATCCTTTTCTAGTATATAGAAGAGAGCCTAAATTGACTCCTTCCCCAGTCGTTCTAGGACATCTAGAATATCATTATACTAGCCTACAAATATATATAATAGGCGGTAGTGAATTGGTAGCCTATAGTTTGCGGTGTGTATGGTTCTCCATATACCAAAGGGACAGAGTTTGAAGTCTTGTGGCCTGATTGTGGATAGGGAATTTTCATTATAGGAACCAACACCCCTAACATTCATTAAAATAGGACTAAGTAAAGGATAATTGGCAGAAGTGTGAATTCGGGGACAGATGTCCTACTCCTGCACACATAATATCCTTTTCTAGTATATAGAAGAGAGTCTAAATTGACTTCTTCCCCAGTCGTTCTGGGACATCTAACACATCATTATACTAGCCTATAAATATATTTAATAGGCGATAGTGAACTGGTAGCCTATAGTTTTGGGGTGTGTATGGTTCTCCCTATACCAAAGGGACAGGCTTTGAAGTCTTGTGGCCTTATTGTGTTGCAGTAGCATATATGAGTCTGCATAAGCATAATTATTGTTCAGGCCTGGACATATTTTATAGAATTAACTGTAGCAGCTTTGACAGAGATAACAACTACCAGTCTACCTGCTATTCTTGTATCTGAACCCGGTTATTTTTAACTGTGTGTTTCAGATAGGCTTCAAAATTGTGTGGAATTGTTATCAAAAATGTTTTAATAGTATTTAACCCCTTCACGACCGCGGGCCGTAAAATTACGTCCTATTTTAACGTGACTTAACGACCAGGGACGTAATTTTACGGCCTAAACTTCATTTGATTGCCGTGGCCATAGCAATGGCTTTCAAATGATGTCCCCTGCTGTTTCTTACAGCAGGGGACCTTTGCTTGACCACAGGGGGGGTGGCATCGCCATCCCCTATCGACGATCGATGTGATTGGCTGTTCAAATCTGAACCGCCAACCACATAGTTCGCACTAATTTCGGCAAAAATAATGCCAGAATTACTGCGATACTGTGAGATCCGGCTATGATCTGCTATAGCAGCTTCAACAAATCATAGCCGGAGCTCTAAAATGTCACCCCCAGCCCCTGCAGCACTGATTGGAGCTATCGTGCTATGACGCGCAATCGCTCCAATCAGTGTGCAGTGGGGCGGTCTGATCTGTAGGTGGCTGCCCTCCCCAGGCCTGTGCTGGCCTGCGAGCTATCCCCCAACATGTCTGCAGCATGGAGTGGCTGGTACTTGTGGTACCACGACACCGCTGCTGCCGCTGCCGCCGCCATAGCTGAGGTCACCGCTCCTGCTGCACGTGAGTACTGTGCTCACCTTGCAGCCCGTGCGCTTTCCTGTGTTGCCCCCTTCGCACTCCCGTGTTGGCCCCTGCCCGTGCTCCCCTGTGATCTGCCCCCCCACGCCCCGATCTGCCCCCCCGACATCCCGATCTGCTCCTCCCGCGATCTGACTGCCTCCCCCATTATCTCTATTCTGCTTCTGCAGCTCCCTCTCCGGTCTCCCCCTCTGCTCTCCCCCCTCCCCCTCTGCTCTCCCCCCCCTCTCCCTCTGCTTTCCCCCCCCTCTCCCCCTCGGCTCTCTCCCCCTGCTCTCCCCCCCCTCTCCCCCCCTGCTCTCTCCCGACGTCCTCTTACCTGTCTTCACCGTCGTCCGAGGTCTTAACTGGCCCGATCACATCTGCCTCCATCGCTGGGTCCTTCCTGGGCATTCTGCTGATCTGCCCAACGTCCTGCCTGCTGCTCCTGTAAAGCTGTCCATCTCTCTGCCATCTGTTCCTCCTGCAGCTCTTCTGGTCAGTGATCCTCTGGGTACTGTGAGTACTGTGTGCACAATACGTTTTATGGCGCAGTTTTTCCTGATACCGTTGTAAAAAAAAAAACTACCTGATTGATGCAAAAAATATGTGGTTAAAAAAAAAATAATAATTTTCACGGTTCAACATTATCAACTTCTGTGGTGCCCCTGGGGGTATAAGGGGCTCACCAAATATCTAGATAAATTCCTTGAGGGAGTCTAGTTCCAAAATGGGGTCACTTGTGGGGGAGCTCCACTGTTTAGGCACCATAGGGGGTCTCCAAACGTGACATGGCGTCCACTAATGATTCCAACCAATTATGCTGTCAAATGGTGTTCCTTCTCTTCTGAGCCCCGCCATGCGCCCAAACAATTACTTTCCACCACATATGAGGTATCTGCGTACTCAGGAGAAATTGCACAATATGTTTTATGGTGCATTTTTTCCTGATACCCTTGTGGAAAAAAAAGCTACCTGGTTCAAGTGACAGTTTTGTGGTGAAAAAAAAAAAAATTGTATTCCTGGCTCAACATTATTAACGTCTGTGGAGCCCCTTGGGGCTCGCTAAACATCTAGATAAATTCCTTGAGGGGGTCTAGTTACAAAATGGGGTCACTTGTGGGGGAGCTCCACTGTTTAGGCACCATAGGGGGTCTCCAAACGTGACATGGCGTCCGCTAATGATTCCAACCAATTTTGCTGTCAAATGGTGTTCCTTCTCTTCTGAGCCCCGCCATGCACCCAAAAAATTACTTTCCACCACATATGAGGTATCGCCGTACTCAGGAAAAAATGCACTATAAATTTCATGGTGAATTTTTTCCTGATACCCTTGTGAAAAAAAAGCTACCTAGTTGAAGCAACCGTTTTGTGGTAAAAAAAAAATTTTTTCTTTTCACGGCTCAACGTTATAAACTTCTGTGAAGCCCCCAGGGGTTCAAAGTGCACATCAAACATCTAGAAAAATTATATGAGGGCTCTAGTTTCCAAAATGGGGTCACTTGTGGGAGAGCTCCATTGTTTAGGCACCTCAGGGGGTCTTCAAACCCGACATGGCGTCCGCTAATGAGTGCAGCTAATTTTGCACTCAAAAATTCAAATGGCGCTCCTTGCCTTCCGAGCCATGCCGTGTGTCCAAACATTTGATTTCCATGACATATGAGGTATGTGCGTACTCAGGAGAAAATGTACAATACATTTTAAGGTGCATTTTTTCCTGATACCCTTGTGAAAAAAAGCTACCTAGTTGAAGCAACCGTTTTGTGGTAAAAAAAATTTTTTTCTTTTCACGGCTCAACGTTATAAACTTCTGTGAAGCCCCCAGGGGTTCAAAGTGCATATCAAACATCTAGAAAAATTATTTGAGGGCTCTAGTTTCCAAAATGGGGTCACTTGTGGTGGAGCTCCCTTGTTTAGGCACCTCAGGGGGTCTTCAAACCCGACATAGCATCCGCTAATGAGTGCAGCTAATTTTGAACTCAAAAATTCAAATGGCGCTCCTTGCCTTCCGAGCCATGCCGTGTGTCCAAACATTTGATTTCCACCACATATGGGGTATCTGCGCACTCAGGAGAAAATGCACAATACATTTTATGGTGCATTTTTTCCTGATACCCTTGCGAAAAAAAAAGCTACCTAGTTGAAGCGACCATTTTGTGGTAAAAAAAAAATGTTTTCTTTTAACGGCTCAACGATATAAACTTCTGTGAAGCCCCCAGGTGTTCAAAGTGCTCACCAAACATCTAGAAAAATTATTTGAGGGCTCTAGTTTCCAAAATGGGGTCACTTGTGGGGGAGCTCCATTGTTTAGGCACCTCAGGGGGTCTTCAAACCCGACATGGCGTCCACTAATGAGTGCAGCTAATTTTGCGTTCAAAAATTCAAATGGCGCTCCTTCCCTTTCGACCTCTGCCGTGCGCCGAAACAATTGATTTTTACCACATATGGGGTATCAGCGGACTCAGGAGAAAATGCACAATAAATTGTAGGGTGCACTTTCTCTTTTCTCCCTTGTAAAAATGAAAATTTTATGGCTAAAGTAACATTTTTGTGTTAAAAAGTAAAATTTTCATTTTTTCCTTCCACATTGCTTTGGTTCCTGTGAAGCACCTAAAGGGTTAATAAACTTCTTGGATGTAGTTTTGAGCAGTGTGAGGGGTGCAGTTTTTAGAATGGGGTCACTTTTGGGTATTTTCTGTCACCTAGGCCTCTCAAAATCACCTCAAATGTGATGTGGTCCCTAAAAAAAAATATTTTGTAAATTTTGTTGGAAAAATGGGAAATTGCTGATGACATAGTTACTTATACATATAAATGAGATCTCCTCTGAGACGTCTTTTTTCTAAGCTAAACATATCTAACTTTTTCAACCTGTCATCATATGGGAGGCCTTCCATTCCTTGTAATAGTCTAGTTGCCCGCCTTTGAACTGACTCTAACTTCTGAATGTCCTTTTTAAAATGTAGAGCCCAAAACTGGATCCCGTATTCCAGATGTGGCCTTACAAGTGATTTATAGAGGGGTAACAATACGTTGGGATCACGGGATCTAATCTCTCTTTTTATACACCCTAGAATCTTGTTTGCTTTTGCAGCTGCTGCCTGACATTGAGTGCTGCTGCTCAGCTTATTTGTAATGAGAATACCCAAGTCCTTCTCCTGTTCTGTAGTCCCGAGTTTACTTCCATTTAATGTATACGCAGCTATAGGATTACTCCGTCCTAGGTGCATTACTTTACATTTATCAACATTAAATCTCATTTGCCAAGTATCTGCCCATTCTGACATCTTATCCAGATCTTTTTGTAATATTGTACTATCCAGGTCAGTTTTTAATATCCTACATAGTTTGGTGTCATCGGCAAAGACTGACACTGTACTATCAATCCCATCCACAAGGTCATTAATAAAGAGAGTAAAAAGAATCGGTCCAAGCACAGATCCCTGCGGCACCCCACTGCTGACTATAGCCCATTTAGAGAATGTACCATTTATGACTACTCTTTGTTTGCTTGTGACCTTTGACCCCTTCTAACTTCCTAATGAAAAAAAAAATTGTTTCGAAAATTGCGCTGATGGAAAGTAGACAAGTGGGAAAGTTTATTTATTAACTATTTTGTGTGACATATCTCTCAGATTTCTGGGCATAAATTTTCAAAGTTTGAAAATTGCGAAATTTTCATAATTTTCGCAAAATTTCATAAATTTTCACAAATAAACACAAAAAATATCGGCCTAAATTTACCACTGACATGAAGTACAATATGTCACAAAAAAACAGTGTCAGAATCGCCGGGATCCGTTGAAGTGTTCCAGAGTTATAACCTGTCAAAGTGACACTGGTCAGAATTGCAAAAAATGGCCCGGTCATTAGGGTGTTTTAGTGGCCGGGGGTGAAGGGGTTAATAATAAAGGTTATATTTTATTGCACTGTCCACACAGCCAGTGAATTCATAAATATTCAGACCCTTTGCTCAGACACTCATATTTAAGTCACATGCTGTCCATTTCCTTGTGATCCTCCTTTAGATGGTTCTACTCCTTCATTGGAGTCCAGCTGTGTTTAATTAAACTGATAGGACTTGATTTGGAAACGCACACTACTGTCTATGACCAAATGAGAATCATGAGGTCAAAGAAACTGCCCAAAGAGCTAAGAGACAAAATTGTGGCAAGACACAGATCTGTCTAAGATCTGTCCAAGCTTACAAAAGAAATTCTGCAGCACTCAAGGTTCCTAAGAGCACTGTGGCCTCCATAATCCTTAAAGGGGTTATCCGGCTTATTTGACATTTTTTTTTTTTATTTCGCTATTGGGCTACATTGGGGCAGGTAAGTAGATAGAGACCACTTACCTGCCCTGCTGTCAGCCCCTCTCCCCCGGCTCAGAGTGGTCATGTGACCGCTCCTGCCGCGATTTTGCTGCTTCCGGTCATTTCATGTCAACATGGGCAGGGCCATGTTGACATGCAAATGTGGAACAGCTTGTCGCCTCCCTGCTGGGTGTCTACAGTGTGATGAGCCCCGTCCCCTTCCCTGCACCCTCCCACACATTCCTCCATACCTCCAGTAACCTCCCCCTGCACTGCTGTGGGGTCCGTGACCTGGGGGAGGGGCCTAGCGGCGGCTGCCGTGGTGTCAGCGCCAGCACCGGGCCCCCTGCCCAGGATCGCACATTCAAATGTACCGGCATCACAGATCACAGATGCCGGTACATTTGAAAGTGCTGATGAGAAGCAGCGCAGCGCTGCTTCTCATCACTGTCCCTCCGGCTGTCTGTGCTCTCTTCAGCACAGCGGTGACGTCACTACTGTGCTGATATGTCCAGAGCACAGACAGCTGGCGAACGTGCAGGAGCGGTGGGGACCGAGGAGGGGTGAGTATGTACTCCACATGTGTTCCCGATGGGGATGGGGATGGGGGGGGTTGCAGAGCCATATGTGTGCGTGTGCAGAGCCATATGTGTGCGTGTGAGGTGCAGAGCCATATGTGTGCATGTGCAGAGCCATGTGTGTGCGTGTACGGTGCAGAGCCATGTGTGTGTGTGTGCAGAGCCATATGTGTGCGTGTGCGGTACAGAGCCATATGTGTGCGTGTGCGGTGCAGAGCCATATGTGTTCGTGTGCGGTGCAGAACCATATGTGTGCGTGTGCGGTGCAGAGCTATATGTGTGTGTGTGCGGTACAGAGCCATATGTGTGCGTGTGCGGTGCAGAGCCATATGTGTGCGTGTGCAGAGCCATATGTGTGCATGTGCGGTACAGAGCCATATGTGTGCGTGTGCGGTACAGAGCCATATGTGTGCGTGTGCAGAGCCATGTGTGCATGTGCGTGTGCAGAGCCATATGTGTGCGTGTGCGGTACAGAGCCATATGTGTGCGGTACAGAGCCATATGTGTGCGTGTGCAGAGCTATATGTGTGCATGTGCGTGTGCAGAGCCATATGTGTGCGTGTGCGGTACAGAGCCATATGTGTGCGTGTGCGGTACAGAGCCATATGTGTGCGTGGGCAGAGCCATATGTGTGCGTGTGCGGTGCAGAGCCCGATGTGGGGCTGTTATTTGCAATGCTGTAGTGATACCAGGTCAGGTGCTGGGGAAGAATACTGACAGGGAATGTGTGTGCAGGGGGCGGGCAGAGGGTGGGGCTGGACACTGGGGTGGGCGGTGACAGCTCTGACTGAGGTTTAGCACAGGAAGTGGTCATGTTTGCTGGATCTGAATGTAAACAAGAGCTGCAGAGAATAAAGGGATAATTCAAGAGGAACAAAAGTTAGAAAACAAAAAATAACAATGTAGGTGTGATTTATATAACAATACAGCACAGATAAACTCAAAAATTTTTGTTAAGCTAATGTCGGACAACTCCTTTAAATGGAAGAAGTTTAGGAGCACAAGAACTCTTCCTAGACCTGACTGTTCAACCACACTGAGCAATCGTGGGAGAAGAGCCTTGGTGAGAGAGGTAAAGAACAAACCCAAGATCATTGTGGCTGAGCTCCAGAGATGCAGTATGGAGATGGGAGAAAGTTCAAAAAAGTCAACTGCAGTCCTCCACCAGTTGGGCCTTTATGGCAGAGTAGCCTGACGGAAGCATCTCCTCAGTGCAAGACATATGAAAGCCTGCATACAGTTTGCAAAAAAACACATGAAGGACTCCAAGACTATAAGAAATAGGATTCTCTGGTCTGATGAGATGAAGATAGAACATTTTGGTGATAATTCTAAATGGTATGTGTGGAGAAAACCAGGAAATGCTCATCACCTGCCCATACAATCCCAAAAGTAAAACATGGTGGTGGCAGCTGTGATGTCACTACTAGGGGAGCCAGCACACAGTGTGTGTAATGAGATCCACCAGAAAATGAAACCAGAGCTGTTTGTACCAAGAATAACGACTAGAGGGAGCCCAGGCACACGGCGTCCTATTTAACTGAAAGGTTGCTAAGAGGAGTCGTACCAACCAGGTTAGAGCCAAGAGAGGGAGCGTAGGACAAGGGAGGAGGCGGCGTTAGGGTCCGGGACAAGCCAGAGGTTGGTAACAGGGAGAGCAAGCCGAATAAGGGGGCACAGGTACGGAACAACGAGCAGGAGAGAGGCATGGAAGGTAAGACAAAACAGAGGGGATGGGAGACAGGGAGGTCAGGGAGAACGGAAGTCAGGAAGGGTCGAGGGAGGTAATGGACAAAATCTAGAGCACTTACAGGAACCACCCGGTGCAGAGCATATCTATAACTGGCAGTGTGATGATGGAGGGGACGTCCTGATAACATGGTGAGCTCCTGGGAATGAGGCATTGGAGGACAAGCTCCTCCCACTGGGAATGCCGACAAAATGATCAGGTGACTGATATAGCTCTTCTACAGCAGAGTACAAACAGTATTGTGGCAGCAGCATCATGCTATAGGGGTGTTTTTCAGCTGCAGGGACAGGACGACTGGGTGCACTTTTATTCTAGAGGGATGATGTAAAAGCATAGTTTTTTTTACCAATTTTTAATTGTAGGAGTTAAATAGTGTGACAGTTTTATATATCATATTGTTCTGGATGCGGCAATAGCAAATATGTGAACTTTATTAATTTATTTATTTTGATTTTACATAAATATTTGTATTTATTGGTATAATAGGGTTTTCTTTTAATATAATTTTTGCTTTTGTTTACATGTTTTACTCTTTTCTTTAGTCCCTCTATGGTACTTTAACTTTTTCTAGTTTGGTCACTGGTCTCATGCACTACAATAGACATATATTGCACTACATGAGACCTGTCAGATTACACAGATAGAATGCCTGTTAGACCCTGCCTATGGCTGGGCCTAACAGGTCATCATACCTAGCACACCAGGAGATCATTGTTTGACCTCTGGGTGCCATGGCAATCATCGAATCACCGTGATTTCTGCACGGGGTTGTCGATGGGGGTGAGAGAGGGTAACCCCTCCCTTTCACAATCTTCTAAATGGATCACTCTCTGGTGTGTTAATTAACCACTGGCACCATCACTGCCTGTTACCAAAGGAACTTGTCTGTCAGCTAAGCCAAGCTCCTGTTATGGTCATGCTAGGAAGTTCTGATATTTCAGCACTTCCAGCAGATCGCTTCAATCAGAAAGTGAGGACCACTTAAATTGGTTACCTCATCTCTTGTTCTGACAGGCAGCTGTAAGAGAATGCTGCCGGCATGGAGCTGTCGCTGTATGTTTTCACACAGTGACAGTTCAAATCCAGGACGTACATAGAACGTGTCACGCTCCCCGGGTCCTCACCCCCGTTCCCCGGCTCACCTGCCACGCTCTCCGCTCCCCAGTCACCGGATTCCGTCCGTCCCAGGGCTCCGGGCCCCCGATCCCGGCGCCCGACAGCTTCCCTGGACCTGGCCGGCTCCCCTGCGTCCTCCTCGCAGCCTCCTTCCCTGGCTTCTGGCACCCGGGCGGCGCGCATGCGCATTAGGGCGCGCGCGCGGTCACTGACCCTTTCTTAAAGGGCCAGCGTCCATTAACAGGAAATGAGGTTGCACAGGTACAGGGTATATAAGGGGTCATTGTCCAAGGGGGCGGGGCCTGATCTTCGTGTTCCCTGAGCTAGGAGTCAGGTCTCCTGGTGTTACTGTGCTCGTACTCACCTATCTCTCTTTGTAGAGCCGTGCCTGCTTCGCCATCCAGTCTGCCGTGTCCTGATCCCCGCACGCTGTCCGTCTGCCATCTGACAGTCCGTACCATCCCGGATCCCTGCGGTGACCCGTCATCTTGCTCCAGAGGTTCCGGACCCCGCCTGATATCACCTCGGCCTCCGAACCTGAGCTACGTCACCAAGACCACCTTCTGTGACTCCGTGGTCCCTGGGACTCCTCCGCTGCCTTCACTTGCACGGACTGTTCTACTGCCCATCAGTGCTTCAGCTGCCGGACTCCCTCCCACCATCTCAGAGAGTTCGGTCCAGTGGATCCACCTCCTGGGTCTGCCCGACCGCCCGGCCGTGACAGTAAGATCGGGCCATGGATCCCGCTGCAGCACTATTGGCCCTGCAAGAGGAACTCCAACGCCAGCGTGAAGTCCAGACCCGCATGCTGCAATTTATGACCTCCGTGGACACCCGCCTGTACACGTTACAAGCATCCATGACGCCTGCGGCACCCAGGTCCTCCAATGGACAATCCACGGCTCCCGCACCAGTGGCAGCCTCGTCGGGTGCTTCCCAACTCCGGTTGGCTTCACCACCTCGTTATTCTGGAGATCCCAAGACCTGCAGGGGCTTCATCAACCAATGTTCCCTTCATTTCACGCAGCTGCCACATCTATTCGCCTCCGACCAAGCCAAGGTCGCCTTTATAATGTCCCACCTAGAGGGCGAGGCACTGGCGTGGATGAACCCCTTGTGGGAGAAGGAGGACCCTGTGACCAAGAACCTTCGAGAGTTCCTGCAGGCCTTTCGCAGTACCTTTGACGAGCCGGGACGCGCCTCTGCGTCTGCTTCATCACTTCTCCGCCTACGTCAAGGAACACTGACGGTGGGCCAATACGCCATCCGTTTCCGCACTTTGGCTTCTGAACTCGGGTGGAATAATGAGGCCCTGACAGCCGCCTTCTGGGAGGGACTCTCGAGTCGCATCAAAGATGAGTTGGCGGGTCGTGACTTGCCCTCCACCCTAGATGCCCTGATTGCCCTGGCTACTCGAGTGGACATTCGTTTTCAGGAGCGCTCTAAAGAGCTGTCTCGTGAGAGACGACCGGTACGGCATTCCTCACCTCCCCAGAAGCCCTCCGCACCTCAGTCATCAACAGCTGGGATTCCCGTCCACGAGCCCATGCAGATTGACCGAGTACGACAGTCTGAACAGCGTCGAGCAGAGCGGCTCGCCAAGGGCCTCTGCTTTTACTGCGGAGAGGGCACACACCTGCTACGCGCCTGTCCAGAGAGGCCGGGAAACTCCAAAGCCTAGGGTTGGTAGGAGAGGCCACCCTAGGTGCTGGGACTCTCTCAGACCCGGTTATGTGGACTGTGCAAGTGTCAACGGGAGAGACACGGTTCACGGCTGAGGCATACCTCGATTCCGGGGCAGCAGGCAATTTCATTCAGCAGGCCACGGTGGACAAGTACCAGCTGCCTGTTACTCCACTTGACAAACCCCTCGTGATAGCCTCTGTGGATGGGAGACCCCTCTCTGATACCATCTCCTGGGTCACCAGACCGGTCGAACTACGTATCGGTGCCCTGCACACCGAGAACATCTCTCTCTACGTCCTTCCACACATGTCCCATCAAATCCTGCTGGGACTTCCCTGGTTGCGGACACACGAACCCTCAGTCAGCTGGGGTACTGGCGAAATCACCCGATGGGGCCCTTCTTGTCATGAGAAGTGTCTGAAGTCCATACCACACATCCGACGACCTCCGGTTCCAGAGAACCTACCGGAACTGCCCTCGGCCTATTGGTCCTTCGCAGACGTTTTCGACAAGAAGGAGTCTGAGGTACTTCCGCCACACCGTCCCTACGATTGTGCCATCGACCTGCTCCCAGGAACAACACCACCTCGAGGACGGATATATCCGTTGTCCCCAGCCGAAACCAGGGCCATGTCTACCTACATCACAGAGAGCCTGGCTAAGGGATTCATCCGGAGATCCTCCTCTCCTGCGGGAGCGGGCTTCTTCTTCGTTAAGAAGAAAGAGGGTGACCTACGCCCCTGCATCGACTACCGGGGTCTGAATCAGATCACCGTAAAGAACAAGTACCCTCTGCCGCTCATCCCCGAATTGTTCGACCGGCTCAGAGGAGCCCGTGTGTTCACCAAACTGGATCTTCGGGGTGCTTACAACCTAGTTCGTATCCGCTCTGGGGACGAATGGAAGACCGCGTTTAATACTCGCGATGGGCACTATGAATACTGCGTGATGCCCTTCGGCCTATGTAATGCACCAGCAGTCTTCCAAGAATTGGTGAACGACATCTTCCGGGACCTCCTCTACGTCTGTGTAGTAGTGTATCTGGATGACATCCTTATCTACTCTCCGGACCTCCAGACCCACAGAGAGAACGTCCAGCTGGTCCTACAACGACTGAGAGAGAATCGTCTATACGCCAAATATGAGAAGTGTGTCTTTGAGCAGTCTTCTCTCCCTTTCCTGGGATACATCATCTCGGGTACTGGACTGCAAATGGATCCTAAGAAGGTGTCCTCCATACTCAACTGGCCTCCCCCTTCTGGACTAAAGGCAATCCAACGGTTCCTGGGATTTGCCAACTACTACCGCCAGTTCATCCCTCACTTCTCTGCCCTGACTGCTCCTCTCTCCGCTTTGACCAAAAAGGAGGCTAATCCAAAGGACTGGTCACCTGCGGCCGACGCCGCGTTTTGCTCACTGAAGCGAGCATTTGCCTCCGCTCCTGTACTCCACCGTCCGGAGTTAAACCGCCAGTTCACCTTGGAGGTGGATGCCTCCTCCTCGGGAGCCGGAGCAGTGCTCATGCAAAAGTCCTCCTCCGGGAAGATGGTTACATGCGGTTTCTTCTCCAAGAGCTTCTCTGCACCTGAACGTAATTACACCATCGGTGACCGAGAACTATTGGCGGTCAAACTGGCTCTGGAGGAATGGCGCTACCTCCTGGAAGGAGCAGTGTACCCCGTGATTATCTACACGGACCACAAGAACCTGGAATACCTACGGTCCGCTCAGCGACTGAACCCACGGCAAGCCAGGTGGTCCTTATTCTTTGCCAGGTTCGACTTCCAGCTCCATTTCCGACCCGCAGACAAGAATGTACGTGCGGATGCCTTGTCTAGGTCTTTCATGCCCATGGAGCAGGAGGAAGAGACTACCCAGCCTATCATCCCTCCTAGCAAGATTATTCCGGTGGCCCCTGTCACCCTGGCCCAGATACCGCCCGGAAAGACCTATGTCTCTGAGACTGACAGGCAAAAGGTGTTACACTGGGGTCATGCCTCGAAAACAGCCGGTCATGCAGGCCAGAAGAGAACATGGGGTGCGATTGTACGCCATTATTGGTGGCCATCCCTTCGCACGGACGTCGCTGCTTTTGTCTCTGCCTGCTCCTCTTGTGCCAGGAACAAGACGCCCAAACACCTGCCCTATGGCCGTCTTCTGCCTCTGCCGATACCCACAATTCCGTGGCAACACATAGCGATGGATTTTATTACGGACTTGCCATTATCCTCTGGACACACAGTCATATGGGTCGTGGTGGACCGGTTCTCCAAAATGGCTCACTTCGTCCCTATGGCTGGACTGCCCTCTGCTCAGGAACTCGCGGAAGCCTATATACATCACATCTTCCGCTTGCATGGTTTCCCATCCCACATCGTGTCCGACCGAGGAACTCAGTTTACCTCCCGTTTCTGGAGGGCGCTCTGCAAACATCTGGGTGTGACTCTGGACTTTTCTTCTGCTTACCATCCTCAGTCTAATGGTCAAGTGGAGAGGGTCAATCAAATCTTGACCTCCTTCTTACGTCACTACGTCAACGCCCATCACGACGACTGGTCCACGCTTCTACCTTGGGCTGAATTCTCACATAACCACCACATCAGTGAGTCGTCCTCCAAATCTCCCTTCCATGTAGTTTACGGACTTCAACCCTCCGTCCCGTTGCCTATATCCCCTTCATCGGATGTTCCGGCTGCTGATACTGCAGTTCGTGACTTTGCTACCATTTGGGACTCTGTCAAAGCGTCCCTTGGGCGCGCTTCCCAGCGGATGAAGAAACACGCTGACAAGAGACGTCTGGATCCTCCGTGTTTCTCTCCTGGTGACCTGGTCTGGCTTGCTTCCCAGTACATCCGATTGAAGATACCTTCCTACAAGCTGGGTCCTCGCTACATCGGGCCGTTTAAGGTCCTCAGCAAGATCAATGAGGTATCCTACAAGCTACAGCTCCCGGCCACGATGAGGATACCCAACTCCTTCCACGTCTCTCTGCTCAAGCCGGTTGTCCTTGGTCCCTTCTCCGCTGCTGCCAGTCCGGCCCCTCCTCCTATTGCCGATGATGACATCTATGCGGTAAGGGATATCGTGGCCATGAAGACCGTACGAGGTCGACAGTTCTTCCTGGTGGACTGGGAAGGGTATGGTCCTGAGGATAGGTCTTGGGAGCCCAGGGAGAACGTGGGCACTCCTCTTATCCGTGCCTTCATGTCCCGGTTGCGGGGAGGGGGGCCTGGGGGGGGGGGTACTGTCACGCTCCCCGGGTCCTCACCCCCGTTCCCCGGCTCACCTGCCACGCTCTCCGCTCCCCAGTCACCGGATTCCGTCCGTCCCAGGGCTCCGGGCCCCCGATCCCGGCGCCCGACAGCTTCCCTGGACCTGGCCGGCTCCCCTGCGTCCTCCTCGCAGCCTCCTTCCCTGGCTTCTGGCACCCGGGCGGCGCGCATGCGCATTAGGGCGCGCGCGCGGTCACTGACCCTTTCTTAAAGGGCCAGCGTCCATTAACAGGAAATGAGGTTGCACAGGTACAGGGTATATAAGGGGTCATTGTCCAAGGGGGCGGGGCCTGATCTTCGTGTTCCCTGAGCTAGGAGTCAGGTCTCCTGGTGTTACTGTGCTCGTACTCACCTATCTCTCTTTGTAGAGCCGTGCCTGCTTCGCCATCCAGTCTGCCGTGTCCTGATCCCCGCACGCTGTCCGTCTGCCATCTGACAGTCCGTACCATCCCGGATCCCTGCGGTGACCCGTCATCTTGCTCCAGAGGTTCCGGACCCCGCCTGATATCACCTCGGCCTCCGAACCTGAGCTACGTCACCAAGACCACCTTCTGTGACTCCGTGGTCCCTGGGACTCCTCCGCTGCCTTCACTTGCACGGACTGTTCTACTGCCCATCAGTGCTTCAGCTGCCGGACTCCCTCCCACCATCTCAGAGAGTTCGGTCCAGTGGATCCACCTCCTGGGTCTGCCCGACCGCCCGGCCGTGACAGAACGCCATGATGTGGGAACTGACACCTGATCATGACGTGCAATATACATCATTGGTCATTAAAAGGTTAATATACAGTAAAATATTGTAGATATTTTTATAAGCAACTAGCTGTAGTACCTGGGCTTTGCCTAGGATAGTAACTGTCTCTCTGTGTCTCTCCCAGTCTCTGTCTGTTTGTCTCTGTCTCTTTCTGTCTGTGTCTGTCTGTGTCTGTCTCTGTGTCTGTCTGTCTCTTTACCTGTCTGTCTCTGTGTGTCTGTCTCTTTACCTGTCTGTCTCTGTCTGTTTCTTTTTGTGTTTGTCTTTTTCCCTGTCTGTCTCTTTCTCAATCTGTCTCATTCCCAGTCTGTCTCTGTCTGCCTCTGTCTGTCTGTCTCTGTGTCTGTCTCTGTCTATCTTTGTGTGCCTGTCTCTCTGTCTGTCTCTTTACCTGTCTCTGTGTGTCTGTCTGTCTCTGTGTTTTTGTCTTTCCATGTTTGTCTCTTTCACTGCCTGTCTTTTTATCAATCTGTCTCTTTTTCAGTCTGTCTCTTTCCCAGTCTGTCTCTTTCGAGGTCTGTCTCGTTCAAGGTCTGTCTTGTTCAAGGTCTGTCTCGTTTCAGGTCTGTCTCTTTCCCCATCTGTCTCTTTACACATCTGTCTCGTTCCCGTCTGTCTCTGTCTCTTTCCCTGTCTCTTTCCCTATCTCTTTACTTGTCTCTGTCTCTTTCTCTGTCTTTTTCCTTGTCTCTGTCTCTTTTCCAGTTTTTGTCTCTTACCCTGTCTCTGTCTCTTTCCCTGTCTGTCTGTCTCTTTCCCTGTCTGTATGTCTACCTCTGTCTCTTTGACTGTCTGTAGCTCTGTCTGTCTCTTTCCCTGTCTGTCTGTCTCTGTCTGACTGTATCTTTCCCTGTCTATTTCCCTGTCTGTCTGCCTCTGTCTGTCTCTTTGATTGTCTGTCTCTCTCTGTCTATTTCCCTGTATGCCTCTCTCTGTCTCTTTGACTGTCTGTCTGTCTCTGTCTGTCTCTCTCTATCCGTCTCCCCACCGACATCTTATTACCTCACACATAAGCTTCTTATACTAACAATTTATTTTGTTCCTATAGCAACCAATCACAGCTCCTATTAATAACCTAATAGCTCACAGCTCCATTGACTTTAATGGAGGCAGGTGCTTTGGAAAGTAATTGTAAAGTGCGGGGTTACATTTTCTGGTCAACATATAGTCCATGACATTCCCTGAGTCACATGAGGCGTATGTGCAAAATTTGCACTGATGATCTGAGGCCAGGCCTTCATTCTTTTACTTTACGTGATTTATTCTTCATATGTTTTATTTTACTGGATGTATTTAAGAAAAGGAAATTTCAGTTTTCCAATTTGACATTTTATGTGGTTGTTTGTTTTTGGAACTTACTGTACAAAGAGAATCAGTCAATAGTGTCTACCCTGTAGGCACAGAGGAACTATAGAAAACTAAAGTATCATTAAAGTGAATTACACACAAGCACTTGAAGAGAAAAATACGTATTTTGTTACTATAAACTGTCAGCTATTTTTTTTATAGTTCCAGTGATTGAAACTGTTGCACCGCTACAAACTTCAGCACAGCGGAGTCAAGTCAAATAAATATATCACAGTCATATTATTATTTTGACTTCTAAAAGTACAATCATTCTGAAACAGTGTTTCTTTTTTCCAAGATGGATATAAAGAAATAAAAAAGACATAGAAAGGATGGGTAGAAGGATGTTTTTATCACTTTAATTTTTTAGGCTGATACAAAAAAAAATGCATTCGACAGCTGCTGCTGAAATTCTTTGAGAATAGAAGGAGGAGCATTACTGGAATCAATTATTTTTTTTGAATAGTTTTTACAGGAGCTGGAATGTGTATTATAAAATGCTATTCTTCATTTGATGAAAGGGTTATTGCCTAAATCTTCTGAATAGGTGAATTATTTTCTGATCGCTGGGGATCTTGTGATCAGATCTCTGGAATGGAGCAAAGGTGTGCATGCTCAACCTACACTTCACTGATTGTCAATGGGACTGCCAGAAACAGCTATGACACTTGACTTTTTCTAATGTAAAGGAAAACTGAAAAGACAAAAGGCTCTAATAGGGTACTAACGTAAAAACATTGGTAGGTAATGTCAGATGTGCTCACCTGATGTAGTTGTGAAATACCCTGTTTCCTCGAAAATAAGACACTGTCTTATATATTTTTTTGCCCTGAAAAAAGCACTAGGTCTTATTATCAGGGGGTGTCTTATTATCGAGGAGACATGGTTTGGGGTAAGTTTACCCCCCACAAAAAGCAGGACCCCCCCCCCAAGGATCATCATAGTTATGTCTGTGTGGCTCCCAGATCTCCGTGATCTCCCAGCACGTCGCCCTCCCCTGCATCTGGCCGACAAATATGCATCAAATTACACACACACACACACACACATCAGATAGCTTACACTTACATAGACAGACACACACACACACACATATCAGATTCCATATCAATCCTCCCTGGGATTTCTGTGCTGCACGCCATCCCCCCCTGCATCTGGCCGACACACATACATCAGAACACATGCACACATCAGATAGCATACATACATCAGATTCCACATAATTCCTTCCTATGATCTCCGGCGGGCGCTCCAGGCAGATGTGCTGCATGCTGTCCTCCCCTACATCCAGCCGACACTCACACATCAGAACACACACTCACACATCCGATCGCATACACTCACACACATTCACGATATCGCACATACCAGTATAATCGCGCGCATACACTCACCACATCCAGTGATACCACATGCTTCCGGCCATGTGATCCTCCCGCAGGTCCTGGAAGATCCACTGCACAGCATCGCAGGTGCACGTTGCCGAGAAGAAAGCAATATCGCTGGATGAGGTGAGTGTGTGTGTATACAATCTGTAGTATGTGTGTGTGTGTGTGTATGTGATCTCATATGTGTGTGTGTATATATGTGATCTGATGTGTGTATGTGTGATTTGATGTGTGTGTTCCGCTGCAGTACCTTGATGCGCTCCCCTGCTCCCAGTCAGCGTCTGGTGTGTATGATCGCAGGGTCTTCTCTCTTCCGTCTTGTCTCCTGCTGTCTATAATGGAGTGTCCAGCAGGATTCTTTAACTTTCTTTACACACACGCCAGCAATGAGGTCCTGCGCAGGCGCACTTTGATCTGCCCTGCTCGGGGCAGATCAAAGTATTGTATTGCGCCTGCGCAGGACCTCATTGCCAGCGTGTGTGTATGACATAGATGCGTCATGCTCCGCGGTTTTAGAATAAGGAAGTCCAAGATGGCCAAAAGGGGAGGCGTCGGTCCTGGAGAACGGCGCCACCCATCCGACCGTTGTACACCGGAGCGACATTCTAGGCGAGTATTATAAAGTGTTTTTTATGTTATAGCCAGTGCCCTGGGCTCTTATATACCTCATTCTAACATGCTGTATATAAGAGCCAGTGGTGGTGGCCGCAGCTTATAGGGCAAAAAACTGGTGACGGGTTCCCTTTAAGGATTGCAAGGTAACTTGTGATTTTGGTAAAAAAAAAACAACAAACCTTTAAGAATTAAGAAAGATTAGAAAGGAATAGATCAATATCAGGGAAGAGCTAAGACATTAGTCAGGCTAGTGAAGCTATAAGTACAGTTGTATAATTATTTTGTCAGAAAAACAATTATACAGATCAATTCCATATTAGTATTAAATAGAAAAAAATATATTAAGACATAAAAAATGTAGTAATGGTTACAGGATACATAGTTCTGACACTAAATACTTTATTAGTGTTATTTAAAGTGTGTTTATTAGTGTGTTTAAAATTATTACGCAATTTGCCAAACAAGAAATTGTACACGTGCTTGTTCAGTTTCTCATACTCATCTGGGGGTGACCACTTGGCCGGTGATCAGGATCAGCTGTTCTAAAACATCCAGGAACCATGGAGCCAGGACATGATTCAATGCTGTATTTTTAGTCATGCTACATGAACTCAAAATTGCCACAGCATATCTGTGGTGTTACTATTCTCCACCAGTCCCTGGTATGTAGCCATTGAATGAGTGTAACACATAGGAAAAAAACAAGATGAAAATAATATTGTACACTTCATCACCTCCACATACAGCAAATGATAAAATGCCAGAAAATATGGATTGTCACAGTAACACGGCTGCATGCCTCATCCAAACATATTCATGCTGTGACCAAGTCATATTTCTTTTCGACAGTACAGTAGATTGTTTTCCAAAGCATCAGAACAGGGAAAGGAATAAGTTGAAATGTAAAGTACTTGTAAATAAATATATGATCTATATACACTATTTATTATGTAATATACATATGTATTATCTTTTTTTTTACTGTGTTGTTTTCTTTGTAGGCCTCATTCTGTTTTCGATAAACAGTAGAATGTCATGCTTTACCGAAAAACTCTTGATCCTGAGCTCATCGGTCCAAAAGAAGCTTTCCCCAAAGGATTTTGGCTTACCCATATATATTTTGGCAAACTACAGTTTAGCTTTTTTATGTGTCTATGTCAACAGTGGGGTCCTCCTGGGTCTCTTGCTATAGCTTTTAATTCAAATGTCGACAGTTGCGCTGACATTAGTGCACCCTGAGCCTGCCAGATAACTTGAATTTCTTTGGATCTTGATTGTGGCTGCTTATCCACCATCCAGACTATCCAGCATTGCAACCTTTTATCATTTTTTTCCGCTATCCACATCCAGAGAGATTAGTTACAGTGCCATGTATTGTAAACTTCTTCATTATGTTGTGCACCATGGACATAGGAACATCAATATCTCTGGAGATGAAATTGTAATCTTGAAATTGTTGATATTTTTCAACAATTTTTGTTGGGTAGTCCTCAGACAGTTCTGATCTCCTCTTTCTGTTCTCCATGCTTAGTGTGGAACAAACAAACAATCAAAAGAGTGAATCAACGTCTCCCCTTTTTGTCTGTTTTCAGATGTGGGTTTATATTGCTCACACCCGTTCATTGCCACAGGTGAGTTTGAACGAGCATCACGTGCTTGAACCAGAGTTGCTTACCCCCAATTTTGGAAAGGTACCAACAACTTAGTCCTGCCCATTTTTGGAGTTCTGTGTGAAATTATATCCAATTTTCATTTTTTCTAAGGTTTTTTTTGTGATGTTCCAATACATACAAAGGAAATAAAAGTGTATAACAAAACATGTGTAATGGCAATAATTTTCTGGGAGAAATACTTCACTTTCTGGGAAAAGATCAAGGGTGTCAACATTTTCGCCGATGACTGTAGATATGGGGTTAATCTGCAAGATAATATGTTTTAAAGTCGCAAAGTTGCTGCATTGAAAGCTTGGCTACTGAGAGGAAACTAATTTTTTTCCTCCAGGAAGCTTTCTTCTTTCAGTTATGAAGTTGCAGTCAGTGTGGGATCAGTCACAACTCAGAAAGCATTAAGTGGTGGCTGTAATAATCACATCCTGACAGCTGGTTCTGTACTGATGCACTGCTGAGCTGGTTGTACTGACCGGTGACTGAAGACGCACTGGCCATGTTTATATCACTGAAAGCCAGAGGGTGCCAGGAAGAATAAAGTTAAATTCTTCCTGGTAACCAGGCTTTCAGTGCTGCAGCTGCATAGATTTAAAATGCTATTAAACATAAATCTGCAGGTTATAATTGTTTTTTTTACATGGCAGGTTACGTTTAAGAGATGCAGAATAAGAAGCTAGTTTTCACGTGACTGTATATATGAAAATCACATACGACTGGTCAAGACTGCTCTGAAGGCCCAGTCACACACAATGACTTACCAGTGATCCTGAAAACGATGCGACCTGATAGGGATCGCTGTTAAGTCGCTGGGAGGTCGCAGGTGAGATGTCACAGTCAGACCTTACCAACGATGCAGGAATGATACAGGTCACAGTAGCGACCTGTATAACTATCTCAGCAGGCACTGCGACCCTGTCACACAGTGTCAAACACAGCGATGTGTCCTGCCCAGCAGGACATCGCCTTTGAGCAAAAAAATGGCCTGGACCATTCTACAATGACCAGCGATCTCACAGCAGGTGCCTGATCACTGGTAGGTGTCACACATAACGAGATCACTAACGAGATCGCTACTGCGTCACGGAAACCGTGACTCAGCCGCGATCTCGCTAGCGATCTCGTTATGTGTGACGGTACCCTGACATCCAATGTTCTGTAGATAGATAGATAGATAGATTTAGTATTTTTGAGATGCCAGTTATTCAATGCTATACTTAAAGTCTGTATCTAATAAAGGAGATTGCAAAATTACAATCCAAATATAATTACCAATAATATAGACAAATACACCAGCATGGTTTTATTATTTAAAGGGAACCTGTCAGCAGAAATTTCGCAATAAACCAAAAAGATTCCCCTTCTGCAGCTCCTGGGCCGCATTCTAGCAAGGTTCCTGTTGCTATTGTGCCCCCTTTGAGACCTAAATAAATATTTTATAAAGTCTTACCTTTTTGTATGCAAATGTTTTTTTTATGGTCACGGGGGCGGGCTGTCTTGCGTCCGTTATTCGCCTCCTGCCGCTTTACGCCGTCCCCCATTGCTCATTGCCATACATGAGGACGCCGGTAATTGCGCAGGCACGAGATTATGGGCGGCGCTGTGATTGTCATCAGCAGCGTCATCCAAGTACCCGCCCATAATCTCGTGTCCGCGCTTTTCCCTCTGCCTCCACCGTTATGCGCAAGCGCTGGGCATATGAACCCACGTCACCTATTACCGCAGGTGCGAGATTATGGGCGGCGCTGTGATTGTCATCAGCAGTGTCATCCAAGTACCCGCCCATAATCTCGCGTCTGTGGTAATAGGTAACGTGGTTCATATGGCCAGCGCTTGCGCATAACAGTGGCTGCAGAGGGAAAAGCGCGGGCACGAGATTATGGGTGGGTACTTGGATGACGCTGCTGATGACAATCACAGCGCCTCCCATAATCTCGCGCCTGCACAATCACCTCACCAGCGGTCACGCTTTACACAGTGCTGTCCCGCGATAGTGCCACTGGGTATGTGCGAGACCTCGGGAGCACTGGGCGGCGTCCTCTTTTACACTATACAGCAAACTGACTGCAACCAATCACAGATGGCAACACAGGGAAGGGGGCATGTATAGCAGTCCGTAACCAATCACAGACACTGGCACAGAGATTGGGCGGGAAAGCAGTGAATATTCATGAACCTTAATTAGCAGGCCCGGAATAGATTCTAACTGCAGCATAATCCTCCGGGAACCACCAGGAAATACGACAAGTATAACTATCCTACTCTTACTACAATTTACCTTCCCCCACAGCCCTCTAGCACTTTCTATAGCCATTTTACAGCCCCAAACTCTCATCAATCCCAATTTATTTTTTCCTGTGCTGGTTCGCTCATCACTACCTACCACTGTTGTTGTTTTGGTTCAAAAAATGGTTTGATATGAGGAAATCACCATTGCATGCTTCTACTTAAATTCCCAACTTTCATTATAATAAAATATCACTGTAGTGTGAACTTTTTATATTTCCCATAAATTTCACCTGAAAGCCAAATATCCCTAACTTTTTGTGAGTACTGTAGTGTATATACAATATTCAGCAGGAAAAAATATTTAATTTCGAAATATTCATAATCATTGTCTAGGATCAAGAATAAATATCTACACGTGCACAAAAGAAAATTATTAGAAATAGCCAATTCCTTCCATTCAGGGTGGTGGTAGGGGGCTTGAATTTTAAAAGAAAAACAGGTTTCATTCATGTTTTCTTTCTGTTGGTCAATGTAGACAGGAATTTTAGTCAAGGTCATGGGAAAGGGCAGTGCCCTAGATTTTCTTGCAGTCAGATCTGAGACACTCTATGAATCCCTTACAGAACATCAGTTGTTCTGGTAATAGTATCCTGTGCTTATGTAGAAGAAAACATGCTCTGGAATCTTCAGCAATAACCACAGATGGATAGCAATGGCTCTGATGAGTGCCAGATGACATGACCAATCTCCAATAGATCAAATGCAAAATTACATATAGACACAACATTAAAGTTATTAATTTGCAAATCATTAGCATTCATTTGATGCTTTGGCGCTGAATATGAAGGATATTCTCAATTTTTATTAAAGAGAATCTTATAACATGAATTAGAGATTACAAACTCTAAGATTTATATCTTAAAATACAGTATTTTTAAGAAACTCTATGACCAGGTTAAAACTGAAAACTCAAGCTAAATTATTTTCATTTTTGGTCAGAAGATATCTTCAAATTAATTGTTAAAGTGTATTTTACTGCTTGTGACTCACTCAATGCTTGAAATGTCTGGCTAGTCCATATACCGCGTTTTTCCAAAAATAAGACACTGTCTTATACTTTTTTTGCCCCCAATAAAGCACAAGGTCTTATTTATGGAGTAGGTCTTATTCTTGGAGAAACATGGTTTGGGGTATGTTTACCTCCCAAAAAGCAGAGCCCTCTTCCCAGGAGACTCATACTTATCAGACCCTGAAAGTCTGGATGGCTTCCAGGTCCTCCCTGAAATCTCCAGCAGTCTTCCCAGAAAGTATGCTGCATGCTGTCTTCACCTCCTTCTGGTCAACACTCTCACATACATCAGATCGCGCACACACTCATACACATACACACACAATTATTAATCAGATTGCACACATACACTCACTAGTCACTCACCACACCGGCGGTTCGCAATTTCCCCAGTCGCAGAAGATGGGAGAAAGTTACACGTCACAGGTCCTGTAAGCATTCTATCCTCAGCCGCAGGTCCTTGCGCTCCACCACATTGCATCTCAGGATTCTGCCAGAGAGAAGAAATCGGTTTTGCTGGATGTGATGAGTGTGTGTGTGCGATCTGATGGGTGATTGTGTGTGTGATCTGATGTGTGTGGGTGTGCGATCACTGCAGGGCCTCCCGCTCGGCATCTGGTGAGAATGATTCCAGGGTGTCTGCTGTCTACAATGAAGTGTCCTGCAGTATTCTATAACTTTTCTAGCTGCATAGACACTTCATTATTGAACCACGACTAGGGTTTATTTTCGGGGTAGGGCTTATAGTTAAGCCTTACGAAAAATAAAGGCTGAAAATCTCTGCTAGGGCCTATTTTTGGAGGAGGTCTTATTTTTGGAAAAACACGGTGTAACTCTACAAGTTTTCTAGCTAACATTTTTTAGTTATGCCTCTAGCATTCATAGTTTAAATAGCCAGTATACTGCTGTATATTGTGTTGTTCTTCAAGAATACTATGCAGATCAGAAGAGGTAGATAAGCATGCATGCACCTTTTTATTTTCCAATCTAATTAAGTAACTGTGATTCAATTATCTTTAACTCCTACAAACTTTAATGTAAAATGCTGTTATGCACGGCTGATTCTTCTATACATTGTCACTCTAATGAGTTAGGTGGTCCAGCCTCCAGTGATGGGATTAGAAGATTCTATCTGTAGGCAGCCAGAAATGCTCAGTTCCAGAGCTACCACATCTTCTCATAGCGGATGTGGCCAGGTACTGCACATCCGCCTCCCATTCAAATCAATAGGAGGTGCATGTGCCGTACCCGGCCGCGGCCACTATCAGAGGACGAGGCAGCTGCTGAACTAAGGATAGGCCATCAATGTTAAAAGAGAAGACAACCTCTTCAACTTGTCATGAATCTGTTGAGGTAGAACAAAATATTTGTGTCTTAGTTGTATGTATATGTGTAATGTAGTTGTGTACTACAGGAATGTCCAAACTTTTGAAATCTCTCAGCCACATTGGAAGAAGACTTGTCTTGGCCCAAAAATTGAGCTTTGGTCATGTGACTATGATGTCATCAAAGGTTCATATTTCCTGGGAAGCCTTACTTATTATGCAGATCTGGCATTATCAGTACAGTTTTTATTTTTTTAAGACCGGAAGCCGAGCAAGTAATGATCCCACCAAACCTGGAGCAAATGCTGTGTAGATTCTTGCAAAGGGCCTTCTTAGGGATGGGGGACTTTAGCGGTGTTAAGCGGGCTTTACACGCTACAATATATCTTACGATGTGTCGGCGGGGTCACGTCTTAAGTTACGCACATCCGGCATCGGAAGTTATATTGTAACGTGTGACAGCTACATGCGATTGCGATTGAACGTTAAAATGTTCATCGCACGCACGTCGTTCAATTCCTAAAAATTGAACGTGAGGTTGTTCAATGTTCCCGAGGTAGCACACATCGCAGTGTGTGACATCTCGGGAACGATGAACAGCAGTTTACCTGCGTCCCGCGGCTCCCGCCGGCAATGCGGAAGGAAGGAGGTGGGTGGGATGTTTACATCCTGGTCATCTCCGCCCCTCCGCTTCTATTGGCCGGCTGCCGCATGACGTCGCAGTGACGCCGAACATCCCTCCCACTCCAGGAAGTGGATGTTCGCCGCCCACATCGAGATCGTTTGGAAGGGTAAGTACGTGTGACAGGAAAAAATCGTTTGTGTGACACGTTCAACAAATTGAATGTGCCGCACATGCGATGGGGGTGGGTACGATCGCATACGATATCGTATGCAAAATCGTAAGGTGTAAAGCAGGCTTTAGGTTACAGCCAAGGGTGTGATAGGGGCTTGTTTACTGTTTTTAGCCTCACCCAAATGGTGGTTTTGCTTTTCTTTTGTCCTCCAACCTCCCAGTAGATCATACCCTATGGAGCTGCTTTCTTGACTCCTGCCTCTTTCAGCTTACTTCCCTTGTCATTACTCCTTCTTGACTTCTTTGATCCATTTTCAGTCTGTTCTCTTTTTCCGTGCTTTCTTCTTATCACACCACCCCTGTTCCTTCCGACAGTTCCAAACCTCTGCGTATGGACTGACAGATGAGAAATATAATTTCTTTGTTCCAAATCTTCACTCATTGCTATCTAGAACCTCCCATTGGCTCCTCTGATTCCTACCCATGTGGCTTGCCTACCAGGATTCAATTTAAACTCCAAACTGGGGAGATTAGTGCACAGGAGGAGGAATTATGTAGGCTGGTACAACACGCTCAGCTCTATAAGTAAAGGGGCATGTGTGTACCTGTACAGCGTGCAGTTTGAGAATGATACTGAGCAACACAACTTTTTTATTTACAATTGTGGCTTTAGTAAGATTTGGGAAGATAAATTTATCATTTGAGATACTGTTCGAGAATCAAGGTGCCTAGCATAATAGATGGTTAATTGTAAATAGAAGCAGAATAGTTTTGCTGAGCTGTAGTGTTACCCTTAATCATCAAATAAGAAAGCTTAATTACTTCTAAATAACATTAAACTCATAAATTATAATGTTGCAATGGTAGGTTGAAATGTTATTGTTAATCGCTACTTCGCCAAATCACCATGAGCATATGTAATGTATGATGGAGTCAGTTTTATTATCTGCGCTTGGAAGCTAACACATAAGAAGCTGCACTTCCCCACATGCGTACAAATAGAGAGTATACATGTTTATTCTATATGATATTGTAACACGCAAACACAAAAATCTCATAATTTAAAGGGGTTGTCCATTACTCAAAAAAGCTTATATTCACCTTCCGTGCCAGCGCTGTTTAGTAGTGCTGGCAATCACATTTTCGGAACTCAGAGGGTATTACTTTACACGAGCCTTATCACAACTGGCTTTACTGTCCCCACCTTCATACATATAAGGAGTCAGCCAGTGGCGTAACTAGAGTTTGATGGGTGCAAAATTTGGACCGGGGCCCCCCTCCACGTACACCGTCACTTGGGGTACGGGATAATGACACTGACACTCGGGTTACGAGATAATGACACTGACACTTGGCTCTTACCCTCAGCACCCAGGTTTCCCATGATCTGAAATCCCTCTATCAGCACCCAGCTTTCCCATGTTCTGATATCCATCTTGTCCTCGGCACCCAGCTTACCCATGCTCTGCTATACATCTTTCTCTCAGCACCCAGCTTTCCCATATCAGAGCATGGGAAAGCTGTGTGCTGAGAGAAGATGTACAGCAGAGCATGGGAAAGCTGGGTGCCGAGGGAAAGAGCCTTTTTCCCTCAACACAAAACATTGCCATCCCATGCTTGTATCTTTGTCCCCCCTAGTATATAGTTTTCCAAATACTATAATGGCCCCCACATAGCCTTCCATATATTATAAAGGGTCCCTCATAACCCTTCATATGTTAGAATGCACCCCCATAGTCCTCCATGTATTATAATGCATTTCCCATAGTCCTCCATATATTGTAATTCACCCCATAGGTCTCCATATTTTATACTGCACCACATAGTCCTCCATGTTTTATAACACACCCCCATAGTCCTAAATGTATTATAACGCAGCTCCATAAATCTTCTTATTGTATTATGCAGCCCCATACTCCTCTATGTATAATGCACTCCTATATTCCATGTATAAGGAGTCCTTCATTTTGTATTATGCAGCCCCATACTCCTCCAGGTATAATGCACCCCTAGTCCATGTATAAGGTGTCCTACATGTTGTATAATGCGTCCTCATAGACCTCCATGTATAATACACCCTATAGTCCATGTGTAAGGTGTCCTTCATGTTTATTATGCAGTCCCATAGACCTCCATGAATCATGCAGCCAGTACCCCCAAGCCTCCATGTATCATGCAGCCAGCCCCCCCCAGGGCTTCCATATTTCATGCAGCCAGCCCCCCAAGGGCCTCCATGTGCCATGCAGACAGCCCCACCAGGGCCTCCATGTGTCATGCAGCCAGTCCCCCCTGGGTCTCTACATGTCATGCAGCCAGCTGCCCCAGGGTCTTCATGTGTCATGCAGCCAGGCCCCTCCAGGCCTCTATGTGTTATGCAGCCAGCAAAGTAAAAAAACAAGTACCTCTCTTCTCCTTCCGACTCCTGCGACCACGGTAGTTACGCCCCTGCCCCCATATGTCACACACCCTGCTCCCCATACAGCCTGCACCCCCCATATCACACACACTACACCAACATATATCACACACCCTGCCCCACATATCTCACCTTGCCTGTACCCCAACTTACCCCTCTCAAACACTCTGCACCCCTTCACATCCTTTTGTCACAGTCTGCAGCCCTCAAATGCCACTCTCAACGCAGCCCCCCTCCCCCTCATGTCCCCTTTATTCATTACCAGCCATATGGCCAAATCTCCTTCAGGAATCAATATCTTCAGATGCTTTCTTCCCGGCAAACCTGTGTCTCCTCCCACACAGTCACATGGGCGTGACATCATCGCAGGTCCTGGCAGGATGGATTCTGTCTTCTGTGCAGGAACACTTCTGCTCTGCCACAGGTCAGAAACGCCTGTTGGGCCTCTCCAGGTCAGTGGCCCCTATACTGACACAGGGCCCCCCTTACTCACAGGCCGGCCCTCTGGTAGTCAGCCACTACACAGCGCATCTCCGCTCTCACAGAGAGGAGCCATCTCTGCAGAGCGGCTGCCGGGCCCCTATAACCCTGCAGGCCCGGTCGCAGTGGCGACCTCTGCGACCACGGTCGTTACACCCCTGGAGTCAACAGGAAGTGAGTGGCAGATGCAGCTTTAACTTCCAGTTGATTACTCGTATGTCTAAAGGTGAGGACAATGAAGCCAGTGGTAATTGAGTGAGAGAATCGCATGATGTCAAAATCTCATTTGAGCCCTGGGAGAGCAAGCAGTGACAAAGCAGGAATGGCAGCATCACAGTAGGTGAGTATAAGATTTTTTTTATGTTAAGGTGGGCCAACATAGGGATTGAGAAGGAGTTGAACAAGTAGTGGACAACTTCTTTAATTAAGTTTACAATTTTGTGTTGTGTCGCAGTCATAGCCATCCTGGGCTGTATGCTGCCCATGGTCCATAGGATGTACACCCTTGGTGTACAAATTATATGTCTAATGTTTTGAATTAAATATTCAATTTTCCTGTTGTTTCTAATATCTTTATTTGAAGGCAAAACCCAGACTCCTCCATTTAGCCTATTTGTATCACAAACTACTATGGTTATTTTTTAATAATAATAATAATAATAATAATAATAATAATAATTATTATTTCTTTGCTTTTTTTTTTCTACTCATGTAATTGCTTGGTGAGCTTGTACTACACTTCAGCCACTGAAAACAAAAGCCAATCTGAGCTGGCAGAATAAAAAAAAAATTAATGGGCTTCCCTGTATCTTGATTGCCAGCCAAGGTAAAGCCAGGCAGATAAAAGTGGCAGCCTGTACCCTTTACCTGCGCTGAGAATCAAAAATACTGTGCTGTATCATTTTTGTAATTATTTATTTGTTTTTACACTAATATATGTGTAAGGGACCCAACAGCCAATCTCAGACTCTGTCACGCAGAATGGTCGCTCGTGATTGGCTGTTGGAGGAACCTGGAATCTGCCCATATACTCTAGATGCTAGAATATATACAAGGGTGTGTCCAGCTCACCTATTTGTTTTAGGAGACCATCATTTCACCATGCAGGGATCCATTTGGAGTCAGCCCGCTCCCTTAGTATCCAAGATTCAAAGAAGTCGATTCAGCACGGTGCATTTGATTAAAAATAAAAGTCCTTTATTGAAAAACCATTAAAAAGTCCATTATGCCATGCTAGGAGGACGCGTTTCGGACGGGTTATCTTTACTCAGTCTCAGCACATCTCACAATGAGTCCAGACTAAAAACATATGGCACAGGACATGATGTCAGCAATCAGTACAAAATTTACATATGCAGGAAAAAAAAAAAAATCCAATTCATTCATTATTACAGTTAGGTCCAGAAATATTTGGACAGTGACACAATTTTCGCGAGTTGGGCTTTTCATGCCACCACATTGGATTTGAAATGAAACCTCTACAACAGAATTCAAGTGCAGATTGTAACGTTTAATTTGAAGGTTTGAACAAAAATATCTGATAGAAATTGTAGGAATTGTACACATTTCTTTACAAACACTCCACATTTTAGGAGGTCAAAAGTAATTGGACAAATAAACCAAACCCAAAGAAAATATTTTTATTTTCAATATTTTGTTGCAAATCCTTTGGAGGCAATCACTGCCTTAAGTCTGGAACCCATGGACATCACCAAACGCTGGGATTCCTCCTTCTTAATGCTTTGCCAGGCCTTTACAGCCGCAGCCTTCAGGTCTTGCTTGTTTGTGGGTCTTTCCGTCTTAAGTCTGGATTTGTGCAAGTGAAATGCATGCTCAATTGGGTTAAAATCTGGTGATTGACTTGGCCATTGCAGAATGTTCCACTTTTTTGCACTCATGAACTCCTGGGTAGCTTTGGCTGTATGCTTGGGGTCATTGTCCATCTGTACTATGAAGCGCCGTCCGATCTACTTTGCGGCATTTGGCTGAATCTGGGCTGAAAGTATATCCCTGTACACTTCAGAATTCATCCGGCTACTCTTGTCTGCTGTTATGTCATCAATAAACACAAGTGACCCAGTGCCATTGAAAGCCATGCATGCCCATGCCATCACGTTGCCTCCACCATGTTTTACAGAGGATGTGGTGTGCCTTGGATCATGTGCCGTTCCCTTTCTTCTCCAAACTTTTTTCTTCCCATCATTCTGGTACAGGTTGATCTTTGTCTCATCTGTCCATAGAATACTTTTCCAGAACTGAGCTGGCTTCATGAGGTGTTTTTCAGCAAATTTAACTCTGGCCTGTCTATTTTTGGAATTGATGAATGGTTTGCATCTAGATGTGAACCCTTTGTATTTACTTTCATGGAGTCTTCTCTTTACTGTTGACTTAGAGACAGATACACCTACTTCACTGAGAGTGTTCTGGACTTCAGTTGATGTTGTGAACAGGTTCTTCTTCACCAAAGAAAGTATGCGGCGATCATCCACCACTGTTGTCATCCGTGGACGCCCGGGCCTTTTTGAGTTCCCAAGCCCACCAGTCAATTCCTTTTTTCTCAGAATGTACCCGACTGTTGATTTTGCTACTCCAAGCATGTCTGCTATCTCTCTGATGGATTTTTTCTTTTTTTTCAGCCTCAGGATGTTCTGCTTCACCTCAATTGAGAGTTCCTTAGACCAATGTTGTCTGGTCACAGCAACAGCTTCCAAATGCAAAACCACACACCTGTAATCAACCCCAGACCTTTTAACTACTTCATTGATTACAGGTTAACAAGGGAGACACCTTCAGAGTTAATTGCAGCCCTTAGAGTCCCTTGTCCAATTACTTTTGGTCCCTTGAAAAAGAGGAGGCTATGCATTACAGAGCTATGATTCCTAAACCCTTTCTCCGATTTGGATGTGAAAACTCTCATATTGCAGCTGGGAGTGTGCACTTTCAGCCCATATTATATATATAATTGTATTTCTGAACATGTTTTTGTAAACAGCTAAAATAACAAAACTTGTGTCACTGTCCAAATATTTCTGGCCCTGACTGTATATGTGCAACCAAACAAGGAAACATACAAATAAATTCTCAATAGAAATACTTTAGGTCATTTCTTATATTTAGTCCCATAGGAACCCTCGTTTCCATTTCAAAAATCCATTTTATCTCTTTATATTGTAACATTTTTTTTATATCACCTCCTCTCCTAGGTAGCAAAACTTTTTCAATGCCACTCACCTGCAAACTACCTAGATCACCACCGTGGACACTGAGAAAATGCTGAGAGAGGGACTCCTGGTTGATTTACTTAAGACATCGTACACATGTTCCGATATTCTTTTTCTCAGTGTCTTAGTGGTGTGACCTATGTATTGCAGTCGACATTTGGTGCAAGAAATTACATACACAACATTTGTAGAACTACAATTTATCATTGTTCTGATGTCAAACTGTTTACCATTGGTGTATGATGAGACATTCTTTGTATTGATAGCATATTTACACAAACCGCAGGTTTTTCCACCACATTTATATGAGCCGTTTACTGAAAGCCAGTTCGACTTATCCGTTTTTTTGGTTTTATTATTATGATCACTGGGGGACAACATTGCACCCAGTGTAACATTTTTCTTTGAAACAAATTTAACACCTCCCTCCAATATGTGGTTCAGAGTTTCATCCGCTGTCAGAACCGGTAAGAATTTTCTCACAATGTGTATTATGTCATAATAATTCTTACTAAATTTAGTAGAGAAAACTGGTTGCACATTGTGAGAATTTTAGAGCAGGAATATAAGGAAATAGACAAGAGATTTGTTGCTAGGGGTTACTCCCAAAAAAACCTTGAAAAATCCAAAATAAAAGTGTACTCCAAAACTAGAGAGCAATACTTAAAGCAGAGTAGGAGGGAAAATTCTCACAATGTGCAACCAGTTTTCTCTACTAAATTTCATACACTAATGGTAAACAGTTTGACATCAGAACAATGATAAATTGTAGTTCTACAAATGTTGTGTATGTAATTTCTTGCACCAAATGTCGACTGCAATACATAGGTCACACCACTAGGACACTGAGAAAAAGAATAGCGGAACATGTGTACGATGTCTTAAATAAATCAACCAGGAGTCCCTCAGGAGTAGAGTTGAGCGCGGTTCGTGGTTCGTGGTTCTCCAGTTCTAGGCTCGAGTGATTTTTGGGGCTGTTCGAGATCGAACTAGAACTCGAGCTTTTTGCTAAAAGCTCGATAGTTCTAGATACGTTCGAGAACGGTTCTAGCAGCAAAAAGCAGGGCTTTTTACAGCTACAGTGAGCAGGAGCCATCGCTGGTAGCCTGCCACAAGCTGGTAACCAAGATAAACATCGGGTATCCAAGCAAAGCGCTTTGGTTAGTAACCCGATGTTTATCTTAGTTACGTGCAGGAAGCCCACACTTTCCCGCTCAGCTCGCTCCACCCCCTCCTGCCCGCGGCATGTACACATACATACACATACACAAACACACACACACACATCCACATCCCCCCCCCCCCCCGCCCGCCCGCCCGCCCGCTCGCTCGCTCGCTCGGCTTACCTGCGGTGATGAAGTCCCGCCATCCCGACCTCAGCGCTGTCACTGTCCTCCATGGCCGCCGCTTGTCACATCACCTATCGCTTCCGACCCGAGACTGACTAGCGGTGACGTCACGGACCTCTCGCGATACTTGGTGTGAAGGCGCCGGGCGGTCATTGAGCTCAGTGACAGGGGCTGTCAGTGTGCTGGAGATCAGCGCAGGTAATGTACCTCACTGACAGCAGCACTTGTCACCCCCCTGCAGTGACCTGGGCTGACCCATTGATGTTAGCTCAGGTCACTGCACTGCTCTCCCAGCCAATGGGGAACATCCTGCTCTTCATTGACTGGGACAGTGTGCATCGTCATGGCAACCCCTTGGATTACACCAGACCTGGATTTGTTTTTCAATCTAATAAATTGGTTAAAGAGGGAATGTTTTGGGGAGTGTTTTTTCAAATAAAAATGTGTTTGTCGTGTATTTTTTTTTTATTACTGACTGGGTTGGTGATGTCGGGTATCTGATAGACGCCTGACCTCACCAACCCCAGGGTTTGATGCCAGGTGACATTACACATCTGGTATTAACCCCAAATATTACCCCGTTTGCCACCGCACCAGGGCGCGGGATGAGCTGGGGCGAAGCACCAGGATTGGCGCATCTAATGGATGCGCCACTTCTGGGGCGGCTGCGGCCTGCTATTTTTAGGCTGGGGAGATTCCAATAACCATGGACCTCCCTAGTCTGAGAATATCAGGCCCCAGCTGTCTGCTTTACCTTGGCTGGTGATCCAATTTTGGGGGACCCCTACGTGTTTTTTTTTTCAATTATTTATTTAATTTAAAATAACAGCGTGGGGTGCCCTCAGTTTTGGATTACCAGCCAAGGTGAGGTTGCCAGCTGTGGTCTGCAGGCTGCAGCCGTCTGCTTTACCCTAGCTGGCTACAAAACTAGGGGGAACCCTATGTCATTTTTTTTTCATTTTTTTGGCTAAATACAAAGCTAAGCACCCCTTAGTGCCACATGAAAGGTACCAAAGGGTGTTCCACTTTTTCTCCATTTTTTTCTCCACTTTCTCTCCACTTTTTCTCCACTTTTTCTCCATTTTTTTCTCCACTTATTCTCCACTTTTTCTCCTCTTATTCTCCACTTTTTCTCCACTTTTTCTCCACTTTTTCTCCTCTTATTCTCCACTTTTTCTCCACTTTTTCTCCACTTTTTCTCCATTTTTTTCTCCACTTTCTCCACTTTTTCTCCACTTTTTTCTCCACTTTTTCTCCTCTTATGCTCCACTTTTTCTCCTCTTAATCTCCACTTTTTCTCCACTTTTTCTCCACTTTTTCTCCACTTTTTTCTCCACTTTTTCTCCTCTTATGCTCCACTTTTCCTCCACTTTTTCTCCACTTTTTCTCCACTTTTTCTCCTCTTAATCTCCACTTTTTCTCCTCTTATGCTCCACTTTTTCTCCACTTTTTCTCCACTTTTTCTCCACGTTTTCTCCACTTTTTTCTCCACTTTTTCTCCTCCTATGCTCCACTTTTTCTCCACTTTTTCTCCACTTTTTCTCCACGTTTTCTCCACGTTTTCTCCACGTTTTCTCCACTTTTTTCTCCACTTTTTCTCCTCTTATGCTCCACTTTTTCTCCACTTTTTCTCCACTTTTTCTCCTCTTAATCTCCACTTTTTCTCCACTTCTTCTCCACTTTTTCTCCACTTTTTCTCCACTTTTTCTCCACTTTTTCTCCACTTTTTTCTCCACTTTTTCTCCACTTTTTCTCCTCTTATGCTCCACTTTTTCTCCACTTTTTCTCCACTTTTTCTCCACTTTTTCTCCTCTTATGCTCCACTTTTTCTCCACTTTTTCTCCACTTTTTCTCCACTTTTTCTCCACTTTTTCTCCACTTTTTTCTCCACTTTTTCTCCACTTTTTCTCCTCTTATGCTCCACTTTTTCTCCACTTTTTCTCCACTTTTTCTCCACGTTTTCTCCACGTTTTCTCCACTTTTTTCTCCACTTTTTCTCCTCTTATGCTCCACTTTTTCTCCACTTTTTCTCCACTTTTTCTCCTCTTAATCTCCACTTTTTCTCCACTTTTTCTCCACTTTTTCTCCACTTTTTTCTCCACTTTTTCTCCACTTTTTCTCCTCTTATGCTCCACTTTTTCTCCACTTTTTCTCCTCTTATGCTCCACTTTTTCTCCACTTTTTTCTCCACTTTTTCTCCACTTTTTCTCCTCTTATGCTCCACTTTTTCTCCACTTTTTCTCCTCTTATGCTCCACTTTTTCTCCACTTTTTCTCCTCTTTTTCTCCACTTTTTCTCCTCTTATGCTCCACTTTTTCTCCACTTTTTCTCCACTTTTTCTCCATTTTTTTCTCCACTTTTTCTCCTCTTATTCTCCACTTTTTCTCCACTTTTTCTCCTCTTATTCTCCACTTTTTCTCCACTTTTTCTCCACTTTTTCTCCATTTTTTTCTCCACTTTCTCCACTTTTTCTCCACTTTTTTCTCCACTTTTTCTCCTCTTATGCTCCACTTTTTCTCCTCTTAATCTCCACTTTTTCTCCACTTTTTCTCCACTTTTTCTCCACTTTTTCTCCACTTTTTTCTCCACTTTTTCTCCTCTTATGCTCCACTTTTTCTCCACTTTTTCTCCACTTTTTCTCCACTTTTTCTCCACTTTTTCTCCTCTTAATCTCCACTTTTTCTCCTCTTAATCTCCACTTTTTCTCCTCTTATGCTCCACTTTTTCTCCACTTTTTCTCCACTTTTTCTCCACTTTTTCTCCACTTTTTCTCCTCTTATGCTCCACTTTTTCTCCACTTTTTCTCCTCTTAATCTCCACTTTTTCTCCTCTTATGCTCCACTTTTTCTCCACTTTTTCTCCACTTTTTCTCCTCTTATGCTCCACTTTTTCTCCACTTTTTCTCCACTTTTTCTCCTCTTATGCTCCACTTTTTCTCCACTTTTTCTCCACTTTTTTTCTCCACTTTTTCTCCTCTTATGCTCCACTTTTTCTCCACTTTTTCTCCACTTTTTCTCCACTTATGCTCCACTTTTTTCTCCACTTTTTTCTCCACTTTTTCTCCTCTTAATCTCCACTTTTTCTCCACTTTTTCTCCACTTTTTCTCCACTTTTTCTCCACTTTTTTCTCCACTTTTTCTCCACTTTTTCTCCTCTTATGTTCCACTTATTCTCCACTTTTTCTCCACTTTTTCTCTACTTTTTCTATGGTCGGTCTACCCATTAGCTCTGCCATGCATAGTGTAGCTCTACACCTACTGCACATGTTACTTCATGATTGACATCTTTTTCGTACCAGAGCTGTCTAAGCCTACTCTGACCCCATATTTGTCATTACTATATTGTCCTTGTACTGTATTATGACATTTGTATCATGTGTTTCATTTCTTGCTGTGTTGCAATTTTTTTGCTGCATCCCAATTGTACCTCTACATTGTTCGAGTTTATGTTATTGTTCTCTCACTCTTATGTGATACTGATTATTGTCATTTTTCATGATTACATGCAGATAAGTCCAGTCTGACGAAGGCTCAGGCCGAAACGTCATTTGTAACTTGTTTTGGACAAAAACATATATGCTTATGAAAAAAAAATTTTCTTAATACGGACCAATAAAGAGTCATTTTGCATTACTATCCGTTGTGACTTACTGACTTAGTCTGGGAGATATAGAGTGCCGAGGTTACTCACTAATTTTATCTATTATTACCTCTGAGCACCTATATACCAGTGAGCAGAGCTTCCTCTACAGTAGTTCTCCTGATTAGGCATGCCCTTACCTCATGAGCAGGGCATTGCAGCTTTGGTAGCAACCATTACGACATGGACTCTGCTGCTGTGGACCCGGGGAGAGTGAGTGCAGATTCATTGCACCCACACTCCTCACATGAAGGGTCCGCACTCCTAGAAAATGGGGGATACGTTCCCTGAGTGTCTCCCCCCCCATATTCTAGACGGTCCAGAGTCGTCGTGGGACCCCTTTATTTTTTTTCTTACAATAAATTGGTGAAAGAGGAAATGTTTTGGGGACTGTTTTTTCAAATAAATTTCTTTTGTCGATTTTTTGTTTTTGTTAGTACTGACAGTTTATGATGTTGGGTATCTAATAGACGCCATGACATCACAAACTGCTGGGCTTGATCTCAGGTGACTTTACAGCTAGTATCAACCCGATTTATTACCCCGTTTGCCACTGCACCAGGGCACGGGATGAGCTGGGGTGAAGCGCCAGGATTGGCGCATCCAGTGGATGCGCCACGTCTGGGGTGCCTGCGGCCTGCTATTTTTAGGCTGTGAAGGCCCAATAACTATGGACCTTCCCACCCTGAGAATACCAGACCACAGCTGTCCGCTTTACCTTGGCTGGTGATCCAATTTGGGGGGTCCCCTACTTTTATTGTGTAATTATTAATATTTATAAAATAATTATAAAAAAGAGCCTGAGGGGACCTCCACAGTGGATCCCCAACCACGGTAAAGCTGCCAGCTGTGGTTTTCAGGCTACAGCCGTCTGCTTTACCCTAGCTGGCTATCAAAAATGGGGGGACCCAACGTAATTTTTTTTTTTTAACTATTTTTTAAATAGAAAAAATTAATGGGCTTCCCTGTATTTTGATTGCCAACCAAGGTAACGGCAGGCAGATGGGGGTGGCAACCCATAGCTGTCTGCTTTATCTGCGCTGAGAATCAAAAATACCACGGAGCGCTACGTCATTTTTTTAAAGATTTATTTTTACAGCACTGTGATGTCCAGCAATCAAAATACAGGGAAGCCCATTTTATTTTTAGTTATTTAAATAAATAATTAAAAAAAATATATATGTTAGCTCCCACTGCATTTTTTGTATTGCTAGCTAAGGGTAATCCAAGCAGCTACTGGCTGCTAACCCCCACTGCTTGGTGTTACCTTCACTGGCAATGGAAAATCCAGGGAAGCATTTTTTTTTTTTTTTGCCAAAAAGCTACAAAAAAAGGACGTGAACTTCGCCATATTTTTGTATGCTAGCCAGGTATAGCAGGCAGGTGCTGGAAGAGTTGGATACAGCGCCAGAAGATGGCGCTTCTATGAAAATGCCATTTTCTGAGGTGGCTGCAGACTGCAATTCGCAGCAGTGGGGCCCAGAAAGCTCAGGCCAACCGGTGGTGCGGATTCCAATCCCAGCTGCCTAGTTGTACCTGGCTGGACACAAAAATGGGGCAAAGCCTACGTCATTTATTTTCTAATTATTTCATGAAATTCATGAAATAATAAAAAAAGGGCTTCCCTTTATTTTTGGTTCCCAGCCGGGTACAAATAGGCAACTGGGGGTTGGGGGCAGCCGGCTAGCATACAAAAATATGGCGAAGCCACATAATTTTTTCAGGGGGCAAAAAACTTCTGCATACAGTCCTGGATGGAGTATGCTGAGCCTTGTAGTTCTGCAGCTGCTGTCTGTCTGTATGGAGAAGAGCAGACAGCAGCTGCAGAACTACAAGGCTCAGCATACTCCATCCAGGACTGTATGCAGAAGTTTTTTGCCCACCAAAAAAAATGACGTGGGCTTCGCCATATTTTTGTATGCTAGCCAGGTACAGCTGGCAGCCACGGGCTGCCTCCAACCCCCAGTTGCCTATTTGTACCCGGCTGGGAACCAAAAATATAGGGAAGCCCGTTTTTTTTAATTATTTCACTTATTTCATGAAATAATTAAAAAACAAATGACGTGGGCTTCGCCCTATTTTTGTGTCCAGCCGGGTACAACTAGGCAGCTGGGGATTGGAATCCGCAGCACAGGTTAGCCCGAGGTTTGTGGGCGCCTCTGCTGCGGATTTCAGTCCGCAGCCGTCCCAGAAAATGGCGCTCTCATAGAAGCGCCATCATCTGGCGCTATATCCAACTCTTCCAACAGCCCTGGAGCCGGGTGGCTTGTTGGGTAATCATGAGTTAATACTGGCTTTGTTTTACCAGCCAGTATTAAGCCAGAGATTCTTAATGTCAGGCACGTTTGACCCGGCCATTAAGAATCTCCAATAAAGGGTTAAAAAAGACACCACACAGAGAAAAAATACTTTAATAGAAATAAATACACAGACACATTAGAGACACATTAGAGACTCCATCTTTATTACCCCTGTCAGCCCTCCACGATCCTGCTCTTCTGTCTTCTTTCTTTCTAGTGTAGTAGTAGTAGTGTAGTAGTAGTGACGATTGTAGTGAGGGGCATCACTTGGGGCTGGGGAACCTCCATCCTAACTACAATGCTCACTACAATCGGGAAGCAGCGTGCAGCCTTCACTGCTGGCTGCTAGCGGTAACGCTGACAGACGCGTTACCATAGCAACGGTGCTCCCGGAGCCGCGGTTAGCGGTGACGTCACCGCTAACTGCGTTGCTATGGCAACGGTGATCTCCGTTAATGACCGGCTGTGTCAGCCGGTCCCTAACGGAACGGGGAGTCGACCGTGTGCTAGAGCATGTCGCCGGTACACGGCGATACACATATGTGCACCGTGTACCGGAGAGATGCACTCGCAGGTCCTACATGACGTGTCATAGTCATGTGACCAGTCTGTAGCCAATGAGATAATAGCCACGTGACTGGTCACATGGCTATTTTGACGTCACGATAGGTCCTGCTTCTCTGCTGGCAGTGCAGGTCACCGGGAGGATTCAGCGATCATCGGATGGAATAGCGGCAGGAGACAGAGTGCAGAAGGGATCGCGAGGACCGGTAAGTGTTATGGCAATGTTTATTAACTGTTTGTGTACATTTATAATGCATTTTTATGTGTTTGTGATTGCCTCCCATTATAGCCTATACGTTCGAGTTTGGTTCGTCGAACGTTCGACGAACCGAACTCGAACGGGACCCCCGTTCGGCGAACCGGCCTCGAGCCGAACCGGGACCGGTTCGCTCATCTCTACTCAGGAGCCTCTCAGCATTTTCTCAGTGTCCACGGTGGTGATCTAGGTAGTTTGCAGGTGAGTGGCATTGAAAAAGTTTTGCTACCTAGGAGAGGAGGTGATATAAAAAAAATGTTACAATATAAAGAGATAAAATGGATTTTTGACATGGAAACGAGGGTTCCTATGGGACTAAATATAAGAAATGACCTAATGTATTTCTATTGAGAATTTATTTGTATGTTTCCTTGTTTGGTTGCACATATAATAATGAATGAATTGGATTTTTTTTTCCTGCATATGTAAATTTTGTACTGATTGCTGACATCATGTCCTGTGCCATATGTTTTTAGTATGGACTCATTGTGAGATGTGCTGAGACTGAGTAAGGACAACCCGTCCGAAACGCGTCCTCCTAGCATGGCATAATGGACTTTTTAATGGTTTTTCAATAAAGGACTTTTATTTTTAATCAAATGCACCGTGCTGGATCGACTTCTTTGATTCTAGATGCTAGAATGTATGGGCTGGTTTCAGGTTACTCCAGCATCCAATCAGAGATGCCCACTTTGTGACAGCGTCTATGATTGTCTGTTATTTTAACAGTAAAATAAAACAACAACACAGAGAAAAAAAATATTTTATTAGAAATAAAACACAAGATATTTAGGACTCCATCTATATTACCCCTAAAAAACCCTCCAACATAGTCCAAAGGTGGGCAAGCATCTTCAGCTCTGCTACATCTGTGTGAGAAGACAAGCACAGGTCTGCTCACACAGACTCAGCTGAGAGCTTTCAGAGCCGTCACCCGAGTGCACAGCTGAGGTTTGCGTATGACTCCTGCGAGTCTCGCATCAGTATCACCCAGCATGAGGCACATTCTCCTCACAGGAGCGCCTCAGCTGCATGGAAATACATTCAGCCGACCCGCTCCTGTAAGGAGTGTGCACTGTACCGGGTGATACCGATGCGAGACTCGCACAGTCACAGTCAAAGTTCAATTGAGTCCATAGCTCATGGACTCTGGTGAACCCTAACGTCACCATGAACATGGGCGAAAAAAGCCAAAAACTGCTGAGTGACGAGCAGTGCAATGAATACCACCGGAAGTTAATGATCGGACCCGGAAGCAGAAGCGGCCAGGAGACAGCCGCAGGACCGGTAAGTATAATCATAATGTTTTTTACATATGTGCCTTTTTTTACAGCCCCTGGACCCGAACTGGACCTGAACTGTAACACGAGCTTCCCAGGAAAACTCGTGTTTGGGATCGTGTGAACGAACACTGTGTTCGGTACGGACCCCGAACTTTACAGTTCGGGTTCCCCATCACTACTCTTTAGTGCATACATAAACTCAGTTAAGCATATCTTTGCAAAGTGGTAAGGAAGAAAGGTGGGAAGATTTCCTTATATGTTTATTGACTCCCAGAAAAAGCCAAAAATGATAGGAAGAAAACCTTTTCATTGACCTGGTGATGGTAACATGTCAGAAACCTACTGTCACGGGTCATGATAGGAGAATCGGGGATCGGGGCTCCTACACTGGCCCTCAGGCTAGGGGGGCTGTAGCTGTCCCTGATCCCAGGGATACGTCTGATGGTGATGATGTTTGGGTCACTTTCCTAGCCCTGCTCCTGACCAGCTCTGATTTAATATCCCCTCTCCCTCACCCCAGAGGAGGGTCAAGACAGGAATGAACAAACAGGGGAACCAAAACTCCTTCACTCAGTACGCACACACACACAGGTTTTAGACAACAAGTGATAAGGAGGAAAATAAGAACAGGGAGACAACAACAAGAGAAGTCCACAAAAAGTCCACGTATAAAGCACTACAATCACCAGCGGGACTGGGATACAACAGCACATGGACCAGTGTAACAAAAGTTAATGTTGGCATGGTAAGACAGATTTCTCCATCTTAAAAAGGCAGGGAGTAGCTGTGATAGGTCTTCCCACAACATGTGATCCCTGAGGTAAGCAACAGGCTAGTAAAAATGAACTCCTGCCAGCCTGATCACAAAAAAAACCCCACACAGCTGGTCGACGCCTGTGCCTGTTTGTGTAGCTCAGAAGCACCAGAGAAACCACAGTGTGGATGGAAAAGGCCGCTTTACAAGCTGTGATATCGTTACCGATATCGCAACTGTGAAGCCCCTCACCTGCAGGTCGCCTCAGGGTCTTCACGTGCTGGAAATCTTCCGGCAACAGGAACGTCAGGTTAACTTCAATGGGAATCGTGACACCACTCTCGGTAATTGCGGTCAGGGGGTGACAGCCACTGCAGTTTAGAGAGCGTCTGGGGCTGATGGTAAATGCAGTCTGGTGTTATAGCCTCCCGAGAGTGAGGCTGGCCCCAGGAGCTCGGGTGTAGGAGTGTAGTGCCACAGGTCGCAGAAGAACTCACACACAGGCAGCAATGTCTTTCAGGGTTTTTACTCACTTTCAGTTGGTAGTTGTGAGACAACCCGGGCGATGCTATGATGAACCAGGTGGAACCAGGTATCCCTCTGGCTGATATAAGGATGACTGCTGACTCGCCTTCCTGCACCTTTGTTTCGGACCACCTCTGACTTGAAGTATATCGTGGGATGCGTCCAGGGAAGTCGCTACTGCCTTTCTCCCCTTTCTGACCTGTTTGCTGACAGCGTGGACCAAGGATAAGATGGCTCCAGGCTCAATCCTCCTTATTGGCCCCCTCGTTGCTGTTGATGCTGCGGGTTCTGTGTTGGTTGGCGTGGAACCTCTAGTCCCACCGCCTACAGGATTTAGCAGACCATTACTGTAAATGGATATCTGGCTCTAGGGACCTGTACCCCGTGTGTGCGTTCATTACCAGGAGTCCCCGTACTCGACTCCTTACTGCTCTCTTTCTTCGGGTGTCTTTCAGTCTGAATTGGTGGTAATGTTCTCCCCCGCCAGCAGCCACTTGTTAGGACCAGGAGGACGGGTAGGCCCAGGAGGTGGATCCACTGGGCTGAACACCTCACCGAGGGCAAGGTGCCCGGAAGCCGGAACACTACGGGTAGCAGGACAGTCCATTCAGAGGAGTGGAGTGAAGAAGTCCCTGGGACCACGGATTCTCTGAAGGTAGTCCGGGTGACGGAGCTCAGGTTTGGAGGCCGAGATAATGTCAGGCAGAATCCGGAACCAACGGAGCGAGGAGGTGGGTCACCACACGGATGCAGGGATTGTAGATGGTAGGGACTGACGAGATGGCGGACAGTCACCATTCGGGGTTCTGGAATCGTCAGGACCGGTTGGCGAGACAGGAGCGACTCTACAAGAGAGATAGGTAAGTACGGGACAAGGCACAGGGAGACCTGACTCCTAGCTTAGCAAACACGAAGAACAGGCCCCGCCCACTTGGAAAGGAACCCCCTATATACCCTGTACCTGATTCTTCAATATCCTGTTGGAGGACGCTGGCCCTTTAAGAGAGGGTCAATGACCGCGCGCGCGCCCTAATGCGCATGCGCGAGGCCCGGGTGCCAGAAGCCAGAGCAAGAAGCGGTGCACAGGAGGCAGGAGTGCCGGGCTGGCTCAGCGTTGCTGACGGGCGCCGGGAGCGGGGACCAGGTTGCCTGGAGGACGCAGGTGAGGGAGCATGGAGGCTGTGGAGCGGGGGACCGGGAAGCATGGCACAGGAGCGGCGGAGCGTGACATGGCAGCGGGGAAGCGTGGCAGGGGAGCCGGGGAGCGTGGCAGGGGAGCCGGGGAGCATGGCAGGGGAGCCGGGGAGCATGGCACGGGAGCTGGGGAGCGTGACACCACTGCACATGCAGGGTCTGACAGTGTTCCGCTCTTCAGCCCTACACTTCAGACACGGCTGCTCCACTCCTTCTCCTCTGACTGCCACTGCACAACTCTCCTTCCAGCTTCACTACAGCACCACACCAACTGAGATGCGAGGGCTACGCCCCCTCCCTGGGTCTGCCCAGGGGTCCCCTCTAATGTGTGTGTGTGCCCTGGTCAAAGGGTGCCTATTAGTGATGAGCGAGTACTAAAAAGCTCGGGTGCTCGAAGCTCGGGCCGAGCCTCCCAAGATACTCGTGTACTCGGCCCGAGCAACGAGACCAATGTTATCCTATGGGAGACCCGAGTATTTTTGTGAAATGACCCCCCGGCAGCATGTAGAAACCCTAAAAATGTCACAAAAGTCTCAGAAGAGTGCTCAAATGACATGGCAACAGCATGGGGAAGACCCCTTGAAGCATTTATCACTCAAAAGTCACAGCTGTGAACAATTTTGTCCGCGTTTCACGCCATTTTTACGGACTCACCAGAAAACCTTCCAAAATGACCCCAAAATGATTTTTCATGGCAGAAATGTTAAGGGCACATACCCAATAGTGAGATAGAGCTGGTGTATGTTACTTTTTGAGATTAATACATGAAAGATTTTACGTGAAAACATTGTGTGGCACTCCGATGTCCCTGAGAAGAGACGTACATGAAGGCCTCTTGAGTCTAATGTGCCCATTTTGAGGAAGTGAGTCTTTGTAGTATTTTCCTTTGCCAGGGCAGTCCAAAATTGTGAGGTTCACCAATGCCCCTGCATACAGACGTGCATGAGGGCCTGTAAACCTGAAGTGCCCATTGTAAGGAAGTGGGTCTATTGTAGTATAGCCCTTAGGCAGGGCAGCCAAAAATTGGGAGGCTCCACATTGTCCCTGGATAGAGACGTGCATGATGGCCTGTAAACCTGAAGTGCCCATTGTCAGGAAGTGGGTGTATTATAGTATAGCCCTTAGGCAGGGCAGCCAAAAATTGGGAGGCTCCACATTGTCCCTGGATAGAGACGTGCATGATGGCCTGTAAACCTGAAGTGCCCATTGGAAGGAAGTGGGTCTATTGTAGTATAGCCCTTAGGCAGGGCAGCCAAAAATTGGGAGGCTCCACGTTGTCCCTGGATAGAGACGTGCATGAGGGCCTGTAAACCTGAAGTGCCCATTGGAAGGAAGTGGGTCTATTGTAGTATAGCCCTTAGGCAGGGCAGCCAAAAATTGGGAGGCTCCACGTTGTCCCTGGATAGAGACGTGCATGAGGGCCTGTAAACCTGAAGTGCCCATTGTCAGGAAGTGGGTGTATTATAGTATAGCCCTTAGGCAGGGCAGCCAAAAATTGGGAGGCTCCACATTGTCCCTGGATAGAGACGTGCATGATGGCCTGTAAACCTGAAGTGCCCATTGTAAGGAAGTGGGTCTATTGTAGTATAGCCCTTAGGCAGGGCAGCCAAAAATTGGGAGGCTCCACGTTGTCCCTGGATAGAGACGTGCATGAGGGCCTGTAAACCTGAAGTGCCCATTGGAAGGAAGTGGGTCTATTGTAGTATAGCCCTTAGGCAGGGCAGCCAAAAATTGGGAGGCTCCACGTTGTCCCTGGATAGAGACCTGTTAGGTTCTTAGTGCCTCCGTGCTTGCATTTAAAAACCGCACGTGTGTGCCTGTTGGTGGCAGCTTTCCGCTGCATTTGTGTGAGTTTTGCAAAAACTTGGATATAACGCACAAGTCTAGTGAATACACATCAGCACAGCATTGCAAAATGCGCAAGGGCGTTGTCAACGAACAAGGAAGTGGACGTGATGGTGGTGCAGGCAGAGACCGAGGTTGTGTGCAAGCTCTAATTTCGCCACAACAAAGGGCCACATCTAGTCGCTCGCACGTCCTGTCCCAAATTCTTGGGGACCGCAGCAGTACACCGCTCTTGAACCAAGACCAGTGTCAACAGGTTGTTAGTTGGATAGCGGATAATGCTTCCAGTCAGATTGGCACCACCACAAACACTCTGTCTTCCACACGGTCAAGTGTCAGTAGCCGTGATACTGCACCGCACATTTCAGAACCTGATCCTCCTTCCTACCACCAGGCCGAGTACACGTCCACGGACATTACTGATCCCACACTTGGACACTCGGAAGAGCTGTTCGTTCACGTTTCCATTCACAAATTCTGGCCTCTCGCCAGCTCCTGTTGAAGTGGGCCATGATGAGATTGTATGTACAGATGCCCAAATATTTGAGCAGCCACGTTCTCACGAAGTTGGCAACGTGTCTCAACAAGGGGTGGACGATGATGAGACACAATTGTCAGGAAGTCAGGAGGAGGAGCAGGGTGCGGAAGAGGAAGACGACGTGGTGGATGATCCAGTAACTGACCCAACCTGGCAGGAGGATATGCAGAGCGAGGACAGCAGTGCACAGGGGGAGGGAGGCGTAGCATCCCAACAGGCAGTAAGAAGCAGAGTGGTGGCCACAGGCAGACGTCAGGCAACTGTTCCCCGGAACAACACGACACAAGGTGCCTGTACAAATGTTAGGTCTTCCCGAGTCTGGCTGTAATACTATTGTATGTATTGAGGATTTTGATTGCGTTAGGGCAATGACAACCAGAGACGAGTTCTTGGTGCAAGACGTTTATAATATGCAACCAGCAAATATGTACATAAACGGAACAAAAACACAGTAGAACATAAATACAGGAAATACCTTCCAGGGACGGAGCGAAAGGGAATTCCCGGGACCGCGCACCGGACTCCCCCAGGGAGACCACCAAGAGCGAACCCCTATACAGGGACTGTCTGGCAATCACCCCAGAAGCCCTAAATGCGCAGCAGCCGGGACACAAAAGGGCAATAGGTAAGTCCAAAAATGTCCGTACGTGATGTGAGTCCAGAGTGGTATTAAACGGAAGGAACCGGGCAGAAGTGCCGACCAAAGACGGCAAACGGAGTCCGGGCACAGCTAGATGATACCAGATGAAGTCCAGAGTCGGTGTCGGTTGTTTTCCAAGAGGATCCGAATAACAATCAGGAACCAAAAGCAGCAGGGCAGGAGCACACAGGAAGCAGTATACTCAGGCACTGGACTAAGCTTTAGGGGCGGCTTTTAAACAGATGGACAGGAAGTAGGGCAACAGAACAGAAAACTCCATGTTAACAAAGGGCAAGCTCTTTCAAAAGAAAACTGGAAAACCCGGAACTCTGACACTGGCAGTTTTTTAAGTTGGCTCCAGATGATTCTAAAAAGGCCATTTGCAACACCTGCCATGCCAGCATCAGCAGGGGTACCAAAACTAGCAGCCTGACCACCACCAGCATGATCAGGCACATGTCAGCCAAGCACCCGACTTTGTGGGAAGTACAACAGAGTCGAGGAGCAGTGCTTGCTGATGTCACTGCTACGTCTTCGCTGGTTGTGCATGCGAGCCAATCCCCTGTCCATGCTGCCTGCGAACAAGCCTCCTCCACTCCTGCACCTGCAGTTGCCTACGCAGAAAGAACACCATCATCAAGCACGTCCTTGTCCCAGCGCAGCGTTCAGTTATCCATTCAGCAAACCTTTGAACGCAGGCGCAAATACACTGCCAACACCCCACATGCCACAGTTCTAAATGCTAACATTTCGCGACTGCTTGCGCTGGAAATGTTGCTTTTTAGGCTGGTTGAGACAGAAGCATTCCGCGACCTGATGGTGGCAGCTGTCCCACGTTACTCGGTCCACAGCCGCCACTATTTCTCCCGGTGTGCCGTCCCCGCATTGCATAACCACGTGTCACAAAACATCACACGTGCCCTGAACAACGCTGTTTCAGCCAAAGTCCACCTAACCACAGACACGTGGACAAGTGCATGTGGGCAAGGCCGCTACATCTCGTTGACGTCACACTGGGTTAATATTGTGCAAGCTGGGACCCAGTCTGAGCGAGGGACGGAACACGTCCTTCACACACCAAGTTTTGCAGGCCCTACCTCAGTCAGGGTTTCACACACACTCTACAGCTCCGGAATGTCATGCTCCTCAGCCTCCTCCTCCTCCTGCGCATCCTGATCCACTTTACCCTCCACACCAGTCCCAAGCTGGAAGTGTCGCGGGCGGAGGAGGGGACGGTGCGCTCTCCCACTGCTCGGGTCTGGCTGACGCTGCTCTACGGCTGCTGCTGCTCGTTGGCTCGAGCGATGGCCGGATCCCGGGGACTCGAGCGGCGCTACTCGCCCGTGAGTGAAAAGGGGTGGTTTGGGTTTTGGGGATATTGTCCGTGACGCCACCCACGGTTGTGGTGATTGTGTGGACACCACCGCTGCTCTGGACGGGGATCCCGGGAGCCTGTGACAGGGAGCAGCTTTGTTGTTATTTCTCCCCTCCGTGGGTAGGGGGGTTGGTTGTCCCGGGGCCTGGTGATGGGGTAGAGATGGATGACAGGCGGGTTGCGGGGCCTGATGAGGTGCAGGGTCGCAGGGGCAGCGCTGTGCCGCACGGCACGGAGGTACTCACTCAGCCCAATGATGATGACACAGTTCACGGTAAAACAAGTGGCTGGATGGACGGGTCACTCGGACGGCTGCGGTTGTTCCTCTCTGCAGGTTAGTGATGACTGTCTCTCCCTGCACCTAAGTTAAGTGTTGGTAGTGATGGTTTCCCAACGGTAACCCGCTCCCCGACCTGGATATGGGCCGGAGGAGCCCCTTTTGCCCACAGGCGCTGGCCCTGGGAGACGGTTGCCCTTGGCGGTGGCGGTGTCTCCCCTTCACGGTTGTACGGTTGCCTTCTATCTGGACTTGGCTGTTTGGAAACCCTGAGGTTCCCTTCACTAACGGATTTGGCAAATTCACGGCGACACCAAGCCTTGCCGGGATCCGAAAGTCCTCTGCCAATGGTGCTGGCTTCTCTTTGTATACCGGTCCGGTACGGCCGGGTCACCACCCGTCCACGGTCCTTACGGCAGACTCCAATCGGCCTCCACTGCAGACGGTCACCACATCCTGCCAACCTTGCTGTCCTGTCCGGGCCACACACCCGGACCAACTTCAGGCTCTTTGCTGTCACTTTTCTCCTCTCTACTACTTTCCTCCTTCCACTTCCTTAGCTTAACTCTCACTGCCTGTGTTTTCCCTCCTCCTCGGTGGGTTTAGACCAACCGCCTGGCTCCACACCCTGGTGTGGACAACAGCCCCTGGGGAAGGCAACAAGGATTTTGTGTTTTGACTATGATATGCCTGCAGGGAGTGTGGGGTGTTTAAGTGTTGTGCTCTGTGGCCCCTGGCTTGTCCAGGGCGACACAGAAGCACTGCAGCACTGCCTCGGCGAAGCGGCAACAGGCAGTGCTGAAGCTAATCTGCATAGGTGACAAACCCCACAATGCAGAAGAGGTGTGGACAGCTCTGAAACAGCAGGCAGATCACTGGCTCACAACTCTGAACCTAAAGCCAGGAAAGGTCGTGTGTGACAATGGCCGGAACCTGGTGGCGGCTTTGAGGCGAGGCCAGCTGACACATGTTCCATGCGTGGCCCATGTGCTCAACCTCGTGGTTCAGCGGTTTCTAAAGTCATACTCAGAGCTGTCTGATCTGCTGGTAAAAGTTCGCCGCCTGTCTGCACATTTTCGAAAGTCACCTACTGCTTCAGCCGGCCTTGCCGGCTTAAGACGCCGTTTGCATCTTCCGGCACACAGACTGGTGTGTGATGTCCCCACGCGTTGGAATTCAACTCTGCACAAGTTGGTCAGGATATGTGAGCAGAAGAGGGCAGTTGTTGAGTACCTGCATCACCTAAGCCGTCGGGAAATGGGTCAAACTCCACACATAACACCTGAGGAGTGGAGATGGATGTCCGACCTATGCACCATCCGCCAAAACTTTGAGGACTCCACCAAGATGGTGAGCGGCGATGACGACATTATTAGTGTCACCATACCGCTTCTCTGCCTTCTAAAATGGTCTCTGCTCAAAAAACAACCATGATGCATTGCAGGCGGAGCGCGATGAGTTTGAGCAAGAAACAGTAGTGGGTGTGGGTGATGATAACACACAGCCCAGCCTCGTCTCATCACAACGTGCAGTGGAGGACTATGACGAGGAGGAGGATGAAGACATGGAGCAACTCTCTGGCCAAATTGAGGATATGACATGCAGTCATATCCTCGGTTCAGCGTGGCTGGCCAGAGGACAGGGTAGATGATGAGGAGGAGGAGGAGGAGGACAGCATGTTCAGTCATCGTGTTGGTCAGGATACTGAAGTGATGGCTGTTAAGAGTCTGGCACACATGGCTGACTTTATGGTAAGCTGCCTGTCTCGTGACCCTCGCGTTAAGAACATCTTGGCCGACAATCATTACTGGTTGGTAACACTGTTAGACCCACGCTAAAAGGAGAACTTTATGTCTCTTATTCCCGAGGCGGAGAGGTCAGGCAAAATGCAGCAGTTCCAGAAGGCCATAGTCACGGAAGTAGGCAAAGCATTCCCCTCACAAAACGCTAGCGGCATAGGTCAGGAATCAGTGGACAACCAAGGCGTACAGCCGAGAGGGGCACAAGTCCAATCCGCCAGAGGTAGGGGAACAGTCTTTAAGATGTGGGACAGTTTTCTCAGCCCCTCACATACCACAGCCCCTGAGGTGAGAGGTAGTGCCACAAGAAATCCTAAGTTTGGCCAGATGCTGAAGGAGTACCTTGCAGATCAAACAACTGTACTCCGACATTCCTCTGTGCCTTACAATTAATGTGTATCCAAGCTGGACACGTGGCATGAATTGGCTCTCTACTCCTTGGAAGTCCTGGCCTGCCCTGCCGCTAGCGTTTTGTCAGAGCGTGTTTTTAGTGCCGCAGGTGGAATCATTACAGATAAACGCACCCGCCTGTCAACTGTAAATGCTGACAGGCTGACTCTGATCAAGATGAACAAGGGTTGGATTTGGCCAGACTTCACCACACACACCAACTGCAAATTAGAGCGGAATTTAAAGTTTGTAACGGGAATTTGCCATGTACCTCCACTCACCCATGGTAACACACTTCTGGACTTTGGCTAATCGCTGGACTGCTCCTCCTTCTCCTCATGCGCCATCATGGTGACCGTTACAATAGTTAAGCCGTTGTTTCAGGTATACCCCCAGTGGTAAATTTTTTCGCCCATTCTTTCTGAATGGGCATTACAACGACAGGAGACCCGCTCCTTTGCAATGGGAACAATGTTTTGAGGCCCTCATGCACATCTCTATCCAGGGACAATGTGGAGCCTCCAAATTTTTGGCTGCCCTGCCTAAGGGCTATACTACAATAGACCCACTTCCTTACAATGGGCACTTCATGTTTACAGGCCATCATGCACGTCTCTATCCAGGGACAATATGGAGCCTGACGCTGCCACCGACTGCCACACACATGCTGTTTTTAAATGCAAGCACGGACGCAATAAGAACCTAACTGGTTTTTAGGAGCGACAATTACTGAGAAGTCTGACACTATCAGACACTGCTGACTGACGTGTATTATACACTAGACTTGTGCGTTATATAATAGTTTGTGCAAAACGCGCACCTGTACGCTGCCACCGACAGACACACACGTGCTGTTTTTAAATGCAAGCACGGACGCAATAAGAACCTAACTGGTTTTTAGGAGCGACAATTACTGAGAAGTCTGACACTATCAGACACTGCTGACTGACGTGTATTATACACTAGACTTGTGCGTTATATAATAGTTTGTGCAAAACGCGCACCTGTACGCTGCCACCGACAGACACACACGTGCTGTTTTTAAATGCAAGCACGGACGCAATAAGAACCTAACTGGTTTTTAGGAGCGACAATTACTGAGAAGTCTGACACTATCAGACACTGCTGACTGACGTGTATTATACACTAGACTTGTGCGTTATATAATAGTTTGTGCAAAACGCGCACCTGTACGCTGCCACCGACAGACACACACGTGCTGTTTTTAAATGCAAGCACGGACGCAATAAGAACCTAACTGGTTTTTAGGAGCGACAATTACTGAGAAGTCTGACACTATCAGACACTGCTGACTGACGTGTATTATACACTAGACTTGTGCGTTATATAATAGTTTGTGCAAAACGCGCACCTGTACGCTGCCACCGACAGACACACACGTGCTGTTTTTAAATGCAAGCACGGACGCAATAAGAACCTAACTGGTTTTTAGGAGCGACAATTACTGAGAAGTCTGACACTATCAGACACTGCTGACTGACGTGTATTATACACTAGACTTGTGCGTTATATAATAGTTTGTGCAAAACGCGCACCTGTACGCTGCCACCGACAGACACACACGTGCTGTTTTTAAATGCAAGCACGGACGCAATAAGAACCTAACTGGTTTTTAGGAGCGACAATTACTGAGAAGTCTGACACTATCAGACACTGCTGACTGACGTGTATTATACACTAGACTTGTGCGTTATATAATAGTTTGTGCAAAACGCGCACCTGTACGCTGCCACCGACTGCCACACACGTGCTGTTTTTAAATGCAAGCACGGACGCAATAAGAACCTAACTGGTTTTTAGGAGCGACAATTACTGAGAAGTCTGACACTATCAGACACTGCTGACTGACGTGTATTATACACTAGACTTGTGCGTTATATAATAGTTTGTGCAAAACGCGCACCTGTACGCTGCCACCGACAGACACACACGTGCTGTTTTTAAATGCAAGCACGGACGCAATAAGAACCTAACTGGTTTTTAGGAGCGACAATTACTGAGAAGTCTGACACTATCAGACACTGCTGACTGACGTGTATTATACACTAGACTTGTGCGTTATATAATAGTTTGTGCAAAACGCGCACCTGTACCCTGCCACCGACTGCCACACACGTGCTGTTTTTAAATGCAAGCACGGACGCAATAAGAACCTAACTGGTTTTTAGGAGCGACAATTACTGAGAAGTCTGACACTATCTGGACTGTTTTAGACTGTGTACACCAGCCCCAGATATGATGAAGGCTGGTATACGGTCACCACTAGGAATGGCTATATACCCTTCCTGCCTGCCTGCCTGCCTGTATACTGCTACAATAGTCCTGACAAGGACTCTTCTGGTCACTAGCCTGTATTCCGACCTGGCTATACCCTGCCTGTATATAGCAACAATAGTCCTGAGAAGGACTCTGCTACTGTACTCCGACCTGGCTATACCCTGCCTGCCTGTATACAACTAGAATAGTCCTGAGAAGGACTTTTGGTCACACTGTTTGCAGCCCTGCAACTGAAAAAGCTATAAAGGGCCGCAAAGCTTTCCCTGAATCAGCGACACTCTCCCTGCACTGACTGTCTGGATAGCTGTGAGCAGAGCACAGCGCGCCGGCCGGTATAAAGGCTCGGTCACGCTGTGCAGGCCGGCCAATCACTGCAATTCCACAACTAACAGGGCTGTGGCATTGCAGTGGTCTGCCAGCCAATCCCTGCATGAGGGCTGGCTCTCAAAAGAGCGCCAACATGCAGAAATGAAGACCACGAGTACAGCACGAGTATCGCGAGATTACTCGGTCCCCGCCGAGCAGCCCGAGTACAGCGATACTCGTGCGAGTACCGAGTAGTTACAAGCATGCTCGCTCATCACTAGTGCCTATGTGTCATCACCCTAGTGCAAAAGTGCAGACTTTTCACATAAAAACATCATAAAACATTTAAAACATTATACCAGGTACCATTTTTCACCACCTTCCACCCACAAGTCCGTAACCCACCCAAAAACCTCTCAGGAGGCAGGTCACCAGTCCTTTTAGCAACCAGGTCTGGGCCAGCTCTATCCCAGCCTTTCCTCCAATCTTCCTCTCCTGGAGAGGAAAGGTAGGCCCCATAAACAGGCGTACCCACTTCCGCGTGGTGGAGAGCCAGGCCCCATAAACAGGCGTGATCCCTTGTCATAGGCGAGCCAGGCCCCATATATAGGCGTGCTCTTAGCTTTTGGACAGCAAGCGCCATCACAGGCGTGCTTCCTGCTGGTGCAGAGCCAGGCCCCATAAACAGGCGTGCTCTGGTTGGTACCTCTGGGTTAATTATATACACTGCGAGAGTTTGTGGCTATAGCCAGTTCATAGCCTTATGGTCCGTATTTTCAAAGTGCACAAAAACAGGTGCAAAGGGCAAAAACTTAGGGATTCTCACAAAAGTACTTGTGGGCGCATTCTTTAACAGGTATTGTTGCCGAACTTTAAAACATTTTCTGGAAACTCGTTTTCTTTTACTCTGACTCCTCAGCTACATGGACCTCTTCTTCTGGTACATCTGAATCCAATGCTGCATCTGATGTGGTATCTCTTTTGGCACTTTGTCTTGTCTCTTGGGTTGTATCTTATTCTTTGTCTTGTAGGTCTTTAACTTGTGTTTCTTTAGCTTGTGCTTCTGTAGCATGTGCTTCTTTAGCTTCTGCTTCTTTAGCTGGTGCTTCTTTAGCTTGAGCTTCTTTAGCTTGGGCTTCTTCTGATGGTGGTGTCTTTAGGGATCTGATAACAGCAGTAGGGGTGAAGCTTGGTCTTGCCACGGTGCTCTTTGGGCACTGCATTACATACAATGTATACCAGCCTATCTCACCCTGGTGCTTGGTGTATTCCACGAGGTTTCCCATATACAGATCGCGATCAGGGTGTCCTCTCTGCAGGTGGGACTGGACATCTCTTGTGGACACAAATATGCCCTCTTTGACCCCAGGCTCCACTATAAAGCCGTAGCCAGTTCGCAGGTTAAATTCCTCAACCACTCCACAGTGGAGAGGACCTCTGACCTGGTGCTTGGCTCGACGCAGAGACTGCTTCTCCTCTAGATCTCGTGCCGTCACCAGCTCCTTGTCAGGGGGGGTTTGTACCAGAGGTTGCGTTGCCCTTACGCAGCGCCATCCTATGCTGGCTGGCCTCCGCATCACCATCACTTCACTGTCTGTGGGCTCCCAGGTCACACTCATACTGGGCATGAAGACATCCAATGTTTCCTCTTCAGCAGGGGGTGTTGTAACCTCTTCCCAGCGGTGGTGGGACAACAGCGTGACCTCAGGGACTCCCTTACTTGCAAAGGGTGCTGCATCCTCCTGCATCCGTTTGGGGATCATCACTTCAGCCTCCATGCTTCTCCTCCTCCCCTTTAGTGGTGCTGAGTACTCCTCCGGTTGTTCCGGCAGCAGCTCTTGGGAGGAACGGTCGTTAGCTGGCCAGGTTAGTGGTGGTTGGGTTGGCTGTCTGTAGCTTCTGCTCTTGGCAAGCAGCTCAGCCCATGGCAAAGGTGTCGGCTCCTCTTTCTGCTGCTGGTATACAGGGTCCACTTCTGGCTTGAGCGCGGGACCCGGTGCCTCAGTCAGTGACTAGGGCGCTGTGACCGCTTCTGGTCTGGGGGTAGAAGTGAAAGGCATTGCGGCCTGGCCTGGTCTGGTCTGGCCGGGTGCGGCGTGGCTGTGGCCTGGTCTGGTCTGGCCGGACGGGACGTTGCTGCGGCCTGGTCTGGTCTGGCCGGACGGGACATTGCTGCGGCCTGGTCTGGTCTGGCCAGGTGCGGCGTTGCAACAGGGGTCGCAGCGGGAACCTTGGCAGGAATCACCTTCGGTAACAGCGCCAGTGGGCTCAGCACACCCGGCCAGGCAGGGGCAGCATGGGATTCACCCAAAGACATCAGCAAGGGGGTCTGGGTGGTCACATCTCGGCACAGCACTTGTCGCACGGTCCACCTCTCGTAGGCCCAAACTGCCGCAGCCGTCTCCCGTAGCTCCGTGCGCCACTACATCACTTGCTGCATGATCCGAGCTTATACCCGGTCACAGAACTGGGCAAGCTCCCAGTCCCATCAGGCGGCAGTGCCTGGTTCTGGCTCGCTGCTTGCAGACGCCATCCTCTCTCCGTCGCTGCTCACTAGGTTCTGGTCACACTGCAGCCTAAGTTTCGTTTTCTGTACTTGACTAGAACATTCTCTGCGTTCGGGGTCAGATCCGCCCCCATCTTCTCTGTGCACTCCGTCAGAGCACTCTAGGAGTTATAGGATAGCTATGCCTCTTCATGGGCAGTTACTTCTTTTTGCACGGCTGCTGTTGTTTCTTGGCGCGCTTTCTGAGGTGGCAATATGGTGGCGTTTCAAATTTTTCAAGCGGACCGCCAAGGCGCAAGGTCACCTGTCTGAACAGGTCTAGTCCTTATCCTGTTCGTGACACCAGAATGTGAAGCCCCTCACCTGCAGGTCGCCTCAGGGTCTTCACTGCTGGAAATCGTCCGACAACAGGAACGTCAAGTTAACTTCAATGGGAATCGTGACGCCACTCTCGGTAATTGTGGTCAGGGGGTGACCAACACTGCAGTTTAGAGAGCGTCTGGGGCTGATGGTAAATGCAGTCTGGTGTTATGGCCTCCCGAGAGTGAGGCTGGCTCCAGGGGCTCGGGTGTAGGAGTGTAGTACCACAGGTCGCAGAAGAACTCACACACAGGCAGCAATGTCTTTCAGGGTTTTTACTCACTTTCAGTTGGTAGTTGTGAGACAACCCGGGCGATGCTATGATGAACCAGGTGGAACCAGGTATCCCTCAGGCTGAGATAAGGGTGACTGCTGACTCGCCTTCCTGCACCTTTGTTTCAGACCACCCCTGACTTGAAGTATATCGTGGGATATGTCCAGGGAAGTCGCTACTGCCTTTCTCCCCTTTCTGACCCGTTTGCTGACTGTGTGGACCAAGGATAAGATGGCTCCAGGCTCTATCCTCCTTATGGGCCCCCTCGTTGCTGTTGATGCTGCGGGTTCTGTGTTGGTTGGCGTGGAACCTCTAGTCCCACTGCCTACAGGATTTAGCAGACCATTACTGTAAATGGATATCTGGCTCTAGGGACCTGTACCCCGTGTGTGCGTTCATTACCAGGAGTCCCCGTACTCGACTCCTTACTGCTCTCTTTCTTCGGGTGTCTTTCAGTCTGACTTGGTGGTAATGTTCTCCCCCGCCAGCAGCCACTGCACATGCAGGGTCTGACAGTGTTCCGCTCTTCAGCCCTACACTTCAGACACGGCTGCTCCACTCCTCCTCTGACTGCCACTGCACAACTCTCCTTCCAGCTTCACTACAGCACCACACCAACTGAGATGCGAGGGCTACGCCCCCTCCCTGGGTCTGCCCAGGGGTCCCCTCTAATGTGTGTGTGTGCCCTGGTCAAAGGGTGCCTATGTGTCAACACCCTACTAAGGCTTTAAGATTACCTGTTTGTACTGACCCAGCATGGGTGCAGTACTCAGTGGTGCCTGACCAGGTTAGGGGCGCCATATTAGCGTGCATACCCGCCCCCATCGCTCAGACCCGTCACACTACTTACTTGCCTAGCGACGTCGCTGTGACCGGCGAACCGCCTCCTTTTTAAGGGGAGGGACGTTCGGCGTCACAGCGACGTCACTAAGCGGGCGCCCAATAGAAGTAGAGGGGCGGAGATGAGTGGGACGTAACATCCCGCCCACCTCCTTCCTTCCTCATTGCCGGCGGCCACAGGTAAGGAGATGTTCGTTGTTCCTGCGGTGTCACACACAGCGATGTGCGCTGCCGCAGGAACGACGAACTACATTGTACACGCAACAGCAATGTTAATTGGAAATAGGGGAGCATGAGGGGGGATAAGGGGGGAATAGGGGGGCATGTCACCGATTAGCGATTTTGAACGTTTTTGCAACGATGCAAAATAGCTCATAGGTGTCACACACAATGACATCGCTAAAGCGGCCGGATGTGCATCACAAATTCCGTGACCCCAAGGACATCGATTAAGCGATGTCGTAGAATGTAAAGCGGCCTTTAGAGTCTGTTGTGTGAACAGCGTCCGATATTGCCACTGCACCCGGCAAATTATGAGCCAAACCCCTTGTGACAGATACCTTTCCAAGCACTAAAGCACAAACAGCTAAATTTATTATAGACAATTCAAGCTACATAGTTTACAAAGCATTGAAAATTTGAGTGCTTTTTTGATACATATCATATGTAACACTCATCTAGGATACTTAGACATGCAATGTGTAATACATGAAGATCATCTGCAGTATATAGGAACTAATGCCAGTGCCCGGAAAGAACACTTTATGAATACAGCAGTACAGCATGCTGACATACTGTTCCCGCACTCTGAACCTGACCTTCTGCTTCTTGGAGGAGCTTCCAAAAGAAAATCTGAGTGGGACAGGTGCATAAAGTCACTTACAAACAAAATGCTTGGCAGAAGCACACATATTCTGTTAATATGATTACTCATAAATGTAATACATAATATACTAGTTAAGAGTTTTTCCCACCCATCACCACTTGAAATGACAACTTAATGGATTAGTGTAACTAAGAAATGCCAAAATTAGACTAGACCTACTGACCTCATCCTATTGTAATCAGGTCAGAATACTGTGATGCATGAAAACAACAATTTTGGTAAGTCATTATCTGTATATAGGAAAGTAATAACTTATGCAATCCACTTATCTTTAGAGATGGGTGAACCCTCAGATGTTCAGATTCAGCAAGTCCGGCCGGACATTAAAAAAAATTTGGTGCTGAAATGTCTGCACCAGATTTCTCCACCAAATTTGCATCTCTTGGCAGACAACTGCACCAAAACGGTGTCAAAACTGTTTTTGTGCAATTTTTTGTCAGGAGATGCAGATTTGGTAATGTAATTTATACACCAAATTCCTGCACCAAATCTGCATCTCCAGGCAAAAAAATGCATCAATATCGCATCAAAATCGCATCATGTTTAGATTACATTTTTTGCCAGAAAATGCAGATTTAGTGCAATAATTTGGTGTATAAATTTCAGCACCATATCTACATTTCTTGGCAAAAAACCCCCCGATTTTCTGCCTGAGGTGAGGTCACTGAGTTCAATGAGGTTACCTAAGGTCAGTTTATCTGTGATCACAGATGAGATACCGTGGGAAGCTCCAGCTATGACCACAGATAAACTGGGTGATGTCAGAGCTGCGACTCAGTCAGTCTCTGCCTGAAGCTGCAGATTGTGTTCATGTTCTATAATGTGCCAGCGCGCTGCGACTTCAGTATGCGGCAGAGCTGGAATGGACGTGAGACCTCATGTGGATTATGTTAGAACTGGGTGTGTAGGGTTAATAAATTGGATAAAGAGGTGTATTTACTTTAAATAAAGGATTTTTTCGGTGTTTGTGTTTGATTCTGTTCACATTTAGTATTAGTAATGGTAGGGTCTCATAGATGCCTCCCATTACTAATCTAAGGCTTAGTGGCAGCTGGGAGCTGTTATTAAACCCTTATAATACCCCAATTTCTACCACACCAGGGCAATCAGGATGAACCGGGTAAAGTGCTGGAATTGGGACTTCTAATAAATGTGTCAATTCTGGGTGGCTACAGGCTGCTATTTTTAGGCTGGGTGAGACTCAATAAGCATGAGCCTTCCCAGCCTGACAATACCAGCCCCCGATATCAGCTTTATTATGGCTAGGTAACAAAATTGGTGGGGACCGCACAACATTATTAAAAAAATATTTATTTAAATAATTTGAAAAAGCTGCATAGGTCCCCTCTTATTTTCATACACAGCCAAGATAAGCACATGGCTGGGAGCTGCAGCCTGCAGCCGTATGCTTCATCTGCACTGGGTATCAAAATTTAGGGGGATTCTATACCAGTTTATTTATTTTTACACAACTATAGGGATTCAGACAGCATGTGTGATTCCAACCAATCACAGACGCTGTCACACAGGGTAGGGATGCTCTCTGACTTCAACCAATCACAGATGCTGGGACTAAAGGGCACTTTACATGCTTCGATATCGCTATCGATATCGCTAGCGAGAATAACCGCCACAGTCGGTTGTGCGTCACGGTCAAATCGCTGCCCGTGGTGCACAACATCGCTTACACCCATCACACGGACTTACCTTCCCTACGACATCTCTGGGGCCGGCTAACCGCCTCCTTTCTAAGGGGGGCGGTTTGTGCGGCGTCACAGCGCAGCCGTCCAATAGAAGCGGAGGGCCGGAGATGAGCGGACGTAATATCCCGCCCACCTTCTTCCTTCCTCATTGCTGGTGGACGTAGGTAAGGAGATGTTCGTCGTTCCTGCGGTGTTACACATAGCGATGTGTGATGCCGCAGGAATGATGAACAACCAGCGGCATGCACCACCAATGGTATTATGAAAAGGTGCGACGTGTCAATGATCAACGATTTTTGAGATTGTTCATCGTCGCTCCTAGCTGTCACATGCTGCGATGTTGCTAACGATGCCGGATGTGCGTCACAAACACGTGACCCCGACGCTATATCGTTAGGGATGTCGCAGCGTGTAAAGCACCCTTTAGAGGTGGGCTGGGGAAGCAGTGGATTTGTATGAGGGCTAATGAGTTGACCCAGAAGCAGTTTTACAGCTGTGCAGGAGACTTGGTAAGTATATCGCTCCTGGTTTATTCCTTATTTTCTTATTTTTTTAATAATCCGGGTGCTTGAGCCCAAACAATAACATGGCGTTCCCTGAAAACTCCATATTTGGGGTCCATGCATGCACACTAAGTATGTGGTACAGATCCTGAACTTTTTAGTTCGGGTTTGCCCATTACTACTTACTTTACAACAATCCCATAGACAATTAAAGAGTAGATGGTGTAATTGGTTGTTTCATTTGCTCCATTCAGATGGGGCTCCGGAAAACAACATTTTTGGGATCCTGGCTAAAGATGAGTGAACTTGTTCAAAAAGGTTCGCTAATCTCAAGTTTGGCGCAAACCTTGCCCATTCGGATTCAGGTTCGGAAACCCAAGCATTTTTCTCAAAAATCGGCAATGTTCAACTTTGTTCGGTAACTGTTCGCTGTTGCACTAATGCTTTTCTTCTACGTTATTATGAGTTTGGCTAAGATAGTAGTGCTGCATGATGGGATGTATCTATTTGATGAGGGGAGTGGGTGGGGAGAGGTCAGTGGAGCGGCATTTTTTTTGTTTTCTTAACTTAATGTGTGGATGTTACGGCAGCCAATCAGGGCGCGGAAACCATGCACAATGTTCAGACACAAGGACTTGTGTCATTGGCTACTTAAGTCAGAAGTCCCTCTGCGGACATGTGGTGTCAGCGCCATTTTGAGACTGCTACAGATTGGGGATGGTGTTACTGCTGCATATAAATCTAGAAAATACAAACTCACAGTGATGCTGTGCTCCTGGCACCAATCGACATTTCAGCATCTACTGTAAATCTAATCTAAATTATGATAGCTAAATCCGTTGTCCTATGGCCTTCCCCAAATCGACATTTCAGCATCTAAATAGTGATTGCTATTTTTGTGGTCCAGCAAAGAATTGCAATTTTATTATCTAAATAGTGATTTCTTCTTCTGTGGTCCAGCCAAAAATTGTTGTTTCATCAGCTAAATAGTCTTTGCTACTTCTGTGATGCAGGAAAAAAATTACCATTTCATCATCTAAGTAGTGATTTTTACTTTTGTGGTCCAGCCACAAATTGCCATTTCATCATCTAAATAGGGATTTCTACTACTGTGATCAGGCCTCAAATTGCCATTTCATCATCTAAATAGGGATTTCTACTACTGTGATCAGGCCACAAATTGCCATTTCTTCATCTAAATAGTGATTTATATGTCTGTGATAAAAAAATTTGTAGTTTCACTATCTAAATAGTAATTTCTACTACTGTGGTTCAGCCAAAATTGCCATTTCATCATCTAAATAGTGATTTCTTCTTCTGTGGTCCAGCCTAAAATTGTTATTTCATCATCTAAATAGGGATTTCTACTTCCGTGGTAAAGCCTAAAATTGCCAGTTCATCACCTAAATGGTGATTTCTATGTCTGTAGTTCAGCCCAATATTGACATTTCATCATCTAATTAGTAATTTTTACTTCTGCGGTCCAGCCAAAAATTGCAATTTCATCATTTAAATAGTGATTTCTACATCTAAGGCCCGTTTCACACGTCAGTGAAAAACACAGACGTTTTTCACTGCCGTGTAAAACACGCACATGTCCCTGCGTGTGCCGAAAATCACGGCACACATGGGTTGTCTAAGTGCAATCCGGGCTCCGTTCTCCGTGGCCCGTGATTGCACTTAGAGATTCACTCACCTGCGCCCGCTCCCGCTGTCCGTGGTGCTGAATCCTCCCGCGACGCAGCATCCGGCCGGCGGTGACCCCTGCAGGAGCTGCTTCCGGGTCGGCTGTGTCGCGCATAATGAATATGCGCGACAGTAATCAGCCGGCACAGAAGGAGCAGGGAGAACGGGCTGCAGAGGACATCGCTGGACGCCGGGTGAGTTAAAATGTTTATTATTTTAAAAGCACGTTTTTTTCTGGCACGTGTTTCACGGACCACACCACTGCGTGGTCCGTGGAACATCAGTGATGCCAGAAAAAAATGGACATGTCTCCATGCAGCAATCACGCACACGCGGGTACGCTGCACGGAGACACGTGCAGTGACAAATCACTGACGTGTGAGCAGACCCATTCATTAGAATGGGTCTGCGTATGTCAGTGATTCTGGTACGTTTAAAAAAAAGCACAAACGTACCAGAATCACTGATGTGTGAAAGGGGCCTAACGTACAGCCCAATATTGCTATTTCATCATCTAAATAGTAGAGATTCCTGCTTCTGTGGTCCTGCCAAAAATTGCTATTAAATCATCTAAATTGTTATTTCTACTTTTGTGGTCCAACCAAAAATTGCCATTTTATCATTAAATTAGTGATTTCTACTTGTGTGGCCAACCACAAATTGCCATTTCAGCAAATAAATGGTGATTGTTAATTTAGTGACAGTTGACTGACAGCTGTGGGCCTAGGGTTGTGAAACAGCTGATTAAAAGAGGTGTAGGGTACATAAAGAGTGGGAAATCCCAAAGTTGTGGTGGAAGTGGGAATAGGTGTGGTGTTCAAGGTGTGGGGTAGGTGTTAATGTTACTTTAAGCTCTAGTGAACAAACACCACCTCGTCAAATCCAAAGAGAACTGACAACTTCTGTTACTGGACGGGCTACTCGACTCCCTTTTTTTGTCAGCCACACAGCGATACAACTTGTAGATAAGGCCCAGAAAGGAGCATGTGCTAAACTGGATAGCAAGTGCATCAAGTGGCCTACCCTCCTCTTCCTCCATCTCAACATCATACACAGTACAGTCCTCACACATGGCACCCTAATTACCTTTGTTTCCCCCTGCGTCACAACTCTCCAACCGCCGAACTGACTGTGGAGAACCACAGATGGGCGAGTCTGCAGAGCTGTTCACATATTCTTTTCCATGGGCATCAGAGGTCTGCTCCAAAGATTCACAGACTCAAGAGGAGGAAGGCATCTGTACTAAGGCCCAATATTTGTCATTTGGATCTGGGTCAGATGAAGTAGGATCCCAGAAGCGTCCAGATCCTCATTACCAGATGTTAACCCCTAGGGTGGGGGTGATTATGATGAGACTCTGAGATACCTGAGGCACACGCTTACTGTACTGTGCTGTCAGGAGAGGAAGAGGAGGAGGTTGACTGTCAGGGTGAAGAGTTGGATAACAGAGAGGAAGACGATGAGGTTTTAGATCCTACTTGGTGTGAACTCAGAGGCATGCAGCTGAGTAGCTCAGCAGATAAGGTAGAGGAGGAAGATGAGGAGGTTACGTTGCCACTTCCTGCACAAACACGGCGTGATGCAATTACGACAGAACTCTGACTGTAGTGAGCAGTGGGTGCGGTAGAATAAGAAGAGATTGTCAGCTCACCATACCACAGCCGAATTATAGAGGAGTCCAATCAATCCAGGGCGGTGCAGGGAACTTGATTCCGGAAAATCAAAGTGAACATGGTGGACAGGTAGAAAAGTCCTTACTCATATGCTATGAGTAAAGACGCTTCAGTCCGAAACGCGTAAGCGTATTTTTCCGTTGTAACCATATGCTGTTTTTTTTAAACACGATTTGCAAAATATTTTAATTTACTAAATACAAGTCGTTTTTATACACTCCTGAACGAGCTGATGGAATTTTCTAGCTGTACAGCAGTGGCTGCGGGTCTGAAGTTCACATGGCCAGCAAGGGTCACCTAGCCTGGGCATTTTTTGAAGCCACATAGGATGACCCAACTTACATTACCTGCCAAATTTGAAAAAAAACTGCTCAATAGAGGCAGAAATTCCAATAATTTGACTACTACATGCATGAACCGGCACATGCACAACCAACATCTGTTATTCTGGGAATCTTACTGCTCTAAAATGTGGCCTAGCGGGCCTTAAAAACCATCAACCACATCTGCTGCTTCTTCCTCTTTGTCACCATGACAAGTGTTCTCACACAGGTGTCCGGCGGCAGAACCTCCATTTGTTTTACTGCTACAGTTGGGGTGATTGAGAGCCTGTCAGCTGTTACAGAAGTGAAAATGCCTGGTGTTTTTGAACGATCTCAGACACCGAGCACACCATAATTTTCTCAATCCACCATAATACCACAGTCCACCAGTTTATCATGTACACCCTACTCCATCCTCTCTCAGCACAACAGTCAGCCCTTGTCCAGCAGTTGTGGTCACATAAAAGATTATTTCTCTAGTCCCTTCCACGACAGCATAGGAGGTTGTCTCTCCACGCCCTAATTGGGACAGGAAGCACAAGAGGTTTAAAAGGACCCTCCCACCTCCCATAGCCAGTGCCTTTCCTGTCCCCATGGGGCATGGAGAGGTTTTCTTTTTCTCCTATGCTGTGGTGGCCGGCGAACTACAGTATATATTTTATTTTTTTTGTTTGTTCCTACCTTAAGCCGGGCAGTATCGGTCGGGCCTTCGCCGCTCCTCCCCTACTGTTCCCTCACGCTGTGGGGGGACCGCTGCTCCAGCCTTCCGGAACTCCTCTGGGGTGATGCAGGCTGTGTAGCTCCCCGGCCGGCGTCCTCCCTGAGCCACCGGCCGCTTCCTGCATGCACGCTGCTGGGCGATCCGGAAGTGCTACCGCGGGCGGGACTTCCGGTCTAACGAACTTCCGGTTGGGCACTTCCGGTCGCGGAGGCAGCGTGGAGGACATGCCGACGCTGACACGGCCTGTCAGGGACCGGATGCAGGAGGCGGGGAACGTTCCCGGTCACTGGGGGGGGCAGGCCCTTGTGCATAAGGGCTGCCTTGAAGACTTCAGATTCACGGTAAGGATTGCTGCTGTGCTCCCTGACATGTCTTCCCCTGCAGCTGCATCTGCAGAGCCCAGTGTTCCCCCTGCCACAGTAAGAACGGAGGGGGGGTGGTCCCTCATGCATAGATCTCAGACGGATATTTATGGCTCTTTCTGGTCTGTGTTTTCCAGGAGGACAAGGCCACTAAGAAATTTGACAAAAATGAAAAGTCAGAGAAGTCTGAGAAGTCAGAGAGGTCTGAGAGGTCCGATAAACCGGATAAACCTGACCGCTATGAACGGACTGAAAAGATTAAAAAGTGTCCAGTCTGTGTAAAAAAGCTACCTGCAGTCTGGGATAAGAAGCTTTGCCAACAGTGTACGGACCAGATTATTAGGGCTGAACAACCGTCCCTGGTAGACGAACTACGGTCCATGATGAAGCAGGAGATTCAGGCCTCACTAGCCTCCCTCCCTGCTCCTGGCCCCTCTTTCCCAAAGAAAAGGAAACTCTAGTCAGCCCCGTCTGATCATGAGGATGCTGATTCCGCCTCGGAGGGTCCCGATGAAGGTTCTTCCTCCGGGAGGTCTGACCAGTCCTTCCCTTTTCCCTCAGAAGATTTGGGGGATCTTATTGGGGCGGTTCGGAGTACTATGGGGTTAGAGGAAGTGCAGTCTCTTCCCTCTATCCAGGATGATATGTTTGCTGGCCTGAAAACCGTCAAACAATTAGGGTTTCCGGTTCATGCCAATATTCTGGATATTGTCTCTCAGGAATGGGAATTTCCTGAGAAGCGTTTCCGGAGTGACCCCAGACGCCGGTTTCCTCTGGAAACTTCTGGGTTACATTGGGAGGTCCCCAAAGTAGATGTACAGGTGGCTAGGGTAGCTAAACAAACGGCGCTTCCCTTTGAAGATACTTCCCAACTTAGAGATCAGATGGATAGGAAGGTAGAGGGCCTCATGAAGCGATCCTGGGAGGCATCGTCTTCTACCATTCAGGCCAACATTGCCTCCACTTGTGTATCCCGGTCCCTACTTAGGTGGTTAGACCAGTTGGAGGCTCATATTTCCCAGGGTACCCCTCGGGATGAGTTGCTGGAATCCCTTCCATTACTTAGGAAGGCTACCAGTTTTTTGGCAGATACCTCGGTGGAATCAGTCCGCCTGGCCTAAGGCCTGGAGTGGAGACTCCACCTCCAAATGAGACTTTTCTCCCTTCCGTTTAAAGGGGATTTGGTGTTTGGGCCTGGCCTGGATGATATTCTGGACAAGGCGAATGATCGTAAGGCCTTGCCTGATCCTAGACCCCTCAGGAAGCGGTCCTTTCGTCCCTCGATGCCTCAGGCCTCCCAGCCCAGAGGGAAAGGGAAGGCGGGCCGGTGGAGCTATCCTAAGGGTAGAGGGAGAAACATCCTCATCCCTCCCCATCAACAACGTCCTCAGCAGGACAAACAGTGACTCGGCTCGGGTGGGGGGACGGCTCTCGGCGTTTCTTCCCCAGTGGCGGTCCATCACCTCTTGCCAATGGGTTCTGGAGATCGTCTCTGAGGGTCTCTTAATAGAATTCATCTCCCCCCTCTTCCGGGTCTCCAAGTCACGGCTCTGGCGTCGCAGGGTTCCCAGGCTCTACTGTACGCCAAGATTCAGGAGCTACTGCACTCGGGGGTCGTTTCCCCAGTCCCGAGTCAGGAAGAAGGGATAGGCCACTACTCCCGTCTCTTCCTTGTCAGAAAGCCATCTGGCGATGTCCGAATTATCATCAATCTACGGCGTCTCAACCGGCAGGTCAGGTACCGGCGGTTCAAGATGGAGTCCGTGAAATCGGCTATTCCCCTGATAGGTCTGCACCACCAGATGGCCTCCATAGATCTGAAGGACGCCTACTTCCATGTGCCCATCCATCCGTGTCACAGGCAATACCTCAAGTTTGCGGTTCTACACGGGGAGGAAGTGCTTCATTTCCAATTCAATGTATGGGATGGATCCCCAATCTCAAAAAAATCAGAGTTGCACCCCTCCTCCACTCGGCAGTTTCTCAGAGTGCTGCTGGACTCCGACAGGCAGGCATCCTTTCTCCCGGAGGGCCACAGGGTGACCCTGCTAGCCAAAATCTCAAAGCTTCGCCATCAGGCTCGCCCGACCCTTCGAGCGGCTATGTCGGCTCTGGGTTCTATGATGTCCTGCATTCCCTCAGTCAGGTGGGCTCAGGCCCATTCTCGGTGTCTCCAGGATCATATCCTGGCGCATTGTGACCGACTCCCGTCCTCCCTGAACAGACGGTTTCGCCTCTCGGGGACCGTCTCCTCATCCCTTTTCTGGTGGCTGCGGCCCAACAACCTTCAGGTGGGGGTTGCCTGGACTCAGACGCCCCTGGTTACACTGACAACCAATGCCAGCCTGCGGGTATGGGGTGCTATGGTGGCAAACTCCCCATTTCAGGGGGTCTGGAGTCCTTATGTCAGCTCCCAATCCTCCAATTACCGGGAGCTCAGGGCAGTCAGGGAAGCCCTCCTTGCGGCTCAGGATCTCGTCCGGGACTCTCACGTCCTGGTCTACTCGGACAATGTCACCACAGTGGCACATCTCCGCCATCAGGGCAGTACACGATCAGGCGCCCTGAAGTCTGTGTCCTCCCGGATCTTCCACTGGGCGGAACAGTCCCTGCTATCTCTTTCTGCAGTCCATCTAAAGGGCTCCCTAAACCTTCAGGCAGGTTTCCTGAGTCGTCGGGATGTTCATCCGGGGGAATGGAGTCTGGATCAAGCGGTGTTCTGCTCTATGGTAGCAAGGTGGGGTACTCCAGAGGTGGACCTCTTTGCTTCGGCAGGAAATCGCAAGGTCGCAACATATTTCTCCCTGAACCCTCGGGACAAGGCATTGGGGGTGGACGCCTTCTGCCACGTTTGGTCCTTTTGTCTCGCCTACGCTTTCCCCCCACTTCCTCTTCTCGCACGGACCCTGAGGAAGATCAGAGACGACGGAGCCACAACTATCCTGGTAGCCCCTCTGTGGCCTCGGAGGAGTTGGTACAGCCTGATCCTGACGCTCGGGATAGATGGCCCGGTCCTCCTGGGTTCCGACCCCAGTTTACAATCCCAGGGTCCGATTTTCCATCCGGATCCCCAGAAACTCAAATTGGCTACCTGGCTTCTGAGCCCCGGGCACTGAGGGCCCAGGGACTTTCTGACAGGGTTGTGGCTACTCTACAGAAGAACCGTAAACCAGTGACTAATAGTATTTACAATAAAATCTGGATGAAATTTTCCTCCTGGTGTGGTTCTCGGCCTCCTGACCCACTCCGGCCTAACGTTGCGCAGATTCTAGACTTCCTCCAGAGTGGATTAGACCTGGGCCTTCAGCCTAGCACCCTGAAGGTTCAGGTCTCGGCACTCAGTGCAGTCTTTGACACGGCTCTGGCGGATCATCGCTGGATCCGCCGTTTCTTTGTGTCCGCTAGTAGACTCTGTCCGCGTCAGAGGATCCTGACGCCTCGCTGGGATCTCAATGTGGTCCTTACCGGACTCTCTCAGTCTCCCTTTGAGTCTCTGTCCTCCTGTAACATCCGTTCTCTTGGTCACAAGACTGCCTTTCTTGTGGCTATTACGTCTGCCCGTAGAGTCGGGGAACTTCAAGCATTGTCTATTCGGGAGCCTTACCTGACCGTCAGAGATGACAGCATTGTCTTTCAGCTGGACCCTTCCTTCCTTCCCAAGGTGATTTCGGATTTTCACCGTTCTCAGTCCATCATCCTGCCTTCCTTCTGTCAGCATCCTAGGACTCCGGGTGAGGAAGTTTTTCATTCTTTGGACGTTCGTCGGACGGTGTTGCACTACCTGGATGTTACTGCACCTTGGCGTCTTGATAATAACCTATTCATCCAGCCCTTTGGTCGAAATAAGGGCAGGAAGGTGGCTAAGAGTACCGTCGCCAACTGGATTGTGCGGGCCATTAGAGACGCCTACCTCGCTCAGCATCTCTCTCCGCCTACCGGATTCACGGCGCACTCCACCAGGGCTACCTCTGCCTCCTGGGCTGAACGGGCAGGGGCTTCTCCTGAGCAGATCTGCAAGGCGGCTACGTGGTCTTCCCTCCATACTTTCACGAAGCATTATCGTTTGGATCTGGATTCCAACAGGGATTTGGCTTTTGGCAGGAAGGTCCCGCAGGCTGTGGTCCCCCCCTAGGTATCAATTCGTTGGTATTCCTCCTATGCTGTCGTGGAAGGGACTAGAGAAATAAGAATTATTCTTACCGTTAATTCGGTTTCTAGGACCTTCCACGACAGCAGGTAATTCCCTCCCTTATCCTCGATATTCCTGGATGTGTTTGTACTTCTCATGTGCTATGGGTTCTTTGTAAGACACTGGCTATGGGAAGTGGGAGGGTCCTTTTAAACCTCTTGTGCTTCCTGTCCCAATTAGGGCGTGAAGAGACAACCTCCTATGCTGTCGTGGAAGGTCCTAGAAACCGAATTAACGGTAAGAATAATTCTTATTTCCTCCTACACATGCTTAAGCTAAGAGCTTGAACTTCCCCATATCTAAACTGTTGGCCATGGAAACGCTGCCTTCTGCCTGGTGGATACAGATATTTTCCAAAAGCTGATGGCCGTGGCAGTCCCCCTGTATCAGTTGCCCATCGCCATTACGTTTCTAATAAAGAAGTGCCTGCACTACATCAGCATGTCGCAGACAACATCAACCATTCCTTGCAATGTGCCTGACTGGGTGCATTTCACCACTGACACCTGGACGAACAAAAATGGCCAGGGGATTTACATCTCGCTGGGCACTGGGTGACTCTGGTGGCTGCATGCACAGTTGGACAATGGACTGCTCCACAATTCTTCAAATTCCCAAGCTTTGCAGGACAAGCGTATGTATCTGCCACTTCCTAGACTGATTCTGTGTCCTTTACCTTCTCTAGGGCCTTCAACCTGCACCCTCAACCTCTCCTTTAATGTAACACGCATTCCAACAGTACAGAGAGAATCCCCCCACCTACGCACAGCATAGCCAGGGCTCACCGCAATCAGGCAGTGTTGAAAATAAAATGCATTGGAGAATGCAGTCACACAGCTGAAGAGTTGTGGACAGCTATCCAGGTTGAGTTAAAGCAATGGCTGTCTCCACTAATCCTGGAGCCAGGGAAGGCCATGTGCGATAACAGTGTGAACCTGTTAGCGGCCCTACACCAAGGTAACCTCACACATGTGCCTTGCATGGCTCACATCCTCAACCTGGTTGTACAGCAAATTCTAAGCCACTATGCTTGCCTGGAGGCACTGCTGCATAAGGCATGGTTTCTCTGTGCTCACGTCCGCCATTCGTACCCACGGGTAATCAACTTGTATTGCTACAGAGGTGTCTTGGCCTACCGGTTAACTAGTTGATATTCGATGTGTCGACATGGTGAAATCCCACTCTGCACATGTTGCAGCGACTGTTGCAGCAGCGTCGAGCCCTGGTGCAGTATGTCATGACGCATAGCCTGGGCTGATGCAGTCTGGTTGTGGGAAAATCATGGTTGCAGAGTCGGCACAGATGAAGGATCTATACATCCTTTTGCAGAGTATCAAAATGGCTAATAAAATGGTTAGTGCTGAAGATGCTGTCATCAGCATCAGTATTCCAGTCATCTACATGGTGGAGCACACTTTCAATATTCTGCGGGAAGAGGTGGTGGTCCCAGAGAAAGAGAAGGAAACAGAGCAGGATGCAAAAGGTAGACCAATATCTCTAAGGTCCGGACTGTCGTTGCACAGGCGGATGGCATGGGAGGGTGAATTACAGCAATTGAGGGGGCTCATGATACAAAACAAACTGTTAATGAAGGTACAGGAGCTGAAGAACAAATGTAGGAGGACGAGGAGGAAGAGGTGATGGGCATGTAACAGTCAGGAGATGAAGAAGATATTGATTCTCTCTGTTTTTTTGTGGTTGGCGGGAGAGGACAGAGGAAGCAAGCTTGAGTGTTACCCCCCCACCAACACACCATGGACTTAGTGGTGACTAGAGAGATGCCTCTCTGATAGTGCCATGGTACAAGAGAAAATTTTGCCAAATGCTTCCCCTCCGAAAAGGGATGCATGTATGCTGGAGTACTGAAACAAGCTTGTACATAATCTTAAGAGTGGTTTTCCCTAAGACAGCAATGACGCACACAGTGTGCATTGCTGTTCTAGACTGACAACCCAGAGAATGTCAAGTCGTCATCGCAAAAAATTAAAAGCAGCAGCAGTTTATGTGGCAGAAGCAATTTCTGTGAGTTGTAACACACATCAGCAAAACAGAGTACAAGTCTGACACATAGTGAACAACTGGAGAGAATGGTGCAAGTGTATCTGGAGCTCAGTATCGATGGCATCACAGGGTGGTTTGGACCCTTTTGCATTTTGGTCTTCAAAAATGTAAGAGGGACCTGAGCTCACCAGTCACACCTTGGAGATTGTGTCATACCCAGCAGCCAGCGTTCTCTCAAAACGTAACTTCAGTGCTGCTGGTGGTGTCCTGATGGATTTGGCTGTCCCCTGAAAGTGTAGACTGCCTAACTTTCATCAAGATGAAGAAGGCATGGATCTGCAATGACTTTTCCACCTCAGTCGCAGACTGTGAAGACTAGGTGATGGTTTGGCCGCATTAATGGTGTGCTGCATTTATCTTGAATTATTGCAGTTTTCGACACCTTTGTCGTGGCTTCTTGTGGTTGCTACTGCTGCTGATGTTAATAACAAGTGCCTTGGTGGTGCAACAATCAAACGGTATGTCCACCGTTGTTACTGTTACAATTAGTGCTTTTTGTATGTATGAAGTAGCTAATGTTCCTCCCATTCCTCCTCCTTTTGCTTCCTTCTGAGTCATGACAAGCCAATTTTTTTAAATGGAGACTTTTATTTGGGTCAACTTGTGTGTTGACCATATTGACAAGGGTCTCAGAGCATCAGCCCTTCACCTGTCACTCATTCACCTCTTCATTTTAACTTAATTTAAAAGCTGTAAATGCTGACCCAGACCCTGTCTCCTGCATGGCCCATTCTAACTGCTGCACCACAACACTATGGGTACTATGGGGCAATTGATGCTACTTTCCTGGTGTATTCCCCCAATTTTTGGAAATGTGGAGACTCCAAGTTGGGTCTCTAATTTGTGTGCTGTCTGTAGTGACAAGGGTCTCAGAGCACCAGGCCTACACCTGTAAGTCATCCACCTGTTACTGATCAATGTTTATGCTTGAAATGCTGCACCTGGTTTTGTTCCAGGCCCAGTCCAATCCATCCATCCTGCACCATTATACTTTTTATACTCGGGGGCAATGGATATAATTTTTCCTGGTGCTTGCCCCTAATTTTTGAAAATGTGGAGACTAGAAGTTGGGTCTCCAAGTTGTGTGTTGTCTGCAGTAGCATGGGTCTCAAAGCACCAGGCCAATACCTGTCACTCAACCTGTTACTGATCAATGTTTAAGCTAGAAATGATGGGCCAGGCCCTGTCCCATCCATCCATGCTGTGCCATTATACATACTAGTTGTACGGTGGGGCAATTAATGCTACTTTTCCTGATGTCTGCCCCTAATTTTTTTAAATGTGGAGACTCCATGTTAGGTCTCCAAGTTGTGTGTTGTATGTAGAAGCAGGGGTCTCAGAGCACTAGGCTTATACCTGTCAACCATCCACTTCTTAATTTTAACTTAGTTTGAAAGCTGTAAATGCTGGCTCAGACCCCGTCTCCTGCATAGCCAAAGCCTAACTCTTGCGCCACGACATTATGGGCACTCTGTTGCAATTGATGCAATTTCCTTGTGTCTGCCTTAATTTTTTGAAATGTGGAGAGTCAAAGTAGGGTCTCCAAGTTGTGTGCTATCTGTAGTGGCAGGGGTCTCCGAGCACCAGGCCTACATCTGTCACTCTTCCATCTCTTCAGTTTAACTTAATTTGAAAGCTGTAAATGCTGGCCCAGACCCTGTCTAATGCATGGTCCATGCCTGTCGGTTGCGCCACGAAACTATGAGTACTCTGTGGCAATTGATGCCACTTTCCTAGTGTCTGCCCCTAATTTTGGGAAATGGGGATGAGATCTCCTAGTTGGGTCTCCTTGTTGTGTGTTGCCTGTACCAATATGGCTCCCAGACTGGCAGGCATGCAGCTAGCTTTCACTCATCTACCTCTGGTACTATCCTTAAATATGTCTATCAATAAAGTCTATGAAGCTAATCTTGGTACCATCTAAGTGTGGTTGAGTAGAAAGGTAGTTTGAGCTGTTGCATAAGGTATGGGGGCTCCCAGCCCACCAGGCCTTCACCTGTCACTCATCCACCTCAATATTTCTTATGTTAATAGTCTAGGAAAATAATGACTGTGCCTCAACAGTGTGGCTCCACTGTAAAACTATTTGAGCTGTTTTGGCAGCTTTTGGCTCCCCCTAAAAGTGTTGCCTATGCCTCTGTTTTTTGCCTCTCATTGAATTCAACTGTTCGATGAACACAGGAAAATTTGGTGAACAGGGACTGAACCGAACCGTAGTTGGCTCGCTCATCTCTAATCCTGGTTATGTCAGAGGTCAAACTTTCATCTATTTGACACTTATCCTGTAAATAGCTGATAAATGTACCTGCTTGTTACAAATTTTAGAATAGAAAATGTGTTAAACAAGATAGATTAGTGTTAAAAAGAGTCAATTGAAACATTGGAATTGTTCATTAAAACATATTAATGTATATGTTTCTTTAAATTCTGACATGTCATTGATCTCACAGACCAGCACAATCCTCTCAGCTTTTATTGGTTTTCCCAGTCTAGATATTGGTTACCTAAGTTCAGAATATGTCATCAATATCAGATTGGTTGGAATTCGCTCTTTGCGGACTCCTTTTGTGCCTCAAGTAAACTGTGTATGGAGCTGGGACACTAAAGGTCCATACATTATGTATTGTAGATACCATTCTTAGGTACAGGAGCTCAGCTTCAATGGGAGCTGGGGTAAGGTCATTTATAGCTAAGTCCTGGGCTACTCTGTAAACTCATATATTTCACCATATCTGGTTTGTGCTGATGATGCTCTCAGCCACAAGTATTTAGGCAAGCATATTGCAGTGCCATACATTTATTTTAGAGAATAGTATTTCCAAAATGTATGGTAATTCTTTATATCTTCTTACAATTTCATAATATGTGGAGCCAGATGATTTTATCTTAAATTAAAGCATTCATGTCACCTAGAAACAATAGTCAATGATAAATACATTCCGTCTATCAATTTGCTAGAGACTACATCACTGAGATATGAGACAGCTGCCTCCAGTGTGAGTAAACACTCACTCTAAATAGTCATAAGTAATCCATCTGTTCTTAGTGAATAATGTTCTTCTGAATGGAATTGTTTACTATGCCAAAAAAGTATGTTTAAGTGTGATGGAATCTCATGAAAGCTTAATAAGGACCTATGAAGATGAGTTTTGGTATGTTAGCTCCACACTTTTCAGATAGCCAAAGTCTTCCTAGACAACTGAACCTGCATGAAAATGCTAACAAGTAAAATATTCAAGTGTGAAAGGATTAAACTTTTATGAAGGTCACACAATGCTTGGAAGTACAAAATTTTCTACAAATTGCAAACTTAATGCAAAGAAATTAAAGATTAATTGGATGAGCTAATCTATCTTTTATACAATTCCCTGAAGTGCTTCTATCCTACAAAATGTTATACAGCATTTAACATGTGAGAGCTATAACCAGTTCTTAAACATTCTGCTCAGATCACACTTAGTGTCTAAACAAAAATGACTACTAAAGACATATTAATTTCACTTGCTTTACAGAATAAACTGAATTTACACTCCAGGGTATCAAGCAAGCTGGCTAAAAACAGATGATTTGCATTTGGTCTAGTGAGATATTTGTATATTAAAAGGAAAGTGTAAACTTGTACTGTCATAAGTACTCCATTTACATATGGAGAAAAAGAGAAAACAGACACCAAAATAAGTGTGTGTGTGTTTATGTGTGTATGTATGTACACGTATGTAGATATGGTACATATGAGTATATGTGTATCTATGTATGTACATATGTGTATATGTCTGTATATATGAAAATATGTACAGTCATATGAAAAAGTTTGGGCACCCCTATTAATGTAAAACTTTTTTGTTTATAACAAATTGGGTTTTTGCAACAGCTATTTCAGTTTCATATATCTAATAACTGATGGACTGAGTAATATTTCTGGATTGAAATTTTGTTTAAATGCAGATTGCACATTTTCTGTTAGTACAATAAATCTCATTTCAATCCAGAAATATTACTCAGTCCATCAGTTATTAGATATATGAAACTGAAATAGCTGTTGCAAAAACCCAAATTGTTATAAAGAAAAAAGGTTAACATTAATAGGGATGCCCAAACTTTTTCATATGACTGTATGTGTCTATGTATGTATGTGTGTAGATGTGTGTGTACATATGTGGGTATGTGAGTACTTGTGTGTATGTACATACAGTACAGACTAAAGGTTTGGACACACCTTCTCATTCAAAGAGTTTTCTTTATTTTCATGACTCTGAAAATTGTAGATTCACATTGAAGGCATCAAAACTATGAATTAACACATGTGGAATGAAATTCTTAATAAAAAAGTGTGAAACAACTGAAAATATGTCTTATATTCTAGGTTCTTCAAAGTGGCCACCTTTTGCTTTGATTACTGCTTTGCACACTCTTGGCATTTTATTGATGAGCTTCAAGAGGTAGTCACCGGAAATAGTCTTCCAACAGTCTTGAAGGAGTTCCCAGAGATGCTTAGCACTTTTTGGCCTTTTTGCCTTCACTCTGCGGTCCAGCTCACCCCAAACCATCTCAATTGGGTTCAGGTCTGGTTACTGTGGAGATCAGGTCATCTGGCGTAGCACCCCATCACTCTACTTAATGAAATAGCCCTTACACAGCCTGGAGGTGTGTTTGGGGTCATTGTCCTGTTGAAAAATAAATGATCGTCCAACGAAACGCAAACCGGATGGAATAGCATGCCGCTGCAAGATGCTGTGGTAGCCATGCTGGTTCAGTATGCCTTCTATTTTGAATAAATCCCCAACAGTGTCACCAGCAAAGCACCATCACACCTCCTCCTCCATGCTTCACGGTGGGAACCAGGCATGTAGAGTCCATCCGTTCACCTTTTCTGCGTCGCACAAAGACACGGTGGTTGGATCCAAAGATCTCAAATTTGGACTCATCAGACTAAAGCACAGATTTCCACTTGTCTAATGTCCATTCCTTGTGTTCTTTAACCCAAATAAGTCTCTTATGCTTGTTGCCTGTCCTTAGCAGTGGTTTCCTAGTGGTTTCTTTTACCATGAAGGCCTGCTGCACAAAGTCTCCTCTTAACAGTTGTTCTAGAGATGTGTCTGCTGCTAGAACTCTGTGTGGCATTGACCTGGTCTCTAATCTGAGCTGCTGTTAACCTGCAATTTCTGAGGCTGGTGACTCGGATAAACTTACTCCGCAGCAGAGGTGACTCTTGGTCTTCCTTTCCTTGGGCGGTCCTCATGTGAGCCAGTTTCTTTGTAGCATTTGATGGTTTTTGCCACTGCACTTGGGGACACTTTCAAAGTTTTCCCAATTTTTCGGACTTACTGACCTTCATTTCTTAAAGTAATGATGGCCACTCATTTTTCTTTAATTAGCTGCTTTTTTCTTGCCATAATATTCTAACAGTCTATTAAGTAGGACCAGACTTCTGCACAACACAACTGATGGTCCCAACCCCATTTATAAGGCAGGAAATCCCATTTATTAAACCTGACAGGGCACACCTGTGAAGAGAAAACCATTTTTGGTGACTACCTCTTGAAGCTCATCAAGAGAATGCCAAGAGTGTGCAAAGCAATAATCAAAGCAAAAGGTGGCTACTTTGAAGAACCTAGAATATAAGACATATTTTCAGTTGTTTCACACTTTTTTGTGAAGTATTTAATTCAACATGTGGTAATTCATAGTTTTGATGCCTTCAATGTGAATCTACAATTTTCAGAGTCATGAAAATAATGAAAACTCTTTGAATGAGAAGGTGTGTCCAAACCTTTGGTCAGTACTGTATATGTATACATACTGTATGTGTGTGTATGTATGTAAATATGTGTGCGTGTCTATGCACTGTATGTATGTACATATATGTATGTGTGTACAAATGTGTGTAGTTATGGTACATGTGTGTGTATGTACGTATGTGTGTAGATATACACTGTGTGCAGAATTATTAGGCAAATAAGTATTTTGATCACATGATACGTTTTATGCATGTTGTCCTACTCAAAGCTGTATAGGCTTGAATGCCAACTACCAATTAAGTAAATCAGGTGATATGAATCTCTGTAATGAGGAGGGGTGTGGTGTAATGACAACAACAACCTATATAAGGTGTGCTTAATTATTAGGCAACTTCCTTTGCTTTGGCAAAATGGGTCAGAAAAGATTTGACGGGCTCTGAAAAGTCCAAAATTGTGAGATGTCTTGCAGAGGGATGCAGCAGTTGAAATTTTCAAACTTTTGAAGCGTGATCACTGAACAATCAAGCGTTTCATGGCAAATAGCCAACGGGGTCGCAAGAAGCGTGTTGGGCAAAAAAGGCACAAAATAACTGCTCATGAATTGAGGAAAATCAAGCGTGAAGCTGCCAAGATGCCATTTGCCACCAGTTTGGCCATATTTCAGAGCTGTAACATTACTGGAGTATCAAAAAGCACAAGGTGTGCCATACTCAGGAACATAGCCAAGGTAAGGAAGGCTGAAAAACAACCACCTTTGAACAAGAAACATAAGATAAAACATCGAGACTGGGCCACGAAATATCTTAAAACTGATTTTTCAAAGGTTTTATGGACTGATAAAATGAGAGTGACTCTTGATGGGCCAGTTGGATGGGCCAGAGGCTGGATCAGTAAGCTGTAGAGAGCTCCACTCCGACTCAGACACCAGCAAGGTGGAGGTGGGGTACTGTTATGGGCTGGTATCATCAAAGATGAACTTGTGGGACCTTTTCGGGTTGAGGATGGAGTAAAGCTCAACTCCCAGACCTACTGCCAGTTTCTGAAAGACAACTTCTTCAAGCAGTGGTACATGAAGAAGACGGTATTGTTCAAGAAAGTCATGATTCTCATGCAGGACAATGCTCCATCAAATGCATCCAACTACTCAACACCTTGGCTAGCCAGTAAAGGTCTAAAAGATGAAAAAATAATAACATGGCCCTCTTGTTCACCTGATCTGAACCCCATAGAAAACCTGTGATCCCTCATAAAATGTGAGATCTACAGTGAGGGAAAACAGTACATCTCTTGGAACAGTGTCTAGGAGTCTGTGATGGTTGCTGCACGCAATGTTGATCGTGAACAGATCAAGCAACTGACAGAATCTATGGATGGTAGGCTGTTGAGTGTCATCATAAAGAAAGGTGGATATATTGGTCACAAATTTTTTGGGGTTTTGTTTTTGCATGTTAGAAATGTTTATTTCTAAATTTTGTGCAGTTATATAGGTTTACCTGGTGAAAATAAACAAGTGAGATGGGAATATATTTGTTTTTTTATTAAGTTGCCTAATAATTCTGCACAGTAATAGTTACCTGCACAAACAGATAGCATCCTAACATAGCCAAATCTAAAAAAAAAAACACTCCAACATCCAATATTAAGCTTGAGGTAGATAGGAGAGCAGTAGTTTAGAACAGGAATGTGCAGTGTAGGGAAAGGTGTGTGTGCCACAAATCGACATATTTCATGATCGAAATAGGGATTGGTAGTTATAGTGCCTGCTAAAGAATTGCCAACGAGGCATGTAAATAGGTATTGCTATGTATTACTGCCTGATCAAAAGAATGCAAACACATTTATAGGTATTGTTAGATATCAGTGCTTGGTTTAATGTAAAGTCAATTGCAGTATATTAAATCTGTGTAGGATCACAACACTGAACAATTGCTGCAAAGAATGGGAAAGTCATGGAATCAGTTATTATTAGACACGTTTGTAGTATTGCTAGTTAGCCGTGCGTGGCTTAAAAAGTTGCAAGGGAAGTATGTAAAAAGTGATTCTTGGCAAGTTTAATAGCCTGCTCAAAATTTTACAGTCAAACACATTTATAGGTATTCTTATTACTGCCTGCTGTAAATTTGCTATAGATCAAGCTGAAAAGGTCTTGGCACTTTTCCATGTCTGCACCAAATTACGCAGTGAAACACATGTGTAGGTAGTGGTACTTTTTAGTGCCTTCACAATATTGCCAACTCAGGCAGGAAATAAATATTTAATATCAGTCAGGTGTCTGAAAGGTGTGAGCGTAGGTTTGCGAAACATCTGTTTGAAAGGGGAAGGGTACATCAACCATGAGTGGTAAATCATGACGAGGTTGTCATGGCAGAGGTAATAGGTGGGATGTTGGAGGTGAACTTGTGGGAAGTTCTGTTAGTCAAAGGTCTAGTGAGCAAACGCCAGCTCATCCTATCCCTTAAAAAATAAGAACAACTTCCAACTGGAAAACCTACTTCCCTAGATTTCTTTGGCTGCTGCACATCGCATCAACTTTGAAATGAGGGTGATAAACAGCAGGTGCTGGAGTGAACGGCAAGTGCTGCATCAAGTGGCCTCTGCTCCTCTTCCTGCACCTCAACTTCACACACAGTTCATTCCTCTGAGGTACCACACCAATTACACTTGCTTCTGCCCACATCACAAATCTCTAAAGGGTACTTTACATGCTACGACATCGCTAACGATCTCATTAGTGATGTGAAATTCTAGAACGCAAGTGCGATCTTTTGAGATCGCACATGAGTAAAATAACCTATGTGCGCTCTCAAAAGATCGCACTTGCGATCTAGAAGTTCACATCGCTAACGGGATCGCTAGCGATGTCGCAGTGTGTAAAGTACCCTTTACCCGCAAACTCACTGTGGGGAACCCTACAACCTCCTGAGGAAGATCTACTTGAAATGCGCATCGAGGTGGCGGAGGTGGTCATAGTGCTGTATACACCAGTGAGTATTATGTAGATATAATACCTGAGACACTATCTTAATACCACTTCAGTGTTTTTTAATGTGCTTATTATCTGTTAACTTAATAATCTCATGGTCCAGCTTCAATTATTGCCTATTAGATAAGTCTTTTTAGACTTCCTTCTATTTAAGGGTAGGTTTTGTGATGGATCCTACATGGAAGAATGTTTATTAAAGGGATAGTTGTTTTTTTTTACGTTTGCGATAGCCTCTATGTGATATACCAGTTTAAAAGGGATAGTTATCCCAACAAATATGCTATATGCTGGTCACCATAACTCCTTAAGGGATATTTTTTTTATTCCATTTACTTCATTAGATCTTAGTCTTCAGTATAATACCAACTTGGAAAGAACTATAAGGATAATAATTAGTGATGAGCGAGAGTATTCATTACAATTCGCTATTCGCAGAATAGTACGGTACTCGAGCTATTAGTTATACTGCAAGTAATGGTGTATTCACCTCGCTATATTCGGATGTCCCGCCCAGCCATTTTGGTGCCTGATTTGCAACCAATAAAGATGCTGGGCTTCCTAACCAATCACAGTAATGCCGCAGCCATCTTAGTTGTGGTGTTACTGTGATTAGCTGTCCACTCACCGTGATAGGGTCTATAAAAGACCTGCTGCCGCCATTTTGCCCATAACGGTGTTTAGAGCCTGTTCTCTGTTTCAGCGTAGGGATAGAGCGTGCAGCGGCTAGGGAGAGGGTAGGCCTCTTAACACAAAAAGCCCTTTTCAGGGCTGCCTGCAGCATAGCTCAGTGTAGTTTCAGAAGGAAAGATTTACGAGCAGGGAAAGTGTTTAAAGCAGAGTGTGTCACTACCTACTGTGAGGTAGCACGGTCGGCTGCGCAGCAGAAGACACGGGATCCAGGCATTAAGGTTCACAGCACACGGTTTAATGTCCAAAACAAAAGTCCACAACAATATACATGTGCCTCTCCAGCAGAGAGCTCAGGGAGTTCTGTTCACTCCCTCACACCCGGCACACCTGCCCTCGTTCCTGTTTCCATTTAACCCTTCCTTCAGCCTGTAGGGAAACAGCATTAACCCTGGAGTGGATTTACTTTCTATCATGGAGGGAGCACAACCGGGGCGAGACATACCGGCCGTCATAGATAACCCCGGTCACAGTCTCACATACCGCCCCCCTCAGTTCAATCGTGCGGGGTTGAACTCCCGCCATCAAACACGGGCCGCGGGACAAGGCATCGGAGTTGCCCTGCAACCCACCGGCTTTATGTTCAACCGTAAACCGGAAGTTCTGCAGAGAAAGGAACCACCGGGTAACCCGGGCATTCCGTTCCTTGGCGGACCTCATCCAGACCAGTGGAGAGTGATCCGTCACCAAGCGAAACTGCCGTCCCAGCAGGTAATAGCTTAGGGACTCCAAGGCCCACTTGATCGCCAGGCACTCCTTCTCCACTACGCTATAATTCCGCTCGGGAGGGGTGAGCTTCCTACTTAAGAAGGTGACGGGGTGTTCCTCCCCCTGAACCACCTGAGACAACACTGCCCCCAGGCCGACCTCTGAGGCGTCAGTCTGTACTATGAACTCCTTCCGGAAATCAGGGTGTACAAGAACGGGCTGTCCGCACAGGACCCCCTTCAGGGCCCGGAAGGAGTCCTCGGCCTGCGGAGTCCAGCGCACCATGACGGACTTCTTGCCTTTGAGAAGGTCCATCAAGGGGGCTGATAGTCCCGCAAAATCCTTTACAAACCTCCTGTAGTACCCCACGATACCCAGGAAGGCCCTAACCTGCTTCGTGGTCAGGGGTCTAGGCCACTTCTGGATCGCCTCAACCTTGTTAATTTGGGGCTTAATCACTCCTTGGCCTATCACGTAGCCCAAGTAGCGGGCTTCCGTGAGTCCCAACGCACATTTCTTGGGATTGGCTGTCAATCCGGCTGTTCGAAGCGCGTCCACCACCGCTTGTACCTGTTCCAAGTGGGTCTGCCAATCGGAGCTGTAAATAATGATGTCATCAAGGTACGCTGATGCATACGCCTGGTGGGGTTCCAGCACTAAGTCCATCAACCTCTGGAACGTGGCCGGAGCGCCATGTAACCCAAAAGGCAAGACAACATAGTGGAAGAGACCCTCCGGCGTAACAAAAGCGGTTTTCTCCTTGGCGGACTCCGTCAGTGGCACCTGCCAGTACCCCTTGGTCAGGTCGAGCGTGGTAAAATATCACGCCTGTCCCAACCTATCAATCAGCTCATCCACCCGGGGCATGGGGTAGAGATCGAACTTGGATATTTCGTTCAATCTCCTAAAGTCATTGCAGAACCTTAAGGAGCCATCGGGTTTTGGTATTAGGACAATCGGACTAGCCCATTCACTCCGGGATTTTTCGATGACCCCCAGGCGTAACATTGTCTTTACTTCCTCCGATATGGCTTGTCGTCGAGCCTCCGGTACCCGGTATGACTTCAGGCGTACCTTCAGGTGGGGCTCGGTGACAATATCATGTCGTATCAGACTGGTCCTACCGGGCAGCTCGGAAAAGACATCGGGGTTCTGCTGAACCAACCGTCTGGCCTCTCGCCTCTGAGTCTTGGTGAGGGCTTCTCCAATCCTTACTTCCGGTTCATCCTCTCCGGAGGTCGCTGGAGCCGGAGGTGAACGACCCGAAGAGGAGGGAGATGGGGAAAAAACAGCCATCAGGCTTTCCCGTTCCTGCCAAGGTTTTAATAGGTTGACATGGTATATTTGTTCAGGTTTCCGCCTACCGGGCTGCAATACTTTATAGTTAACCACCCCGACTCTTTCCTTTATCTCGTAGGGGCCTTGCCACTGAGCCAGGAATTTACTCTCCGCCGTGGGGATTAATACCAACACCCGATCCCCGGGTTTAAAGGTCCGCACGGTGGCTTGTCTATTGTAGCGGCGGCTTTGCGCGGCCTCAGCCTCCTGTAAATGCTCCTTCACAATTGGCATGACCGCGCTTATGCGGTTCTGCATACCCAAAATGTGTTCAATCATCACTTTTATGGGGGGTGGGCTCTTGCTCCCATGTTTCCTTTGCCAGGTCCAACAATCCCCGGGGATGTCGCCCGTATAACAATTCAAAAGGCGAAAACCCCGTGGATGCCTGTGGCACCTCACGGATGGCAAACATCAAATAGGGAAGCATCATATCCCAGTCTTTCCCGTCTTTTGAAATCACCCTTTTGAGCATGGTTTTCAGGGTTTTATTGAAACGCTCGACTAAACCGTCCGTTTGAGGATGATACACAGACGTACGCAACTGCTTGATCTGGAGTAGCCGGCATAGCTCTTTGGTCACTTTAGACATGAATGGGGTCCCCTGATCCGTAAGGATCTCCTTGGGCATCCCCACCCGGCAGAACACAGCAAACAACTCCCGAGCTATAAGCTTTGCTGCAGTATGTCTGAGAGGTATCGCCTCGGGATACCGGGTGGCATAGTCAACGATCACTAGGATGTGTTGGTGCCCTCGAGCGGACTTTACGAGGGGCCCCACCAGACCCATCCCTATCCGTTCAAAAGGGACTTCTATAATGGGTAACGGTACCAACGGACTGCGAAAATGGGTCAGGGGTGCGGTAAGCTGACACTCCGGGCAGGTTTTGCAGAACCGTTTTACCTCCCCAAAGACCCCGGGCCAATAGAATCTTTGCAATATTCGCTCCTGCGTTTTCTTGACCCCTAGGTGGCCACTCATCAGGTGTTTATGAGCCAAGTCGAGGACCCGCCGGCGATGCGGCTGGGGCACCACCAACTGCTCTACCCCCACGCCCCGTATTTCATCTACCCGGTAGAGTAAATCCTGCTTAAGAGCGAAATGGGGGTACCTTACCTGGGCACCGGGCAGCTGTGCCACCCCGTCAATTACTGTCACCCGACTCCGGGCATGTATCAATGTAGGGTCCTGGAGTTGGGCTGTCCCAAACGTATCCGGGGACGCCTCCAACTCCGGGATGGGTTCGACCGTGTCAGCCTCTCCTGCCAATACCTCTAGGGGCGACCTATCGGGTTCACATTCTGTCCCTATCATGGGGACCCCTACGGCAGGTGTCCCGGATTCAGGATTGTAGGGCTCAGGTCCCGAACTGACCAATATCTGAGGAGACTTAGGGGGTCCCTTCCATAAAGTCCAAAAATAGGGCAGATCCCTTCCTAGGATCACGTCATAGGGAAGAGTGTTAATAAGTCCCACCTCATGTTGCACCTGACCGCAAGGTGCTGTGATGGTGACAATCCCCGTGGGATAGTCTCGGCGGTCCCCATGTATGCAAACCACCCCCACGGTACGTCCTGTGGCCTTTACTTTAGCCCTCAAGGTGGATCGCACCAGGGTCACTAAGCTTCCGGAATCCAACAATCCTGTAACCGGACATTCATTCACCTGTATTTGGCACAAGTGGGGCTCAGTCTCTGGGGAGACCAGGTCAGCGGTACACACCACCTGAGCATACATTGAACCCCGCCGGGTAACCCCACAATCCATGGGCTCCGTGGTGAGTGGACACTGGGCTTCCATATGTCCCACCCGCTGGCACCGCCAACATCTAATGGGGACGGAAACCCCCTTGACGGGTTGTCGTTTAGGGTACAGAACCTTCCGGACCTCAGGAATGGTGGGCGCGGCCTCAGACGGGACGGTAGGGGACTCCTGCACCGTTGTCAGCGGTGGGTCCTTGGCCCTAGGCTTGGAGGGGCCGGACCGACGGGCGGTACGCAAAGTCTCAGTGTCCCGTATCAAGTCCTGCGTAGCCACATGCCGCTCTACCAGGGACACTAATTGGTCCAGGGTACTCGGGTCACCCTGTCCTACCCACCGTTGAACGGTGACGGGTAAAGTGCGCACAAAACGATCCACTACTACCCTTTCCACCATTTGCGCCGGGCTCAGAGTGTCAGGCTGCAACCACTTTTTTACAAGATGCAACAAGTCATAGGCCTGGGAGCGTACGGGTTTGGCTTCCTCATAGAACCACTGATTTACCCGCTGAGCCCGTACATAGGTATTCACCCCCAACCGAGCCAGTATTTCGGCTTTCAGGGTCACATAGTCAATGGCGTCCTTGGTAGAGAGGTCCAGGTACGCTTTTTGGGGTTCCCCCGTCAGATAGGGCGACAATACCTCAGCCCACTGGGGGGTCGGCAGCTTTTCCCGCTCGGCCACCCGCTCAAACACAGCCAGGAACGCTTCCACATCATCCCCCGGGGTCATCTTTTGCAATGCTTGTCTCACCGCTTTCCGGAAGCTGCCGTCGTCACCCGGCCCCGGGGTTGTTGCTGCCGGTCCGGCACGGATCGACTTGGCCAGGAGAACCATCTGTTCTTGGTGCCTTTTTTCCTGCATTTGCAAGGATTGCTGCTGACGTTCCAACGCCCGGAGAAGGTGTGCATTGGTCTGTTGCTGCTGTGCATTAGCCTCTTGTAGCTGTGCATTAGTCTGTTGTTGCTGCTTTAGTATGTCCTCCATGGCGTCACCGGGTTTGGGCTGTAGAATAGCCGCTTGAATCCAGGACATGTGCTACTGGGTCACCAGGGATGGATGCTACACCTCACCGGCTGTCATGCCCGCATTCTCCACCATATTTGAGGTAGCACGGTCGGCTGTGCAGCAGAAGACATGGGATCCAGGCATTAAGGTTCACAGCACACGGTTTAATGTCCAAAACAAAAGTCCACAACAATATACATGTGCCTCTCCAGCAGAGAGCTCAGGGAGTTCTGTTCACTCCCTCACACCCGGCACACCTGCCCTCGTTCCTGTTTCCATTTAACCCTTCCTGCAGCCTGTAGGGAAACAGCATTAACCCTGGAGTGGATTTACTTTCTATCATGGAGGGAGCACAACCGGGGCGAGACATACCGGCTGTCATAGATAACCCCGGTCACAGTCTCACACTACATAGAACTGTCCAGAAACCAGAATACAATAGCTCTTTTAAGAGCTCAGAAGCACTGAACAGTCACAGCAGAGAGGCAGAGAGTCTGGATTAGAAAGGTAATCAGGGACTGTTTCCACAATAGTCAGAGGTTCACAGGCTTACTTGTGCTGTCATTTCTGAATGTGAACACAGCTCCGCCCCTTTCGGCCATGTTTTTTCCATCTCCTATATAAGAAAGTCCTTAGTTACCCCTCTCCACCCATAGCAGTTTTTAATTGCAATGAGATGACACACAGTTAGGGTCACAGAGCTAGGGACCCCAATATAGAGATATACCTTGACGAGGTTTTGGGGCTCAGTTACATTGATCAATGCGATTGCTAAATATCTCCTTTTTCCTAATATTCATAGCAGGTATGCAATTCATTATTCACATGTTCAAATTAGCAAGTAGCATTTTTCATTGTATATTCCAATATTTTTCCATATGCTTGAGGCATTATACCATTATCTAAGTTTGATGTGCAGCCTTATTCTTATATATAGTATGTATTTTTGGCTTGCACTCATATATATATATTAGTGCTCACTTCAGTTATCCTATTCAGTTATATGTATTTTTTCTGAATGTGAACACAGCTCCGCCCCTTTCGGCCATGTTTTTTCCATCTCCTATATAAGAAAGTCCTTAGTTACCCCTCTCCACCCATAGCAGTTTTTAATTGCAATGAGATGACACACAGTTAGGGTCACAGAGCTAGGGACCCCAATATAGAGATATACCTTGACGAGGTTTTGGGGCTCAGTTACATTGATCAATGCGATTGCTAAATATCTCCTTTTTCCTAATATTCATAGCAGGTATGCAATTCATTATTCACATGTTCAAATTAGCAAGTAGCATTTTTCATTGTATATTCCAATATTTTTCCATATGCTTGAGGCATTATACCATTATCTAAGTTTGATGTGCAGCCTTATTCTTATATATAGTATGTATTTTTGGCTTGCACTCATATATATATATTAGTGCTCACTTCAGTTATCCTATTCAGTTATATGTATTTTTTCTGAATGTGAACACAGCTCCGCCCCTTTCGGCCATGTTTTTTCCATCTCCTATATAAGAAAGTCCTTAGTTACCCCTCTCCACCCATAGCAGTTTTTAATTGCAATGAGATGACACACAGTTAGGGTCACAGAGCTAGGGACCCCAATATAGAGATATACCTTGACGAGGTTTTGGGGCTCAGTTACATTGATCAATGCGATTGCTAAATATCTCCTTTTTCCTAATATTCATAGCAGGTATGCAATTCATTATTCACATGTTCAAATTAGCAAGTAGCATTTTTCATTGTATATTCCAATATTTTTCCATATGCTTGAGGCATTATACCATTATCTAAGTTTGATGTGCAGCCTTATTCTTATATATAGTATGTATTTTTGGCTTGCACTCATATATATATATTAGTGCTCACTTCAGTTATCCTATTCAGTTATATGTATTTTTTCTGAATGTGAACACAGCTCCGCCCCTTTCGGCCATGTTTTTTCCATCTCCTATATAAGAAAGTCCTTAGTTACCCCTCTCCACCCATAGCAGTTTTTAATTGCAATGAGATGACACACAGTTAGGGTCACAGAGCTAGGGACCCCAATATAGAGATATACCTTGACGAGGTTTTGGGGCTCAGTTACATTGATCAATGCGATTGCTAAATATCTCCTTTGTCCTAATATTAATAGCAGGTATGCAATTCATTATTCACATGTTCAAATTAGCAAGTAGCATTTTTCATTGTATATTCCAATATTTTTCCATATGCTTGAGGCATTATACCATTATCTAAGTTTGATGTGCAGCCTTATTCTTATATATAGTATGTATTTTTGGCTTGCACTCATATATATATATTAGTGCTCACTTCAGTTATCCTATTCAGTTATATGTATTTTTTCTGAATGTGAACACAGCTCCGCCCCTTTCGGCCATGTTTTTTCCATCTCCTATATAAGAAAGTCCTTAGTTACCCCTCTCCACCCATAGCAGTTTTTAATTGCAATGAGATGACACACAGTTAGGGTCACAGAGCTAGGGACCCCAATATAGAGATATACCTTGACGAGGTTTTGGGGCTCAGTTACATTGATCAATGCGATTGCTAAATATCTCCTTTTTCCTAATATTCATAGCAGGTATGCAATTCATTATTCACATGTTCAAATTAGCAAGTAGCATTTTTCATTGTATATTCCAATATTTTTCCATATGCTTGAGGCATTATACCATTATCTAAGTTTGATGTGCAGCCTTATTCTTATATATAGTATGTATTTTTGGCTTGCACTCATATATATATTAGTGCTCACTTCAGTTATCCTATTCAGTTACTTGTGCTGTCAGTCCACGTCAGTCACATTCATACTTTGCTAGTGACCTTTGCTAATACAAAGCAGGACTCTACCATTTTGTGTTGCATGATACAGTAAAGCACCATTTCTGTTTCACAATAGTCAGGGTTTCACAGCCTTACTTGTGCCGTCCATCCACGTCAGCCACACTTTTACAATACTAGTGTGCCGCCCCGCTCGCAGCAGCCGAGCTGCTCAGATCCGGACCTTTTGTGGGTGGCTCGAGGGTCTCCGGACCCGGGGGTCTCGCGGTCACTTCGATCAAAAAAGGGGGTTGTAGTGGTGGGTGTAGGACGTATATGTACGGGCGGAGCCGTACTAGGTTCGTGACGCCACCCACGGTGTGTGGTGAGGTTTTACACCACCGCTGCAGTTACGGGGCACCCGGGGGAGATGTTATGCAGCAAGTTGCTAATCCCTCCGTGGGCAGGGATGGTGGCCTCGGGACCTGTTGGGGCTTGTGGTTCAGTGAGATGGGTGACCGCAGGGTGCTGGTGTACTCACTATTAAAGGAAACACACGAGTCTCTGGTAAACGAAAGGTGATAGTGGTCGGTGCCCGCAGTCGGCTGCGTTCTGGTTCCCCCACCCGGCTGGTGGTCTCTGTCTTTCTCCTGCACCTTTTTAGAATGGTGGACTGCATGTGCTTGCAACTTCAGGAGTCCGTTCCCGGCTGGATGTGGCCTACGGAGCTCTTGCCCGCAGACGCTGGCCCATGCGATCTCTGAGCCCTGGCGGTGGCCTTCTATTCCCCTCGGTGGGCTGTTGTCTTCTAATAGAGACTTTGGGTGGGACAGGACTAGAGATGAGCGAACCGGTCCCGGTTCGGCTCGAGGTCGGTTCACCGAACGGAGGTCCCGTTCGAGTTCGGCTCGTCGAACGTTCGACGAACCGAACTCGAACTGCATAGGAAACAATGGCAGGCAATCACAAACACAGAAAAACACCTAGAAAACACCCTCAAAGGTGTCCAAAAGGTGACAAACAACTCACAACACATGGGAAAGTGAAAAGGACATATACTCATGCGAAAACAAAACAGCTGGACAAGGAAAAAGAGGAGTACACACAGATATATGAGTATTTGCAAGGAAACATCGATTCCATTATTGTGCAACTTGAGCCCTGCTCATTTTAGGCTTCCAATCTGGATAAATTGCCTGAGCTCGCCACGTACGCCTTGGGGATCTTGTCGTGTCCTGCAGCCAGCGTTCTCTCGGAACCTGTCTTCAGTGCTGCTGGGGGTCTGCTGGCAGATAAGCACACGTGTCTGTCCACTGACAATGTGGACATGGCTCTCAGAGGACTTTTCTTCCCCTGGGTCAGCCAAGGGAACGGGAAAGGCACGCGTATTTTTGAGAGTGCTTCATGCAAAGCATCGTTTTCATTTTGAAAAGGGGCATCAACTGATGTCAGTCAAGTGGGGTGTGTGTGGCCCAATTAGTGGCAACGAGTGAGACTGTGGTTGGAGTCCCCTCGCTGTGTTTCTAAAAGAACCAAAATGAACAAATCATGGCTCTCAGAGGACTTTTCTTCCCCTGGGTCAGCCAGGGGACGGGAAAGGCACGCGTATTTTTGAGAGTGCTTCATGCAAAGCATCTTTTTCTTTTTCAAAAGGGGGGTCAACCGATGCCAGTCAAGTGGGGTATGTGTGGCCCAATTAGTGGCAACGAGGGAGACTGTGGTTGGAGTCCCCTCGCTGTGTTTCTAAAAGAACCAAGATGAACAAGTCATGGCTCTCAGAGGACTTTTCTTCCCCTGGGTCAGCCAGGGGACGGGAAAGGCACGCGTATTTTTGAGAGTGCTTCATGCAAAGCATCTTTTTCATTTTGAAAAGGGGCATCAACTGATGTCAGTCAAGTGGGGTGTGTGTGGCCCAGTTAGTGGCAACGAGTGAGACTGTGGTTGGAGTCCCCTCGCTGTGTTTCTAAAAGAACCAAAATGAACAAATCATGGCTCTCAGAGGACTTTTCTTCCCCAGGGTCAGCCAGGGGACGGGAAAGGCACGCGTATTTTTGAGAGTGCTTCATGCAAAGCATCGTTTTCATTTTGAAAAGGGGCATCAACTGATGTCAGTCAAGTGGGGTGTGTGTGGCCCAATTAGTGGCAACAAGTGAGACTGTGGTTGGAGTCCCCTCGCTGTGTTTCTAAAAGAACCAAAATGAACAAATCATGGCTCTCAGAGGACTTTTCTTCCCCTGGGTCAGCCAGGGGACGGGAAAGGCACGCGTATTTTTGAGAGTGCTTCATGCAAAGCATCTTTTTCTTTTTCAAAAGGGGGGTCAACCGATGCCAGTCAAGTGGGGTATGTGTGGCCCAATTAGTGGCAACAAGGGAGACTGTGGTTGGAGTCCCTTCGCTGTGTTTCTAAAAGAACCAAGATGAACAAGTCATGGCTCTCAGAGGACTTTTCTTCCCCTGGGTCAGCCAGGGGACGGGAAAGGCACGCGTATTTTTGAGAGTGCTTCATGCAAAGCATCTTTTTCATTTTGAAAAGGGGCATCAACTGATGTCAGTCAAGTGGGGTGTGTGTGGCCCAGTTAGTGGCAACGAGTGAGACTGTGGTTGGAGTCCCCTCGCTGTGTTTCTAAAAGAACCAAAATGAACAAATCATGGCTCTCAGAGGACTTTTCTTCCCCAGGGTCAGCCAGGGGACGGGAAAGGCACGCGTATTTTTGAGAGTGCTTCATGCAAAGCATCTTTTTCTTTTTCAAAAGGGGGCTCAACCGATGCCAGTCAAGTGGGGTGTGTGTGACCCAATTAGTGGCAACGAGTGAGACTGTGGTTGGAGTCCCCTCACTGTGTTTCTAAAAGAACCAAAATGAACAAGTCATGGCTCTCAGAGGACTTTTCTTCCCCTGGGTCAGCCAGGGGACGGGAAAGGCACGCGTATTTTTGAGAGTGCTTCATGCAAAGCATCTTTTTCTTTTTCAAATGGGGGCTCAACCGATGCCAGTCAAGTGGGGTGTGTGTGGCCCAATTAGTGGCAACGAGGGAGACTGTGGTTGGAGTCCCCTCGCTGTGTTTCTAAAAGAACCAAGATGAACAAGTCATGGCTCTCAGAGGACTTTTCTTCCCCTGGGTCAGCCAGGGGACGGGAAAGGCACGCGTATTTTTGAGAGTGCTTCATGCAAAGCATCTTTTTCATTTTGAAAAGGGGCATCAACTGATGTCAGTCAAGTGGGGTGTGTGTGGCCCAGTTAGTGGCAACGAGTGAGACTGTGGTTGGAGTCCCCTCGCTGTGTTTCTAAAAGAACCAAAATGAACAAATCATGGCTCTCAGAGGACTTTTCTTCCCCTGGGTCAGCCAGGGGACGGGAAAGGCACGCGTATTTTTGAGAGTGCTTCATGCAAAGCATCTTTTTCTTTTTCAAAAGGGGGCTCAACCGATGCCAGTCAAGTGGGGTGTGTGTGGCCCAGTTAGTGGCAACGAGGGAGACTGTGGTTGGAGTCCCCTCGCTGTGTTTCTAAAAGAACCAAAATGAACAAATCATGGCTCTCAGAGGACTTTTCTTCCCCTGGGTCAGCCAGGGGACGGGAAAGGCACGCGTATTTTTGAGAGTGCTTCATGCAAAGCATCTTTTTCTTTTTCAAAAGGGGGCTCAACCGATGCCAGTCAAGTTGGGTGTGTGTGGCCCAGTTAGTGGCAACGAGTGAGACTGTGGTTGGAGTCCCCTCGCTGTGTTTCTAAAAGAACCAAAATGAACAAATCATGGCTCTCAGAGGACTTTTCTTCCCCTGGGTCAGCCAGGGGACGGGAAAGGCACGCGTATTTTTGAGAGTGCTTCATGCAAAGCATCTTTTTCTTTTTCAAAAGGGGGCTCAACCGATGCCAGTCAAGTGGGGTGTGTGTGGCCCAGTTAGTGGCAACGAGGGAGACTGTGGTTGGAGTCCCCTCGCTGTGTTTCTAAAAGAACCAAAATGAACAAATCATGGCTCTCAGAGGACTTTTCTTCCCCTGGGTCAGCCAGGGGACGGGAAAGGCACGCGTATTTTTGAGAGTGCTTCATGCAAAGCATCTTTTTCTTTTTCAAAAGGGGGCTCAACCGATGCCAGTCAAGTGGGGTGTGTGTGGCCCAGTTAGTGGCAACGAGTGAGACTGTGGTTGGAGTCCCCTCGCTGTGTTTCTAAAAGAACCAAAATGAACAAATCATGGCTCTCAGAGGACTTTTCTTCCCCTGGGTCAGCCAGGGGACGGGAAAGGCACGCGTATTTTTGAGAGTGCTTCATGCAAAGCATCTTTTTCTTTTTCAAAAGGGGGCTCAACCGATGCCAGTCAAGTGGGGTGTGTGTGGCCCAGTTAGTGGCAACGAGGGAGACTGTGGTTGGAGTCCCCTCGCTGTGTTTCTAAAAGAACCAAAATGAACAAATCATGGCTCTCAGAGGACTTTTCTTCCCCTGGGTCAGCCAGGGGACGGGAAAGGCACGCGTATTTTTGAGAGTGCTTCATGCAAAGCATCTTTTTCTTTTTCAAAAGGGGGCTCAACCGATGCCAGTCAAGTGGGGTGTGTGTGGCCCAGTTAGTGGAAATGAGGGAGACTGTGGTTGGAGTCCCCGCGCTGTGTTTTACATGCTTTTAGAAGGGCATGACATGGCTTAGAGGTTGACTTTCAGCATCTGGAAACTGTTGGCTACCAAAATGCTGCCTTTCCAACCTTTTTAACCGAGGATTTTCGAGACCTTATGCCCATCGCAGTGCCCCAAGAGCCGATGCCCAGGCGCCACTCCTTCTCCAACAAAGGCGTGCACGCGCTACACCAGCATGTCGCACAAAACATCACTGATTCCTTGAGAAACTCTGTGTGACAGGGTGCTTTTCACCACAGATAATTGGCCCAGTAAGCATGGACAGGGGCGTTACATGTCGCTGACTGGGCAATGGGTTACTGTGGGGAGAGATGGAGAAGGGTCTGCTGTACAAGTCTTGCCGTCCCCACGAGTTGTGTCAATCCTTCTTCTGTATGTAGAAATTAATACACTGCTTCTGCCTCTTCAACCTCGTGTGGGTCCTCCACCTTGGCGCAAACCATGTGTGGTCAGGCCACCCTTCCTTGTAACTGCGCACAAGGACTACCACACACCTCTTTACTATGCTGGCAGCAGAGCTCAATGCCATCAGGTGGTCAAAGTTTTACTTTGAAATGTATGGGAAATGTGAGTCACACCGCTGAGAAGTTGTGGACGGTTAGCTCTGGAGACCGAGTTTCATCAATGGTTGTCTCCACTCAACCAGCAGCCAGGGAAGGCCGGGTGCGACAATGATGCAAACATGGGTGCGGCCCTTCGCTGTGACAATGTGACACACGTGCCTTGTGTGGTTCACGTGTTGAACCTGGTTGTCCAGCAATTTTTAAAGCACTATCCTGGCCCACATGGCCTTCTGCAGAGAGCACGGTGTAACGCCTTGCTTGATCCACACACTCAGATGGGCTGTAAATGATAGGCTAGAGGGAAGCCACTCACCAAGCAGGACCCCTAGAACCCTGAAACCCTTTAACCCCTATACAGGGATTAGGAATTGCACAGGGCCCAAGGTGATTAATACCTGTGGAAGGCTGCAGTTCCAGAGAATAGTAGTCAGGCAGGGTCAAAACATTAATTGAGGAACAGGAACAGAATGGGACGGCCAGGACTTAATCAGAAAACAAGCAGAGGTGAAATGCGGATCGGCCAACAAGGTACATAAACAGCAAGCAGGAAAAGTAGTCAGGTAACAAGCGCACAAAATCATAAAACTGAACTGGGGGTAAAAGCAGAGCTATGTCTGGCAGTGGTCTGCAGACAGGATGGGCATAAAAAAGGGTGTGGTGTCTTCCCATTGGTTGTAGCTGAATGATGGTATTTCATCTGTGAGATACCCACCAGCTACATTCAGCCAGAGATTCTGCATCTGTCAAGGTAATGCAGCCCAGTGGGTGAGCATAACCTGCGTCCACCTGCGCCGCTGGCATCGACTCCTCTCCCATCATCAGCACTATTCATGAAAGGAACACGTTGTCACCTGGCGACCGGAGTACAAATTGACGGAGCGGACTCCGTTGGTGACTTAACAGCCGTGTGCGGCAATGATGCAAACCTGGCTGCGGGCCATCGTCAGGGCAATGTGACACACGGGCCTTGTATGGCTCACGTGTTGAACCTAATTCTCCAGCAATTTTTAAAACACCATCACGGCCTACATGGCCTTGTGCAGCGTGCACGCTCGCTATGTGCTCACTTCCATCGTGCGCACACAGCAGCTCAACAACTTTTGTCGCTACAGAAGTCTTTAGGTCTGGTGGTTAAACGCCTGAAATGCGATGTGCCCACACGCAGGAATTTGAATCTGCACATGTTGCAGCGTTTGTGGCAGCACCGCCGAACCCTGCTGCAATACGTTATGACATATAGCCTGGGATAACTTGATCCAGAGGTGGTGCAGATCACGCTGCTGGAGTGGTGTCAGATCAAGGACCTATGCACCCTGCTACACAGTTTACAAATGTCGACGAAGATGTTTAGCACTGGCAATGTCATTCTCAGCGTGACAATTCTGGTCATCTACAGGATGGAGCACACTGTAATTATTATTCGGAGTCAGGTGTTGGGACAAGAGGAAGGGGAGGAAGTACAGGAGGAGTCATATGCGGAAGGGATAACAAGATCTACGAGGTCCAGATGGTCAGCGGCACCTATGCGGCAGTCATGGTGAGGGAGAGGGATTAACAAGGGCACATAGTATCAGCAAAAAGTGTTGAGGAAGGTGCAGGAGCCCATGAAGAAATGGAGGACGAACTGGCGATGGGCATGGAAGACTCAGCAGATGAGTGAGAGCTTGCTCACATTTCGGTTGTGCGAGGTTGTGGGGAGAGGGCAGAGGAAGGAGGCACGATTCTCACCTCTCTGCCACCAACACACCAAGGACTTGGTCCTCCTGGATGCACAAGACACATTAGCGCCTTCTTGCTGCACTACCTACAACATGACCCTCGGATTGTACGAATTCAAAGTAATCCAGAATACTGGGTTGCCACACTGTTAGATCCCCGGTACAAGACAAAATTTGGCGAAATAATTCCTGCCATAGAAATGGACGCACGTATACAGGAGTATCTGCAGAATGTGGTACGCAATCTTAGATCTGCTTTTCCACTAAACACCAGTGCTGCACAGAGTGAATCTCAACGCTTTGTCATGGATAGGAGGAAATGGTCTTTTACTTGTCCACATCTGAGGGACCGAGGGCTGGCTGCTGTGCTGAGATGGCGTTGAGTACGGTGTCCCTGCAGAGTTGCACTTTTGGTCATATACCAAAATGAGTTGAAAAAGGACAGATGCTGGTGGAAAGGGGAACAGGTGTGTTGGAAAGGGGAAAAAGTTTTGGTCCGTGGATTTGGTGGTTAAGCAACAGTAACATTTGCTGAAGAAACACCATCTGTTACAGTGGGACTGGCAGATTTGGATAAAGTGGTATATACTATGTTACCGCTATATAATGAAAATTAATAAGAAAAGAAAGAGAAAGGTATATATCCCCATCAGCAGTCAGTGTCCACCGTGCTCCCAGTTGGAAAAGGAGAGGTTGGCAACTGGAAGGTTTGGTGGAGGATAGAGAGCTGTGTGGCTATGAAACTAATAGTAGCCTGAACCGAGTTAGACGCCATTCGGATCTGGAGACTGGGAGCCCTGTTAGCGTCACAGGGTCCACATGCCCACCCAGCCCAGGAACTCCCTGTTAACAACACAGGGGCCATTGAGTACGCTGACCGTGTGCGTAGGGGCACACCTGTGGACAGCAGGCGCATCAGCAGCAGCAGGCCTGTTAATGCCACTGGGCTGCACAAGCAGGACTGGTAGGACAGGAGCTGGTCTTAACCGTTCTGCGTTACCAACTGTGGTGGTGGCCTGCATCGACACCCTATCCTTGCCTACCTCTGGCCTAAAGCCGCAATGGGTTCAACACATGGAGGTGTGCTCTTTCTAAGCATAATAGAAGACTGCGCACCTCCTTGTTGGCTCCAGCCCCTTTTATAACCTGGGTCCGCCCAAAACCAGGGTGAACCACAATGCACCTCCTGGAGACAAAAGTAGAGTGACACGTCATGAGTGGCATAACTAGCGTCCTATTTGGAAACGCAACTTCAATGATGACCTCATGGCTGCCATGACCCAAACACCTCACCAGTCATCGTTTGACCATCAATAATGCGGTGACAAGTCATAGGGGTGGGCCTCTGCAAGCCATTTGGGAGGACACCTGATGCCCTGTGGTCTATATGGGACCCCCACATCAGGGGCAGGGCCAAAGAGTTTATTACCGGACATAGTCTCTGATGCAGTAAGTGCCTGAGCATGCTCAGTAGCATGAAATACAGTCTCTGAAAAAAGACTATCAGCTTTAGCATGGTGTATAGGCACAAAACAGGACTTAGACCCGGCACGGAATGCAAGCACCTGTGCAAAGAGGCTTTTCACACTTAGTGTGGGAGCATGCGCTGTATCCCGAAATGAAGACTTAGCGTCAGGAATGGCACAGTCAGGCTGAGCATACTCACTAGGTGAAACACTGTAATTAGGCTGCAGCTGGGGTAAATCGGCACACGCATGCGCACTAGCTGCCTCTCCACACTTAGACGTGGAGGGGAAATTGCTCTTGGAGATGCTGTCTACGAACAGAAGGAAAAGCTAAAGGAAGCCTGACTTTCTATCCCTCCGAATTATCAAATGCAGCAATGAATTCCCTCAGTTTGCTATAACATTAGCGTAGCAAAATGTGCATGAGGGTGTCATGTAGAGGTGCTATAAATAGCTTGGCACCAGTGGGGCACTAATGGAATACAACAGCCAGTTCTATGATGCCACTAAATGGCAGTATTTTTTGCTATCATTATAGCTTATTAAAAACAGAGCAGGAGGGTGTCCTGCACAGGTGGTAGAAATAGCTTGGCACCAGTGGGGCACTAATGGAGTACAACAGCCACTTCTTGTATGCCACTAGGTACACTGACTGTTTGCTAGTATAATGGCTTAGTTAAAAAGAGTTGGAGTGTGCAATGCAGGCAGACGTGCTGCAAATATCTTTACAATAGTGTGAATAGACAAAAGTACAATAGCCACGTTTAGGATGCCACTAGGTACACTGACTGTTTGCTAGTATAATGGCTTAGTTAAAAAAAGTTGGAGTGTGCAATGCAGGCAGACGTGCTGCAAATATCTTTACAATATTGTGAATAGACAAAAGTACACTAGCCACGTTTAGGATGCCACTAGGTACACTGACTGTTTGCTAGTATAATGGCTTAGTTAAAAAAAAGTTGGAGTGTGCAATGCAAGCAGACGTGCTGCAAATATCTTTACAATAGTGTGAATAGACAAAAGTACAATAGCCACGTTTAGGATGCCACTAGGTACACTGACTGTTTGCTAGTATAATGGCTTAGTTAAAAAGAGTTGGAGTGTGCAATGCAGGCAGACGTGCTGCAAATATCTTTGCACTACTGTGACTACACAAAAGTCCAATAGCCACGTTTAGGATGCCACTAGGTACACTGACTGTTAGCTAGCATAATGGCTTAGTTAAAAAGAGTTGGAGTGTGCAGAGGACAGGAGGGTACAGTGCCAGGATTGTGGGGCTCTGGGTAGAGGAATGGAAGCCTGCCTTTCTATTCCCTCCTAATGGTGAAATGCAGCGACGAAATCCCTGACCTTGGCTACACAGACGCTGTCTCTGTTTTCAGGACCTGTCACCTATGGCTCTGACCCTACCGGTTTGAGCCCTTAAAAGGACTGATAGAAAGTGCTCTCCCTAAGCTGTCTAACGCTGTGTATGGAGCGCATACAGCTGTATCGGCGATAGGACTCAGGAGGACGGAGCTGCGACAGTGATGTCTGACACCAAAGACGCAGAAGAGATAATGGCGTCCTGGAGGAAAATGTCCGGTTTTATAATGCAGGGACATGTGACATGGACATCCTATCACACATGCCGTTGCTTCTCTGGCTAAAAGTCCACTTAGCTGTGTGTATGTCTGGGATTGGCTGACATGCTGGCCCGCCCCACTACACGCGCGCGCTTAGGGAAGGAAGACAAGGAAAGAAAAAAAAAAATGGCGATCGCCATTATAGAAACAGCAGTGATCTGAAGGCGCTGTTCACGCACACTATACACTGAGATGTCATAATAGTGTGATTCACAGAGTGACTTACACTATTAGGGTATGTGCGCACGTTGCTTTTTACCTGCTTTTTACCTGCTTTTTTGCTGTTTTTTCTTCTGCGCTGTTTAATGCCAAAATGGATGTGTTCTTCTATTCAAGCAAAGTCTATGGGAATTTGGGTTTCTTGTTCACACTATGTTGTTCAAAATGCTGCCTTTTTGTGGCAGAACTTTGGTCAAAAACTCAGCTTTTCAAAGAAGCAACATGTCAATTGTTTTTGCCATTTGGGTTTTGCACTGCAAAGCTGAGTTTTTGACCAAAGTTCTGCCACAAAAAGGCAGCATTTTGAACAACATAGTGTGAACAAGAAACCCAAATTCCCATAGACTTTGCTTGAATAGAAGAACACATCCATTTTGGCATTAAACAGCGCAGAAGAAAAAGCAGCAAAAAAGCAGGTAAAAAGCAGGTAAAAAGCAACGTGCGCACATACCCTTACAGCGGAAACCAAGCTAGGAATTAGCTGTTTTTTTGCTGCTAGAACCGTTCTCGAACGTTTCTAGAACTATCGAGCTTTTGCAAAAAGCTCGAGTTCTAGTTCGATCTAGAACAGGCCCCAAAATCACTCGAGCCTAGAACTGGAGAACCTCGAACCACGAACCGCGCTCAACTCTAGACAGGACCTCTAATCCTGGCCTCAATCAGTAAATTAACCGGTTCCAGTCGCTTCTGGTCCCAGCTCCGGTTTCCGAGTCGGTTCCCCGGGTCGGTACCGGCAGGCCACTACCCTGTCCCGGTCCACCTCGGTTCCACCGAGCCGTCTTCCCGACTCCTGCAGACGGAGACCGCCGTCTGCCTCCTAGCCAATGGCACCAGGGCTCCTACCCTGCCGCCGTTCAATTTGGGGTATTCGCCTCTGCTGGAGCTGCACACAGCTCCTGCCCACACTCCTCTCCAACTTGAACTCTACCACTTAACCGTCTACTTTCCCGCCCCGGGCTGTCTAGACTCCTTGGTGGGTGTCTTCCAACCGTCTGGTTCCGCCCCCTGATGTGTCTATCCAGCCCCGAGAGGGGTGACTAGGGTTTTAAAGGTTGGCTGATGTCACCCGTGAGGGAAAGGGATAGTGCAGGGGCGCAGAAAAAGAGGATGTCCAGCTCTTCAGGCAAAGAATCACGTCTTTATTTCATCATGTAGACACAGAGAATGACATGACCAGTGCTGAGTGCTGGTCATGTCATTCTCTGTGTCTGCATGATGAAATAAAGACGTGATTCTTTGCCTGTAGAGCTGGACATCCTCTTTTTCTGCATTTCATTGGGCTGTGGCAGTGCCTGTCCGTGCTCCAGGACGGAATCGGGATTCAGCTTTTATACGGTGAGCTGATTCATACAAATTGGTAGTGCAGGGACCTATTTGTGACTACCTGGCCCGGCCAGGGCGTCACACTCCCCCTTGGTTAAACACAGACCGTCCTCAGGCTGTCCAACCACCACCGATTATTTTGTTTAACTGAAAAAGATAAAATATTTTAAAACAGATACAAGTATTAAGTATAATAACATATTTACATTCATGGATGTTTTGGTTTCTTCCCTTAACGGGAGGCATTTTAATTTAACGTTGCATGAAAAACATTTTTATTAACCGAGATGGGACGGGACCATGTCCTTTTCACCTTAGCCCACCCAAACAAACCTAGCCCTTTTGCCACCGCTAAGCACTGGTGCGCACCCCTTTTCCCCAGTTCAGGAAACGGGTTCGGGTCCGGGTGGTGCCCACACGGGCCGGGTAATAAGTTCCTTACCTGACAGTCTCTCTCAGAGGCCCCACGTCCAGAGGACCCCTGACCCGGAGGGTAGTCACCGGTGTACCTGGTGACGGGACCTTGGCCTACTCTGCCGCAGGCCCTTCCTCCAACGAGCCTCTCTGGAGACTGCGGCATGATGAAAAGGGTGGTCTGGGGCTATTAAACATTTAACTTTACTGCCGGTACAGCTTCCTCTGGCAATTGTCCCTCAGACTACCACAGGGCAGCACGGGTCCCCAATGCCACCATCATTCATGGGTCACACTGTCTATAAAGACCCAGTCTTCCACTGCCTGCAGTGTGGGTACGAAACCGGACTCTGTAAACGGAACTGTCCTCACTCCAACTCAACTTCTTGTTGTCCTCCACCGGGGGCTCCGACCCCCGATAGCGCCCTCTGAGGCTCCGACCGCAGCGGCGTTCAACAAGTCAGACAAGATCCTCCTTTCCTTTAACCCCGTGTGCTGGATGGCGTCTCCCGGGGAATTTGGGGACGTTCAACAAAGGTCAGGCAGTCAGTATAAAAGGAGCGGGTCTTTTGCTTAAAACTTTTCAACTGTAAACTTTTAAACCTGTGGTGAGCTCATTTAAAACTGGCCATTCTCAGGGCACGCACCAGCGAAGTGCCCTAGCTGTCTGCAGTATCCACATTATCATACCCCATGCGGCAGTCGGGGCTTCATCCTCCGAAATGGACTCCTTATCACCCTCGGAGCCGCTGTCATCCGTCTCCCAACTAGGCGCCGTTCCCTTTGCGGCCGGGCGGACTGCCGGAGCCGACAATCCCCCCGTGGCAGGCGGGCCACCGCCAGCTGCCACACGGGGAGTCACCACCGGAGTCTCGAGGTCTGCCACTTCTGCGGTCGGAGCGGGAGCTGCAGCTTCCTCACCGGATGCTTCCCCCGCGGGTGCCGCCGCTCTAGCGGTCGGCGCGGGGCCCGCATCGGGTTTTGGAACAGACACCTTCCATCTGCTCCCCCTTGGTCTTTTTCTGGCACTCCTCTTTCAGGGCGGTAAGTTTCGTTTTGCAACGTCCGGCCTTGCTTTGCAGCCGTGTTCCCAGGGGGCGGGGCTTCAGCTTTCGCGCCCTTTTCTCAGGGAAGACGACTCTGGGCAGGAATCTTTGCACCCAAAAATGGCGGCAAGATGGCGATTTCTGGAATTTCTGCAACCGATCACCGCTGACTTCAACACAAGGCGTACTTCCACAAGGTAAGTGGATGGGTATCAATCCTGTTTGTGACGCCAGAAATCGAGGTGTGCCACCCCACTCGCTGCAGTCGAGCTGCTCTGATCCAGACCTTCTGTGGGTGGCTCGAGGGTCTCCGGACCCGGGGGTCTCGCGGTCACTTCGATCAAAAAGGTGGGTTGTTGTGGTGGGTGTAGTACGTATATGTACGGGCGGACCAGTACTAAGTTCGTGACGCCCCCCACGGTGTGTGGTGAGGTTGGACACCACCGCTGCAGTTACGGAGCACCCGGGGGAGTTGTTATGCAGCAAGTTGTTAACCCCTCCATGGGCAGGGATGGTGGCCCCAGGACCCGTTCGGGGCTTGTGGTGCAGGGAGATGGGTGACTGCAGGGTGCTGGTGTACTCACTATTGAAGGAAACACACAAATATTGGTAAACCAAGGTGATGGTGGTCGGTGCCCGCAGCCGGCTGCGTTCTGGTTCCCCCACCCGGCTGGTGGTCTCTGTCTTTCTCCTGCACCTTTTTAGAATGGTGGACTACCTGTGCTTGCAACTTCAGGAGTCCGTTCCCGGCTGGATGTGGCCTAAGGAGCTCTTGCCCGCAGACGCTGGCCCATGGGATCTCTGAGCCCTGGCGGTGGCCTTCTATCCCTCTTTGTGGGCTGTTGTCTTCTAATAGGGACTTTGGGTGGGACAGGACCTCTAGTCCTGGCCTCAATTGGTAAATTAACTGGTTCCAGTCGCTTCTGGTCCTGGCTTCAGGGTCCGAATACCCCCTGTGTACTCCGGTTTCCGAGTCGGTTCCCCGGGTCGGTACCGGCGGGCCACTACCCTGCCCCGATCCACCTCGGTTCCACTGAGCCGTCTTCCCGGCTCCTACAGACGGAGACCGCCATCTGCCTCCTAGCCAATGGCACTAGGGCTCCTACCCTGGCGCTGTTCAATTTGGGGTATTCGCCTCTGCTGGAGCTGCACACAGCTCCAGCCCACACTCCTCTCCAATTTGAACTCTAACACTTAACTGTCTACTTTCCCGCCCTGGGCTCTCTAGACTCCTTAGTGGGCGTCTTCCAACCACCTGGTTCCGCCCCCTGGTGTGTCTATCCAGCCCCGAGCGGGGTGACTATTGTTTTAAAGGTTGGCTGATGTCACCTGTGAGGGAAAGGTGTAGTGCAGGGGCCTATTTATGACTACCTGGCCCGGCCAGGGCGTCACACTAGTCGCTTTTACAAATACAAAACAAGACTCAACCATTTTGTGCTGCTTGATACAGTAAGCACCATTTTCACAATATATTTACTTTCTCCTGAGGTGGATGCTGATGATGATGAGACACAAAACAGAAGGTAGAGGAAAGCTTGACACGCCTAATGGATTGAGTCACCACACATTCACGGAGTGCAACAATCAAAAGTCCGCCAGATGGACTATAACATGAAGAAGAAGAAGAAAATTCGGAACATCCAGAATAGGCCTATGATTAAGGATGCTCTTCTGTGTCAGAAACGCGTCAGGGTCTTCATTTTTTGGATGAACTTTTTTTAATTCTATGTGGAAATTAAGAATACATTTAATTCTGGTTGTGCCAATTTTTCTTTTTCTTTTTGATGATGAGACACAGTTGCCATCGGGTCAGCCTACAATCTCAAGTGCGAAAAAGGATGAGATGGATGACAAGGTGGTCGATGATGAGTCCACTGATCCGACCTGGACCATTGACATGAATGGCCAGCACAGCAACACAGAGGAAGATGGATATGTAGCACCAACACAGGCACCAAGGGGTAGTGGTTTGCTCAGAGTGAGAACTGGGTCAACTGTTCCCTAGAGCACCCCCACTGTAACCCAAGTCAGGGCAAGGGGGCGATCAGCCGCTGTCTGGAATTTTTTTTTCTGAAAGTCCTTCAGAGAAGAACATTGTAATCTATAGCATCTGCCATCCAAGTTGAGCAGAGGCCAGGGCAAAGGCAACCTGAGCACCACCAGTATACGGAAGCACATGGCAGCCAAGCACCCCAGTAGGTGGGCCGAATACCAGGGTACCAAAATTGTGTCTGCAGGTCAAATCACTGCTATGTCACCTTTGCTATGTCCTTTACAATCTGCTGTCCAGGAAGCAGGCGTTCATACATCCGGTCCACAACGTGCAATTGCACAGACACAGCAAAAATCAACCACATCCACTTCCTTGTCCCAGGGAAGCGTCCAGTTATCTGTGCCTGAGATCTTGGAAAAGAAGCGTAAATACCCAGCTACGCACCCACAGGCACAAAATCTAAATTTGCACATTGCCAAATTACTAGCCATGGAGGTGTTGCCGTTTAGGCTTGTGGGAACACAGTGTTTCCGTGATCTCTTGGCTGTGGTTGCCCCACGATACAGTGTTGCCAGCTGCCACTATTTTGCCCATTCTGCCGTCCCCGCATTACACAAGCATGTGTTAAACAATCTCAACTGTGCTCTGACCAATGCCATAACCGAGAAGGTCAACCTAACAACAAACATGTGGACAAGTTGTTGTGGATAGGGACAATACATATCTGTTACGGCACACTGGGTGCACCTGGTGGAGGCTGGGACAAACTCACAAACTGTAACATCACACATCCTACCCACGCCAAGAATAGCAGGCCCGCCTTCTACCAGCGTTTCCGCCTCATCATATGCCACTTCCTGTCTCCCCACCTCCTACTCCTTCTGCTCTTCATCCTCTGCTGAATTATCCTTCCCACCACAGCCAAGCTGGGAGCTGTGCAGCAGAGCATCGGAAAGGCGGCAGCACACTCTGCTGAAGCTGATGTGTTTAGATCACAAATCACACACTGCAGCAAAGCTGTGGCAAGGTATAAAAGAACAGACCAATCAGTAGCTCTCCCCGCTGCACCTCCAACCCGGCCTTGTCATTTACGACAATGGGCGTAACCTGGTGGCGGCTTTAGGCTATCTGCCCATGGGAGAGTAAACCTGCGGATTTATCTGCGGAAAATCCGCAGATTTTCTGGATTTTCCAGATAAATCTGCAGGTTTCAGCATGTACAGACACTCCCCATGTTATCTTATGGGACATGGGGAGTGATGTGTCCATGCTGCGGATACGTGAGGCTGCGGAACATGCTGTGGATGTCCCGCAAGCCGCACATAATTGCATGTCAATTATTTCTGCGGAATTACCTGTGGAAATCCCGACTCTCCACTATGGAGATAGGGCCGGGACTTCCACAGGTAAGCCGCATGACTGTGCGCAGGTTTACCGCAGCTATTTCGCTGTACTACCGGAGTTAAAAATAGTTGCGGATTCCGGCAAGCAGCTGCGGGAAACCTGCGGATGTACCTGCGGTATATCCGCAAGTACAAAGTCCCGTGGGCACATAGCCTTAAAGGTCAGTAAGCTGGTACACGTGCCATGCATGGCTCACGTGCTGAACCTAGTTTAGAAATTCATGAAAACATACTCTAACTTGCCGCACCTACTTGAGAAGGTGCACCGTATTAGTGTCCATTTCCGCTATTCTTCTACCACTTTTCCTGGTCTTACAGTGTTGCAAAAGCGCTTTAATTTGCCAAGTCACCGACTCATGTGCGACCTGCCCACGTGGTGAAACTCAGCATTATATATGTTGGCGAGGATTACTGAACAGGAAAGGGCAGTAGCTGAATACTAGCTCCAACATGCCAGTCAGACTGAGAGTCAGCCACCACACAACAACTGTTGAGTGGGTATGGATCACTGAAATTTGTGGGGTGATTGAGAACTTTGAGTACTGCACCAAGCTCGTGAGCAGTGATCAGGCTATTATCAGCTTAACCATCCCTCTGCTGTGTCTGTTGAACCAATCACTGCATAATCTCAAAGAGGACACTTTGAGTGCCTAGCATGTGGCTATGGAGCCAGATTTCCCAATGGGTGATACTACCCAGTCCAGCCAATATTCTGAGGCAACATTAGGTGATGATTAGGAGGATGGGGAAGAATATTTTTTTTCCATGCTCCTCACGGCACTGCTAATGCTATACAGGGGACACTTCACCCCATCTTCATGTTTGTCCAGCATGAATGGTCTGGAAAGGAGTAGGTGGAGGAGGAGAAGGCAAGTCAACGTGAGGCAAGAATGAGTATTGATCCTCCTTGTGGGGATACAGAACCTTTGCCTGTTTTCAGCTTGGCTGATGTGAAATCCCACAGGTGTTGTGTCGGTGCATTACCTTCAGGGACTCCACGTGGATGGAACAGTCTGGTCACAGGTAGGGAACCTTCTTTTTAGATTGTCGTGACGCCACTCTCGGTATTGCGGTCAGGGTGACCGCCACTGCAGATTAAGGGGTGCCTGGGGCTGATGGTGGGTGCAGTCAGTTGTAGTGGCCTCCCGAGAGTGAGGCAAGCCCCAGGGCCCTGTGTAAGAGTGTGGAAACACAAGGCGCAGAATGACACAAACACAATCAGAATGTCTTTCAGGGGTATTACTCTTATTAGGTGGCAGAGTGAGTAACCCGGGCATAGCTGGGATGAACCAGGCTGGAACAGGTATCCTTCCGGCTGGCTGATGAGGGTGACTACCAACTCGCCTTCCTTAGCCCTTTGTGTTTTTGTGGTGACCCCGACTTGAAGTCCCTACGGGGGTCACCCAGGGAAGTTACTGCTGCCTGTTCTCCCCTCGTTTTGGCCCGTTTGCTTGTAGCCTGGACCAGGTCACTCCGGCTGCTTGCCTTCTGTGAACTATGAGCCCTCTCTTTGCTACGTGGCTGTGGACTCTGTGGTGGTATGGTGTGGGCCTGGAGTTCCCCCACCGGCAGGTTTGGCAGAAGAAAGGTGAATCTATCCCTGCACTGGGACCTGTTACCCCTGCGGGCCTGGTACCTCCCTGGCAGTCCCCTTACTCTGCCACCCCTTTTCTCACTCTAGCCGTGGGGGGATTTCGGGCGGCACTACCAGGTGACCGATCTTCCCCGTCGGTAGTCACTGCGCGTACGCTGTCAGCTTGTGACAGACTCCAGGGTCTGCTGCATGCGACTGCTCTCCCTGAGCTGCACTCACTAACTGGCTCACTACTTCCTCCTCTCCTGTTCTTGTCTATGCAACCTAGCAACCAGGCTCTCTACCACACCCCTTGAGTGGATATGTAGGCCACGCCCCCTCCTGGAATCTCTCAGGGGTCCTCACAAAGGTAGATGTGTGAGACCTGATTACTATGCGCCTGTGTAGTCACACCTTGGTCAGTCTTCTGGATTACCTGTATTGTACTGCCCCCAGCATGGCTGCAGTACTCAGTGGTGCCTGACCAGGTCAGGGGCGCCACACTGACATGGCACAGTTCATGTGTAAGTGTCTGTGGCAAGACCCTCGAGTGATACACATTTTATCCAACACCCTTTACTGGTTGGCCATCTTTCTGGACCCACTGTACAAGGAGAAATTTTCTTCTCTCCTTTTGGATTCACCAAAGGGTTGCACAATGGAATACTTTAAGAGGGTCGTTGTAGGTCACTTGATGAAAAATCATCCTCAGGCAATGCTGGCAGCAGAGTTACCGACTCTTTTCAACACCAAGGGAGAGACACCAACACCAGGTCCAACAGAGGTGGGGGGAAATCTGCGTAAACTGGGCTATTTTCAATAAACCAGGACATCAGCAAGGGCTATCTGTGGCTGTAACAATGCCAAGGAGGGAGAAGTTGGACAACATGGTCAAGGGGTACTTAAGTGACCATACCTGCGTCCTTTCTGATGCTTCATTTCCATTTAATTATTGGGTGTTCAAGCTGAACACTTGGCCCGACCTCTCCTTATACGTCTTGGAGATGCTGGCCTGCCCAGCTGCTAGTGTGATGTCAGAGCATGTTTTCAGTTCTGCAGGGGCAATCATCACTGATAGGCACTCATGCCTCTCCACAGAAAATGCAGACAGACTTACTCTGATTAGATTAAACAAGGACTGGATTTCTCTACAGTTTGCAATCCCTCCAGATGAGAGCAAGCCAAACTAAATTCTCCTAAATTGTTCATTTTGGCTACTGCTGTTAACGTCCACCCCTTGCCATATAAAGCCGTTTCTTTCCTACGTCAACCATGACTCAGGCCGTAGGGCTAAGTTTTGTAAACACTATGCATTGTGCAGTAGACAAACCAGTACAGTACTCCTACTCCAGCTTAACTACTATTTGTCATTGGAGGCCCTTGTCATGGGGACTTCCTGCGTCAACCATGACTCAGGTCATAGGGCTAATTTTTTAAACAATGCACATCCGTGGGACAACCGCATCCTTTCCGTTCTGTATACGGTCCTTATACATCCGTGTGCCTTCCATTGTTTTTTTATCAGACTGCCCAAAACAAAATGAAAGGGTTGCATACAATCAAAAGCTAGAAAGATAGATAGCTGAATAGATAGGTAGCTGGATGGATAGATAGATATAATGTCCAACTCCCCTACATTTTTTAATTTTGCACCCTATAGGGTGCTTAGCCTTGTATTTAGCCAAAAAATAAATAAATAATTAAAAAATATGATGTGGGGTCCCCCCTATTTTTGTAGCTGGCTCAGGTAAAGCAGATGGCCTCAGCCTGCAGACCACAGCTTGCAGCTTCACCTTGGCTGGTAATCCAAAACAGAGGGCACCCCACGCTGTTATTTTAAACTAAATAAATAATTTAAAATTAAAAACGTGGTGTTCCCCCAAATTGGATCACCAGCCAAGGTAAAGGGGACAGCTGTGGTCTGGTATTCTCAGACTAGGGAGGTCCATGGTTACTTGACCCTCCCAAGCCGAAAAATAGCAGGCTGCAGCTTCAGCAGAAGTGGCGCATCCATTAGATGCACCAATCCTAGTGCTTAGCCCCAGCTCATCCCTTTCCCCTGGTTTGGTGGCAAATGGGGTAATATATGGGGTTGATACCAGGTGTCTAATGTCACCTGGCATCAAGCCCTGGCATAGGGATGTCACGGCATCTATCAGATACCAGATAGCACTAACCCAGTCAGTAATAAAAAAAATAGACAACTAAAACATTTTAATTTGAAAAAACACTCCCCAAAACATTCCCTCTTTCACCAATTTATTGAAAAGAAAAACAAATCCGGGTCCAGCGTAATTCAATAAGGGGGTCCCACGACGATCCGTATCCTACTCACTGTCCCAGTCAAAGAAGAACAGAATGTTCCCCATTAGCTGGGAGAGCAGTGTAGTGATCGGAGCTAACATCATTAGGTCAGGCTAGGTCATTGCAGGGCATAATGAGCGCCGACGTCATGAACTCGTGAGGTCAGCGCTTGTCTCTGAGTTCCATGGCTACTGCGTTCTCACGGGAACTGTCCTGTGAGCCCATGACATCACTGCTAGTCACAGTGACAGTCACGAGACTTGGTGAGAATGCGGTGTCATGGAAGTCAGTGACGAGCGCTGATGTCGAGCGCTGACATCACGAGTTCAGCAGATATCATTACAGCCGGTAATGATCTGAGCTAACCTCCTGATGTCAGCGCTCCTCATCTCGTAGCTGCTTGCACACTGCTGTGTGCAGGCATCTTTTCAGGCTCTCTCCATTCAGTTTCATCACTTTCCGATCCACTTCAGGCTTTTTTTTAGGCCCCCAGACCTCCTTCTTGGGTCCAACAGAAAATTACTTGCATTTCCCATTGACTTGCATTGTACTCACTATTCGGAACGAATAAACGAATATTAAAAAGTACTCGTTACGAATATAGCAATTATAAATATTACGATACTCACTCATCTCTAATAATAATAAAAATAATAAAAATTAATAGATTAATGCTTCCTTAATATAATATTGATGTTATGCTTATCTCTTTTTCTGAAATAGTTATTTCAGGTTGCTATATACTTTACCATGAATGTTTATTTTAAAGGGATGGTGATTTTGTATAGCAATTATTTTACTGCCCTATGGGGAGGGGGCAATTGAAACTACTGTACTGCTGTGTACCTGAAAGGTTTTGGAATGTCGAGACTCCAAAATGGGTTTCAAAGTTGTGCCTTGTGGGTCGTGCCAGGGATGCCAGGCAGCGTTGAAGGAGCCGGCCAGGGTGGTGAGGGACAGCGAGTCCCTGCAGGAGGGGAGAGCAAGAGTGCAGGGACACACCGTTACACATTCACTGTATACTGTGCTTGCTCGAGGATCCTTACCCAAAGCTGTCTGTCATCATGCCTATATAAATGAGATTGCACATGCAGGATGCATAATATACCACTATATCTGTATGACACGTAATATGGTGTGTAATAATATATATTTTAGTAGGACCATCATAATTCATAAAAGCTGAGCAGTCACCACATGAAGTAAAGCCCCACCAGGGGGAAGAATGCCCAAAAATATTATTAGATGTCAGAACATAGTGACTTCTGGTTAGAAGAACTTTTATATTTCTAGATCTTTTCCTTGTTACTGAAGTCCATACCATCAAGGGACTCGACAGATCCTTATCCAGGAGAAGAATCTGCCAATGTTTGTCAAACAATATCGAACCATATGGAATTAAAAGTTGTGATGGATCTGGCAGGTTGAGAGTTATTGGAGGTATCACGCCTTCTACCAACCAGTAATTCCTTACTTGTAGCAGCCTGCATTCTAGTGTACCCTTCTCAAATCATTCTATTGCTATAACCTCAAAGTATCAAGTTATTCATAAAAATGTTGGCTTGTTTCTCATTAGAAGTATAATTTAAACAAATTCTCTTCAGCTATAAAATTGGCCTTTTGGGATCACTCTAATGGTCTGGGGATGATGGGATGAAGTTGTCTGTAGCAACGCATTTGTTGCTGTGGACTTCCATTATATATCTGTTGTGAGAGCACCCATTTGATCCCTAGAGATCAAATATCCAAAAATTCAGCTTGGTTCTTATGGTACTCATTTGTAAGTCTAATGTTGACTTGATTGACATTTAATTTCTGTGAAAAGGATTCCAGAGATGCGCTGGGGCCCTGCCATAGAAACAAGATATCATCAATATATCTGTACCACGAGATCACTGCATTGAAACTCTCCAAATTGTAGATGATTTCCCATTCCCACAACCCCAGGAACAGATTAGTATATAAGGGCGCACAGGTTGCCCCAGTAGCTGTGCCCTGTAGCTGTAGGTAATATTGGTCTTTAAAGATGAAGAAGTAGTGAGTGAGTGCAAACTTTAAAAGTTCGATGATAACTCTCTATCTCTCCATCAACTTTCTATCCAAATTAGTCATTAGGAGGACGGACTTCAATGCAGCATATCCATTGTCATGCGCTATTGAGGTGTACAGTGACTCAATGTCACAGGTCAGCAGGTACATATCATCTGTCATATGCACACCATCAAGGCGCCTAAGCTCATCAGTTGTATCATTAATGTATAATTATAGGGTGCGAATGCATCTTTGGAGATAAAAATCCACAAATCTCCAGACCCTCTCACACAGTCCTCCAATGTCCGACATTATTGATCTTCCCTGTGGGTTGAGCAAGTTTTTGCGTACCTTGGGTATTACATAGTAAGTAGGCACAACTGGAAAGTTTGTAATGAGGCCATTTTGCATCTTAGATGTAATCACTTCTCTATTTGTACCTAGCTCCAAAATAGAGTCTAATTCTTTCTTGTATATTTTAGTCGGGTTACTGTCCAGCTTTGTATAACAAGTTCTAGAATTCAATTGTCTATATAAATCTCACTCATGCATACCTGCAGGCCAGAGCACAATATTTCCCCCCTTATCAGCATGTTTAATAAAAGATGATCTAGTCCCCAGTACACCTCCTGATGAAAGCAACATAGCAGTGAAACGAGTGTCGGGATGGGCGACTTGAGACTACCATCTCACACTCCACAACATGGCTGCAGGTATGATATATTTTAACAACTTAGTGTGCTGCCACTTATGATTTGTTTCACACATCTGGTCTGGAACATCAATACTGGTAGTATTGAGACTACATATATGTTATCCCTCTAATTCCCTCACATTTGATCTCTGTTTCACATATATACCTGTTGGTTCTCTGCAACTATAGGTGGAATCAGAGTTTTGTTAAAGTTTTAGGTAGTTGGAGCAAGCATATGTTATAAGTATTGGCCACTATACACCTGAAACCTTTTGTGCTGCATAATCTTTGGCAACTACTACTTGTGTGGGAATTCTTCCATTACTGTTACTAGGTGAAGCCATGACAACATGGGCTGAGAGCATATTTATGCAATAAATGTAATTTACAATATATTTATATAGTGCAATATGTGGCCTAAATGCAATCAATACATGCACACTTAATATCCCCGTTGTAGCCTTGATATGTGGAGTGCATGACCTTATTATAGTTATAATATTCTGTTTTGCATTCTTTATTTCCCTTCACCCCTTGAGGGAGTTATGCAATATTGTATCAACAATTGTTTGACTATTTTGAATTGAATAAAAATTATTATGCAACTGTTATTTTGTTCCTGACTTTTTGAAGGCTTTAGTATTTTTTAAAAACAGGCAGGGAAATGTTTTACTTCACAAAAATGATCATCTACTATCCCCTGCTGTAATGTCTGTATACTCTTTTTTCCATATGTGGTATGATCAGTGCATGTCCCTGTAAAGTCAGACACATCCATTACATAGTACATAGCAGGGACACATACAGTATATAAGATCTCATCACAGGAACTTTTTTTTTTTTTTTAAACACATCCAATTGCAAAAGTTATTATTATTCCAAGATCTATTGGATTAAAATTAACTTTAAAACTAAATTTGTTCTTTGGAAAACCCCTTTAGGTGTAGGCAATGGAATACCATATTTTTGGTTTTATAAGATGCACCAGATTATAAGATGCACTCCAAATTTAGAGATAAAAAAGGTAAAAAAAAAAAATGGGGTCCGTCTTATACTCCAGTGTTGTCTTACCGAAAGGGGGCGGCAGCGGTGATGGAGCAGGATCATAGAAGGCAGAGACTGTGCTGTCAGCGGCGACGGGTCAGTGGTGACAGTGGCGGGTCAGTGGTGGCAGCGGCGGTGGCGGGTTAGTGGTGGCAGCGGGTCAGTGTTGGCAGCGGTGGGTCAGTGATAGCAGTGGTGGCAGGTCAGTTCTGGCAGCGGCGGGTCAGTGGTGACAGTGGCGGTGGCAGGTCAGTGGTGGCAGCGGGTCAGTGTTGGCAGCGGCGAGTCAGTGATAGCAGTGGCAGCAGGTCAGTGGTGGCAGTGGTGGTGGTGGGTCAGTGGTGGCAGCGGCGGTGGCAGTGGGTCAGTTCTGTCAGTGGCGGGTCAGTGGTGGCAGCGTGTCAGTGGTGGCAGCGGCAGCATGTCAGTGGTGGCAGCGACGGATCAGTGGTGGCAGTGGAAGCTGCGGTGGTTGTGTGGTGGAGCAGGCCGGTGCAGCGAGTGTTCCCGTCTGTCCGCGGCACAGGCTTCAAAGAAATGGTGCCCGGGGCGGCGCATGCACAGATGGAGCTGTCATCCAAGAGCTCCATCTGCACAAGTGCTGACTTCCGGCACCATTATTTGAAGTCGGGACCACAGACAGACTAGGACACCCGCCACACAGCCATCGCAGTCCGCACAGCCACCCGGCCGGCCGCCCGCCCGACCGCAAAGAGTGGCAGCCAACAGGCCGCCCGCCCACCCGCACAGAGAGGCAGGCGGCCACTGGGACAGAGTGGCAGCCGGCACTGACAGGTACCCGGCTGCCCGCATGCGCCGACAGGCACCCTGCCAGCCGCCTTCACGCACCGACAGGCACCCGGCTACCCGCACACAGAGCCGCACAGACAGCCCCACGCCAATTCACCTCCCGGTAAGCTTTATATTTGGATTTTAAGACGCACCCCTCATTTTCCTCCCAAATTTTTGTGAGGAAAAGTGCGTCTTGTAATCTGAAAAATATGGCATGTTTCCTTTTAAAGATAAATAGATGGATAAATGGATGGATGACTGAATGGTTCATAAATAGATAAATAGCTACAAATAGAAACATGCATATATAGTATACATACATGAACAAAGTGAAAAAGAAAGAAGATGGATAATGTCATATAGGTTTTTTTAAGCTGCATTTGAAACGCTGTAGAAGCCAGAGGCAAGACTTCCATGTCATTTTACATTTGTTACATACTGTGTCTACATTACATATAGTATACATTATTCCAGTTTATTTATACTTGTAAAGTTGATTTATAGCCAAGATGACTCATGTGCCCAGCAGTATAAAACCGTTTCAAACATATATTGAGATTTAGGATATAAATAATGTTCTGGGCAATGTATTGCCCTTACACATATGCATTGTTTTACGGGTGAATGCAAAATCATTGTTGCTAGAGCTGATGCAGAATGACAGCATTATGCCCTTTGTGGGTGAAGATTACTATATGTTAGTGAACACAGAATACTATTTAATATGGAATATTAGTTGCACAAATATTGGGAATAAGGAAAACTATAACCGGCAATACAGATAATATTTATAGTGAAGCCAATGAAGCCTTGTCAGTAAGGTAAAGAATTCAGGCCACCAGGCGTGCAACAATACTATAAATTCTGGTCAAAAGGACAAGAAACAGCTCTCATCAAACTGACACATCAACCATGAAACTCCTCTGCTAAGAAAAAGGTATGTGAACAGAGCAAAAGTGTCAAATCGGTTATTTAGTGGAACAGTACAACATTTCTTTGCTTTAATGAAAACTTTGACCCTACCAAAGATTCAGTATGTAATTTTCATGTAGTTTATGGTAACCTTGTTTTATATTCTGGTTGATCTTTCTATGCTTCTCTAATTCTGAATATAAGAATTGTATTGAATATGATGCATAGTTTTAAAGTATATATTACAATCATATAATTAAACCACCATCTAGCATTCTTATTTTTCTTTCACCACTGAAGTGGTAATTTAAATCTAAAGGGTGCTTTACACGCTGCAACATCGCTAGCGATGTCGCGAGCGATAGCACCCGCCCCCATGCGATATGTGGTGATCGCTGCCGTAGCGAACATTATCGCTATGGCAGCGTCAAACGCACAAACCTGTTCAGTGACGTTGCTCTGGCCAGCAAACCGCCTCCTTTCCAAGGGTGCAGTCACAGCGACGTCACAGGGCAGCCGTCCAATAGCAGAGGAGGGGCGGAGATGAGCTGCCGGAATATCCCACCCACCTCCTTCCTTCCTCATTGCCGGTGGACGCAGGTAAGGAGATGTTCATCGTTCCTGCGGCATCACAGATAGCAATGTCGGACGCCGCAGGAACAACGAACCACATCGTACCTGCAGCAACAACGATATTAAGGAAAGGAGCGACGTCTCAACGAACAACGATTTTTCACGTTTTTGCGCTCAATGATCGTCGCTCCTTGGTGTCACACACTGCGATGTCATTAACGGCACCAGATGTGCGTCACTAACGACGTGACCCCGACGATATATCGTTACCGATGTCACAGCGTGTAAAGCACCCTTTAGCCTCCTGCCCCCTGTCATATACTCATCTTCTGCAGGCTTCACCTTCTATCGCTGCCGCTCTGTTAAGTCTCTGATAATTTGTGACCTACTCCAGTGTTTCATGGAGCGCGTCAGAGGTCACAAATCAATACATCTCTATGAGAGCCTCATTCTAGCTTTCGTAGACTTACATTGAGTGCTTTTCATGTAACTTCTGACTAGTCAGAAGGGTTATTTTGGCTTTGACAACAATGAGGCTTGAAGAGCTAACGGAGAAACAGTTGATTAATGATAAGCAAACTAAACTCAACCCTGACCTCTCAAAATGCCATCCAATCTCTTACAATGAATAAATACAGTCATATGAAAAAGTTTGTAAAGTATAGAAGCACGGTCTGATAGAGCGCTAAGGAGGCCACAGTATTAGATTCATTTTTTTAGAATTTATTGTTTTCTATCAGCCACAACGCGTTTTGATATACACAATATCTTCATCAGGTGGATATAAAAATATGAAAAAGTTTGGGCACCCCTATTAATGTTAACCTTTTTTCTTTATAACAATTTGGGTTTTTGCAACAGCTATTTCAGTTTCATATATGATGGACTGAGTAATATTTCTGGATTGAAATGAGGTTTATTGTACTAACAGAAAATGTGCAATCCACATTTAAACAAAATTTGACGGGTGCAAAAGTATGGGCACCTCAACATAAAAGTGACATTAATATTTTGTAGATCCTCCTTTTGCAAAAATAACAGCCTCTAGTCGCTTCCTGTAGCTTTTAATGAGTCCCTGGATCTTTGATAAAGGTATATTTGACTATTCCTGTTTACAAAACAATTCCAGTTCAGTTAAGTTTGATGGTCGCGAAGCATGGACAGCACGCTTCAACTTCGTCACTGATTCTTGCACATTATTGTCAAGAATCTGCTGATACTGAGTTGAATCCATGCGACCCTCAACTTTAACAAGATTCCCGGTGCCGGCATTGGCCACACAGCCCCAAAGCATGATGGAACCTCCACCAAATTTTACTGTGGGTAGCAAGTGCTTTTCTTGGAATGCCGTGTTTTTTTGCCTCCATGCATAACGCCTTTTTGTATGACCAAACAACTCAATCTTTGTTTCATTAGTCCACAGGACCTTCTTCCAAAATGTAACTGGCTTGTCCAAATGTGCTTTTGCATACCTCAGGCGACTCTGTTTGTGGCGTGCTTGCAGAAACGGCTTCTTTCGCATCACTCTCCCATACAGCTTCTCCTTGTGCAACATGCGCTGTATTGTTGACCGATGCACATTGACACCATCTGCAGCAAGATGAAGCTGCAAGTCTTTGGAGGTGGTCTGTGGATTGTCCTTGACTGTTCTCACCATTCTTCTTCTCTGCCTTTCTGATATTTTTCTTGGCCTGCCACTTCTGGGCTTAACAAGAACTGTACCTGTGTTCTTCCATTTCCTTACTATGTTCCTCACAGTGGAAACTGACAGTTTAAATCTCTGAGACAACTTTTTGTATCCTTCCCCTGAACAACTATGTTGAATAATCTTTGTTTTCAGATCATTTGAGAGTTGTTTTGAGGAGCCCATGATGCCACTCTTCATAGGAGATTCAAATAGGAGAACAACTTGCAAGTGGCCACCTTAAATACCTTTTCTCATGATTGGATACACCTGCCTATGAAGTTCAAAGCTCAATGAGGTTACAAAACCAATTTAGTGCTTTAGTAAGTCAGTAAAAAGTAGTTAGCAGTGTTCAAATCAAGAAATTGATAAGGGTGCCCATACTTTTGCACCGGTCCAATTTTGTTTAAATGCGGATTGCACATTTTCTGTTAGTACAATAAACCTCATTTCAATCCAGAAATATTACTCATCAGTTATTAGATATATGAAACAGAAATAGCTGTTGCAAAAACCCAATTTGTTATAAACAAAAAAGGTTAACATTAATAGGGGTGCCCAAACTTTTTTATATGACTGAATATTGCAATAAAGCTGGTGGACAAAGGGGGTAACCTTGTGATCATGAACAATAACAAGTACAAAAGGATGTGCCACGATATCCTAATGGATAGGAGGTAAAAGCGCAGTAAAAACTATGTGACAAAAACAATGGGAAAACACTAAAAAAAAACACAAAGATGGTCAAAAACAGAAGAAATGCATAGGAAACTACTGTAAAACTACACAGGAGATGGGTCAGGAAAATAATACCATGGTTTTCAGCATCTTCTGCTTCATAAATTTGGCGGTTTTGCTTGAGTTTAAAATACCCTGTGTGCACATACCCTTAACGTGGTTTTCCGGTTTTGGAAATCCATTCCCTGGATTGTTTGTTTGAAAAAAACAAACTGCTTTATTCTTTCTCCCAAGGCCTGCTATTGTCTGCAGCACTAATGTCACGTCACAATGACAGTGCTGCAACCAATCATTTATAGACACCAAGCACAACAACAGTTTCTAATTTTTATAAAAAAAATGATGCATCAGAAATCAAGAGGATGTGAGCAGTTTGTATCATGTAAGGGGTACTTATATGAATATATCACTAGAGCCAAGTTTTGAGGAATTGGGTGAGATTCTGCTAAAGAAATAAATATGAACATAACTAATTTACATTGTTTTTGGATCAGAATCTCACCAAATTCTCCTCATAATCTCAAAACAAAGTTTTGAGGATTTTTACATTTTAATTTAGACTTGAAACTTGTTTTGGATTGTAAAATGTGTACAAGATCAGATCCACTGTCATTACATAAATACAGCACCAGAACCACTATTCATATATGAATGCAGCACCAGAACCAGCGTCAGTACATGAATGCAGGGCAAGAACCACCATCAGTACATGAATGCACAGCCAGAACCACCATAAGCACATGAATGCACCGCCAGGACCACCATAAGCACATGAATGCACCACCAGAACCACCATAAGCACATGAATGCACCACCAAAACCACCATTAGCACATGAATCCATAGCAATAATCAAGGTCAACACATAAATCCAATGCTAGAACTACTGTCAGCACATGAGTGTAACTCCAGAACCACAGTCAGCTCACGACTGCAGCGCCAGAACTGTGAGCACATGAATGCAGAGTCAGAACTACGGTTAGTGAATAAATGATATGTAATAATTTACATGAATAAATTACCATGCTTAGCCCCATGTACAATTGTATTGCACAAACCTTCAACTCCCAGGTTGTCCTGAAGAATGGTAAGGAGATAGTGGGAGTTGCTATCAGTCATCATCAGACTGTGGACCATACAGGAACCACACTACTGATGAGACTCAAGCAGTATGACAAATATTTACATATAGGTACCTTATAGATAATGTCATCTCAGATCGGAGTTGTTGCTGTGCCTTTTGGCTCCATAAAGTACAGACGGCATGATGAGATTTCGCACCCAGAGCTCGTGTCTCCAGATTTCCCTCTTCTCTGCCTTCAGCAACACTTCCCAGCATGGCGCTCTTAGAAATAAAAGTATCATTATACTGCCTAATAAATGTCTACCATACTGCACCCCTGCAAAAATAATTGCAGCGCTTCCTTCACAAAATATCCACCCCATAAAACTGACCCTCTCCATCAAATTCCACCCACACTGCCCCTCTCTATCCTATTCCCCCCCACGCTACCCCTCTCCATCATATTCCCCCCAGCCTGCCCCTCTCCATCCTATTCACACCCACGCTGCCCCTCTCCATTCTATCCCCCCCCCACGCTGCCCCTCTCCATCCTATTTTTAGACCAAACAAAAAAATTCTAATAAAATTGTATACTTTATTTCTATATCAATTAAAAAGTAGTATTCATACAAACAGAAACACAGTGTGCATATAGTGTTAGATACACAATATGGAAAGTGTAGGGGTAATTGTATCTAGGGACTGTGCAGATCAATGGTAAACAAACCTAGTAGATTCAGACGCTGGACCCTAGGGGATATAACTCCCCCTTGATTGGTCCCTGCCTAGCATTGGGGCTTTAAGCACCCTAACTTTCTTGGTGCCCCCATTCCACGGCTGCTGCCCCTATTGTGTCCCTTACTACATTGAGGATAACCATCACCAAGTTTCCAGAATAAAGTGCTAAGTGCAAAACCACATATACATATACAACAGACACAGATTAATGGAGCAGTTGCTACCCAAAGGGAGACAAATATTTACACTAGGTGATGCCTTAGGGTCACCCAGGACTGGTATCACCAGTAAATCACTAGATACATTAAAATTACACACATTATATCGAGGCAACTCATTGTCACTCATTAAATTCAACAGCAAAAAAGGAGATGCAAAATGACATACAGCTCACTGGTTGGATGTCTACAGTCCAGGAAATTAAAGTTTACATATACACAATAGAGCACCATACTCCATCATTCCAAGGATAACACGTCCCCAGAGGCATCCCTGAAAAGAGGCATAAGTCATATCAGATAACTATAGGTAAGTGGGTGGCAAAAAAGGTACACCCATTGGATACTTTACGATTTGTTGGTAGCGCATCCAGGCCTACTGTCGAGCCATGAATGTTAGCAAGGAATGATGATTCATATGTCAGCTCAGTTGTTTCTTTAACCTCGCCCTTCTCCTAACGCATTTCCCCCCATTTGTGCCTGGGGTTCATCAGGGGATCAAAGCTGACAACAGGGGAGAAAATCACATCCCCGTCGTCCTTTCCAAACAGTTCAAAAAATATATACCCGGTATCAATACACCATGGGGTATAGCATGTGGATCACAGATCACAGATCATCCTATTCACCCCCACGCTGCCACTCTCCATCCTATTCACCCCCACACTGCCCCTCTTTATCCTATTCCCCTCACTCTGCCCCTCTCCATCTTATTCCCCCCCAGGCTGCCCATCTCCATCATATTGACCCCAGGCTGCCCCTCTCCATTATATTCCTCCCCACGCTGCCCCTCTCCATCCTATTCCCCTCACTGCTCCAGTAAAAAATCCCCCCCCCCTCCTTACAAACATTATTATTATTTTTTACTATTATAGTGCCATCAATTCCATGGCGCTTTACATGTGAAAGGGGTATACATAATAGGGACAAGTACAATAATGATAAACAATACAAGGCACAGACTGGTACAGGAGGATAGTGGTCCCTTCCTGCGAGGGCTCAGTCTACAATGAATAGGTGAGGATACAGTAGGTTAGGGTACAGCTGGTTGTGCGGCGCTATATCAGACTGAGGGTTACAAACACACATTTCCCATCAGTAGAAAGTATTCCCTCCACTTTCTCTCACAAAGCTGTGCCCCCTTTCACCCATCATGTGCCCTAATACCCTCCCGACTCATTCACATTGATCAAACTTTTCATCTTCGGCTTTTCCATGGACCGCTTACCGGTACCTGATGTGTCTCTGCGCGCTAGCAGCAGTGTGATTATGTCATCAATATACTAACACCCTCACGCTACTGCACTTCAGGGCCCAGGCATGGCGCTACACTAATCAGTAAGGAGAGAGCAGCGCCCCATCTCACTGGCCTGATAAAGGCTCAATCTATGGCCACTGTCTAATCAGCAGGACCAGGGGGTAGCATGGAACAGCACAGCGCGCTGCCCTCTGGTACTGCTGATTTTATCTGTGCAGCGCAGCATGATCGAGCTCAAGGCAAACTAATGCTGTCTGCCATGCACGCTGCAGAAGAGAGAGTGGCATTAGATCAAGTGACCCAGTACAGGGATTGGCCCTTTTGGCATTTTCCAGAGTTGCCCTATAGTCAGTCCAGCTCTGCCCTAGCAGTAATAGACAGGCTAGCAGAAATTAATTTCCTTTAAACTCTTTTTTTTCTTTTTTTCTCTCAAGGAGGAATGGCAATACATAAATGTGTTATAAATCAAAATACCCTTTAAAAACATTTATTTCAATATTTCTAAAATCACCACCAGGGGGTACTTATCACTTTCCAATTAGATAATCATACTGGTAGCTGGCTCCGGAAAAGTTTTACCATGGAGTATTCCATGGTGATTAGCCCATAAAATTAGGGCAATTTCATCAACCTCCTGATGAACCAAAAAAAGAAGGGGAAACACGTTGAGGTTTCTTGACAATGAAAAGCTCCAGATCTTTTATCTACATTAATTACCTAATTAATTATCTAATTGGAAAGTGATAAGTACCCCCTAAAACCTATTTACCCTGTTTCTGCTGATTGAATTGAAATTTATCAGGCACTGTGCACTTTAATGTATCACTGGGCACTTTATAGTCACACCACTTTTTCCAGAAGGGATCTATAAGGATAGGTAGGGTGAGCCTACGGTGAGTGGGGGAGCCATTACGCTATCTAGGGTGCCGACCTCCACTGACAGGTAGGGCACAGGAGGGAGTGACCGGCACAGGGTCAGTAACATCTTCTCCCTTTTCTGTGCACTTTTAACAAGGTATTCACAAAAGATACACCTACACCTGGTGGTGATTTTAAAAATATTGAAATAAAAATTGTTTTTAAAGGGTATTTTGATTTATGACAGAAATTAACTTCTGCTACACTGATCACTAATAAGCACACAATTGGACGACACCCATGTCTGACTGTGCAACTCAAAAGCACCAGGTTACATGACAGATCTGCTGTATGAACAGGGTCAGAAGTCCCCATGACTCTCGGTGAGTTTAGAGCTGAACACCATGTGATATGCAGACTGCAATACATGCACCCAGTTATGTGTCTGTGAATGGATGCAGTCAGTTTGCTGTACAATAGAGTAAAATGAAATAAATAAATAGTTTTTTAAAAAATGATGTAGGCTCCCACCATATTTTCATAGCCAACGCAGGTAAAGCAACAGCTGCATGCTGCAGCCCCCACCTGTGAGCTTTACTGTGACTGGACATAAAAATAGAGGGAAAAAAATAGGGTCCACCCCATTTATGATATCCAGCCACAGTAAAGCAGACTGGTGGGGGCTGGTACAATTCCATAGTTGCCCAGAATTGTCGCATTGTTCAATTCCAGGCTTTATTCAGCTCTTCATGGTTGCCCTGGTGTGGTGGCAACCTAGGTAATATAAGAGGTTAATGATAACTCATAGCTGCCACTAATCCCTAGATTAGTAGTGGGAGGCATCTTTGAGACCCCATTCCCAATCTTCTAAGTAAAAAGAAATGAAACACAAACACTGAAAAAATCCTTTGTTTGAAATAAAATACAAATACCCTCTTTCACCCTTTATTAAACCCCAAAACACCCTTAAGGATCTAATGTAATCCATACAAATCCAACAATGAACCTCAGCTCTACTTCATTCGGAGCCTGGAAAGAGGAGAAACACATCTGCTCTCTGTATACTCTGGGAAACACTGACAGCAGTGGGGGGAGCCCGAAAGGAATGTAACCGACCTGTTGTGCACCCAAAACTTTTTCTACCACATATGAAGTATTAGAGAAACCAAGGAAAAAAATTGTGAAAACATACCCTGCTGTAACTAAATAAAAGAATAGTGCATATAAACATAGGGTACTTAGTAAACACTGTTTTTGATGTATTTAAAATAAATTTCACATTAAATTGTATGGTGCATTTTCTCCGGTTACCCTTGCAAACGTTTGGGCTAAAGAAAAATTTTTGAGGGAAAAAGTATTTTTTTTCTGTCCAGATTGCTTTAGTTCTTGTGAAGCACCTGATGGGTTAATAAACTTCTTGGATGTGGTTTTGAGCAGTTTGAGAGGTACAGTTCTGGTGTCACTTTTGGGTATTTTCTATCACCTATGTCTCTCAAAGTCACTTCAAATGTCATCATGTAGTCAAAAATATGTAGTAAAAAATATGATTTTGTAAATTTTGTTAGAAAAATCAGAAATCACTGATAAAACTTTTAAACTCTTCTAATTTCCTAACAAAAAAATTATGTTCAAAAATAGTGGTGCAGATGTAAAATAGCCATGTAAAAAAGATTATTTTTTAACTATTTTTTGCAACATCTCATTTAAATGCATAATTAAAAGTTTAAAAATTGAGACATTTTTAAAATTGTCACTAAATTTCTGATATTTTCACAAATAAATGCAAGAAACATCATCCTAAGTTTACCACTAACATGTAGTACAATATGTCACAAAAAACAATCTCATAATCATTGTGATATGTTGAAGAAGAGTTCCAGAGGTATTTCACACTTCACAAAGTTTAATCTGCCTAATTCCAGCCTTGCTGAAGCATCCCTAGATCATCACCGATCCTCCACCAAATTTCACAGTGGGTGCAAGACACTGTGACTTGTACGTCTCTTCATGTCTTCGATTAATCATTAGATGACCAGGTGTTGGGCAAAGCTGAAGATTAGTATTATCAGAGAAAATTACCTTACTCCAGTCCTCTATGGTCCACTTGGGCAGATTAAACTTTGCAAAGGATGTATTAAGCAAGCTGCATACAAGGTTATCCTGGAAAAACAGTTGCTTCCTTCTGATTAGGCAATGTTCCACAACTCTGAGGATTTGTTTTTCTAGCAGGACAATGCGCCATGCCACACAGCTAGGTCAATCATGGTGTGGATGAAGGACCACCACATCAAAACCCTGTCATGGCGAGGCGAATCACTAGACCTGAACCCCATTGAAAACCTCTGGAATGTAATCAAGAAAAAAATGGATAGTAACAAGCCATCAAACAAAGAAGAACTGCTTACATTTTTGCACCATGAGTGGCATGAGGTCACCCAAAAGCAGTGTAAAAAACTGGAGAAAACATGCCAAGACGCATGAAAGCTGTGATTAAAAAATCATGGTTATTCCACAAAATATTGATTTCTGAACTCTTCCTGAGTTGAGTTAAAACATTATTAGTATTGTTGTTTCTAAATTATTATGAACTTATTTTCTTTGCATTATCTGAGGTCTGAAAGCAATGCATTTTTTTGTTATTTTGACCATTTCCTATTTTCAGAAAATAAATACAAAATGTATTGCTTGGAAATTTGGAGACATGTTGTCAATTGTTTATAGAATAAAAGAACAATTTACATTTTACTCAAAAATGTACCTATAGAGAGAAAAATCAGAAAGCCTGACAATATATATTATATATATATATATATATATATATATATATATATATATATATATATATCATCTTTGATGATACCAGCCCATACCAGTACCCCACCTCCACCTTGCTGGCGTCTGAGTCGGAGTGGTGCTCTCTGCCCTTTACTGATCAGCCTCTGGCCCATCAAGAGTCACTCTCATTTTATCAGTCCATAAAACCTTTGAAAAACCAGTCTTAAGATATTTCTTGGCCCAGTCTTGACGTTTTATCTTATGTTTCTTGTTCAAAGGTAGTCGTTTTTCAGCCTTCCTTACCTTGGCCAAGTCCCTGAGTATGGCACACCTTGTGCTTTTTGATACTCCTATAATGTTGCAGCTCTGAAATATGGCAAAACTGGTGGCAAATCGCATCTTGGCAGCTTCACGCTTAATTTTCCTTCATGGGCAGTTATTTTGCGCCTTTTTTGCCCAACACACTTCTTGCTACCCTGTTGGCAATTTGTCATGAAACGCTTGATTGTTCGGTGATTACACTTCAAAAGTTTGGTAATTTCAAGACTGCTGCATCCCTCTGCAAGACATCTCACAATTTTGGACTTTTCAGAGCCTGTGAAATCTCTCTTTTGACCCATTTTGCCACAGGAAAGGAGGTTGCCTATTAATTAAGCACACCTTATATAGGGTGTTGATGTCATTACACCACACCCCACCTCATTACAGAAATGCACATCACCTGATTTACTTAATTGGTAGCTGGCTCTCAAGCCTATACAGCTTGGAGTAGGACAACATGTATAAAAAGTATCATGGGATCAAAATACTCATTTGCCTAATAATTCTGTACAGTGTATATGTATATATATATATATATATATATATATATATATAGTACAGACCAAAAGTTTGGACACACCTTTTATTCAAAGCGTTTTCTTTAATTAAATGACTCTGAAAATTGTAGATTTCCATTGAAGGCATCAAAACTATGAATTAACAAATGTGGAATGAAATACTTAACAAAAAAGTGTGAAACAACCGAAAATATGTCTTATATTCTAGGTTCTTCAAAGTAGCCACCTTTTGCTTTGATTACTGCTTTGCACACTCTTGGCATTCTCTTCATGAACTTCAAGAGGTAGTCACCAGAATTGCTTTTCTCTTCACAGGTGTGCCCTGTCAGGTTTAATAAGTGGTATTTCTTGCCTTATAAATGGGGTTGGGACCATCAGTTGTGTTGTGCAGAAGTCTGGTGGATACACAGCTGATAGTTACAATTTGTATTATGGCAAGAAAAAAGCAGCTAAGTAAAGAAAAAAAGTGTCCATCATTACTTTAAGAAATGAAGGTCAGTCAGTCCGAAAAATTGGGAAAACTTTGAAAGTGTCCCCAAGTGCGGTGGCAAAAACCATCAAACACTCCAAAGAAACTGGCTCACATGAGGACTGCCCCAGGAAAGGAAGGCCAAGAGTCACCTCTGCTGTGGAGGAAAAGTTTATCCAAGTTCCCAGCCTCAGAAATCGCAGGTTAACAGCAGCTCAGATTAGAGACCAGGTCAATGCCACTAGAGATGAGCGAACCGGTCGCGGTTCGGCTCGAGGTGGTTCGCCGAACGGAGGTCTCGTTCGAGTTCAGTTCGTCGAACGTTCGACGAACCGAACTCGAACGTATAGGCTATAATGGGAGGCAATCACAAACACATAAAAATGCATTATAAATGTACACAAACAGTTAATAAACATTGCCATAACACTTACCGGTCCTCGCGATCCCTTCTGCACTCTGTCTCCTGCCGCTATTCCATCCGATGATCGCTGAATCCTCCCGGTGACCTGCACTGCCAGCAGAGATGCAGGACCTATCGTGACGTCAAAATAGCCATGTGACCAGTCATGTGGCTATTATCTCATTGGCTACAGACTGGTCACATGACTATGACACGTCATGTAGGACCTGCGAGTGCATCTCTCCGGTACACGGTGCACATATGTGTATCGCCGTGTACCGGCGACATGCTCTAGCACACGGTCGACTCCCCGTTCCGTTAGGGACCAGCTGTCACAGCCGGTCATTAACGGAGATCACCGTTGCCATAGCAACGCAGTTAGCGGTGACGTCACGGCTAACCGCGGCTCCGAGAGCACCGTTGCTATGGTAACGCGTCTGTCAGCGTTACCGCTAGCAGCCAGCAGTGATCACTCACGGAGTGAAGGCTGCACGCTGCTGCACGATTGTAGTGAGCATTGTAGTGAGGATGGAGGTTCCCCAGCCCCAAGTGATGAGCTGGTGAATCTCATCCTTCCTCACTACAATCGTCACTACTACTACACTAGAAAGAAAGAAGACAGAAGGGCAGGGTCGTGGAGGGCTGACAGGGGGTAATAAAGATGGAGTCTCTAATGTGTCTGTGTATTTATTTCTATTAAAGTATTTTTCCTCTGTGTGGTGTCTTTTTTTTAACCCTTTATTGGAGATTCTTAATGGCCGGGTCAAACGTGCCTGACATTAAGAATCTCTGGCTTAATACTGGCTAGTAAAACAAAGCCAGTATTAACTCATGATTACCCAACAAGCCACCCGGCTCCAGGGCTGTTGGAAGAGTTGGATACAGCGCCAGATGATGGCGCTTCTATGAGAGCGCCATTTTCTGGGACGGCTGCGGACTGAAATCCGCAGCAGAGGCGCCCACAAACCTCGGGCTAACCTGTGCTGCGGATTCCAATCCCCAGCTGCCTAGTTGTACCCGGCTGGACACAAAAATAGGGCGAAGCCCACGTCATTTGCTTTTTAATTATTTCATGAAATAAGTGAAATAATTAAAAAAAACGGGCTTCCCTATATTTTTGGTTCCCAGCCGGGTACAAATAGGCAACTGGGGGTTGGAGGCAGCCCGTGGCTGCCAGCTGTACCTGGCTAGCATACAAAAATATGGCGAAGCCCACGTCATTTTTTTGGTGGGCAAAAAACTTCTGCATACAGTCCTGGATGGAGTATGCTGAGCCTTGTAGTTCTGCAGCTGCTGTCTGCTCTTCTCCATACAGACAGACAGCAGCTGCAGAACTACAAGGCTCAGCATACTCCATCCAGGACTGTATGCAGAATTTTTTTGCCCCCTGAAAAAATTATGTGAGCTTCGCCATATTTTTGTATGCTAGCCAGGTACAGCAGGCAGGTACGGCTGCCCCCAACCCCCAGTTGCCTATTTGTACCCGTCTGGGAACCAAAAATAAAGGGAAGCCCTTTTTTTATTATTTCATGAATTTCATGAAATAATTAGAAAACAAATGACGTAGGCTTTGCCCCATTTTTGTGTCCAGCCAGGTACAACTAGGCAGCTGGGGATTGGAATCCGCACCACCGGTTGGCCTGAGCTTTCTGGGCCCCACTGCTGCGAATTGCAGTCTGCAGCCACCTCAGAAAATGGCATTTTCATAGAAGCGCCATCTTCTGGCGCTGTATCCAACTCTTCCAGCACCTGCCTGCTATACCTGGCTAGCATACAAAAATATGACGAAGCTCACGTCCTTTTTTTGTAGTTTTTTGGCAAAAAAAATAAAAAATGCTTCCCTGGATTTTCCATTGCCAGTGAAGGTAACACCAAGCAGTGGGGGTTAGCAGCCAGTAGCTGCTTGGATTACCCTTAGCTAGCAATACAAAAAATGCAGCAGGAGCCCATATATATTTTTTTTAATTATTTATTTAAATAACTAAAAATAAAATGGGCTTCCCTGTATTTTGATTGCTGGACATCACAGTGCTGTAAAAATAAATCTTTAAAAAAATGACGTAGCGCTCCGCGGTATTTTTGATTCTCAGCGCAGATAAAGCAGACAGCTATGGGTTGCCACCCCCATCTGCCTGCCGTTACCTTGGTTGTCAATCAAAATACAGGGAAGCCCATTAATTTTTTCTATTTAAAAAATAGTTAAAAAAAAAATGACGTTGGGTCCCCCCATTTTTGATAGCCAGCTAGGGTAAAGCAGACGGCTGTAGCCTGAAAACCACAGCTGGCAGCTTTACCGTGGTTGGGGATCCAATGTGGAGGTCCCCTCAGGCTCTTTTTTATAATTATTTTATAAATATTAATAATTACACAATAAAAGTAGGGTCCCCCCCAAATTGGATCACCAGCCAAGGTAAAGCGGACAGCTGTGGTCTGGTATTCTCAGGGTGGGAAGGTCCATAGTTATTGGGCCTTCACAGCCTAAAAATAGCAGGCCGCAGGCACCCCAGACGTGGCGCATCCACTAGATGCGCCAATCCTGGCGCTTCACCCCAGCTCATCCCGTGCCCTGGTGCAGTGGCAAACGGGGTAATAAATCGGGTTGATACTAGCTGTAAAGTCACCTGAGATCAAGCCCAGCAGTTTGTGATGTCATGGCGTCTATTAGATACCCAACATCATAAACTGTCAGTACTAACAAAAACAAAAAAAATCGACAAAAGAAATTTATTTGAAAAAACAGTCCCCAAAACATTTCCTCTTTCACCAATTTATTGTAAGAAAAAAAATAAAGGGGTCCCACGACGACTCTGGACCGTCTAGAATATGGGGGGGAGACACTCAGGGAACGTATCCCCCATTTTCTAGGAGTGCGGACCCTTCATGTGAGGAGTGTGGGTGCAATGAATCTGCACTCACTCTCCCCGGGTCCACAGCAGCAGAGTCCATGTCGTAATGGTTGCTACCAAAGCTGCAATGCCCTGCTCATGAGGTAAGGGCATGCCTAATCAGGAGAACTACTGTAGAGGAAGCTCTGCTCACTGGTATATAGGTGCTCAGAGGTAATAATAGATAAAATTAGTGAGTAACCTCGGCACTCTAAATCTCCCAGACTAAGTCAGTAAGTCCCAATGGATAGTAATGCAAAATCACTCTTTATTGGTCCGTATTAAGAACATTTTTTTTTCATAAGCATATATGTTTTTGTCCAAAACAAGTTACAAATGACGTTTCGGCCTGAGCCTTCATCAGATTGGACTTATCTGCATGTAATCATGAAAAATGACAATAATCAGTATCACATAAGAGTGAGAGAACAATAACATAAACTCGAACAATGTAGAGGTACAATTGGGATGCAGCAAAAAAATTGCAACACAGCAAGAAATGAAACACATGATACAAATGTCATAATACAGTACAAGGACAATATAGTAATGACAAATATGGGGTCAGAGTAGGCTTAGACAGCTCTGGTACGAAAGAGATGTCAATCATAAAGTAACATGTGCAGTAGGTGTAGAGCTACAGTATGCATGGCAGAGCTAATGGGTAGACTGACCATAGAAAAAGAACGGAGAAAAAGTGGAGAAAAAGTGGAGCATAAGAGGAGAAAAAGTGGAGAAAAAAGTGGAGAAAAAGTGGAGAAAAAGTGGAGCATAAGAGGAGAAAAAGTGGAGAAAAAAGTGGAGAAAAAGTGGAGAAAAAGTGGAGCATAAAAGGAGAAAAAGTGGAGAAAAAGTGGAGAAAAAGTGGAGAAAAAGTGGAGAAAAAGTGGAGCATAAGAGGAGAAAAAGTGGAGAAAAAGTGGAGAAAAAGTGGAGAAAAAGTGGAGCATAATAGGAGAAAAAGTGGAGAAAAAGTGGAGAAAAAGTGGAGAAAAAGTGGAGCATAAGAGGAGAAAAAGTGGAGAAAAAAGTGGAGAAAAAGTGGAGAAAAAGTGGAGAAAAAAGTGGAGAAAAAGTGGAGAAAAAAGTGGAGAAAAAAGTGGAGAAAAAGTGGAGAAAAAGTGGAGAAAAAGTGGAGAAAAAGTGGAGAAAAAGTGGAGCATAAGAGGAGAAAAAGTGGAGAAAAAGTGGAGAAAAAAGTGGAGAAAAAGTGGAGCATAAGAGGAGAAAAAGTGGAGAAAAAGTGGAGAAAAAGTGGAGCATAAGAGGAGAAAAAGTGGAGAAAAAGTGGAGAAAAAAGTGGAGAAAAAGTGGAGAAAAAGTGGAGCATAAGAGGAGAAAAAGTGGAGAAAAAAGTGGAGAAAAAAGTGGAGAAAAAGTGGAGAAAAAGTGGAGCATAAGAGGAGAAAAAGTGGAGAAAAAGTGGAGCATAAGAGGAGAAAAAGTGGAGAAAAAGTGGAGAAAAAGTGGAACATAAGAGGAGAAAAAGTGGAGAAAAAAGTGGAGAAAAAGTGGAGCATAAGAGGAGAAAAAGTGGAGAAAAAGTGGAGAAAAAGTGGAGAAAAAGTGGAGCATAAGAGGAGAAAAAGTGGAGAAAAAGTGGAGAAAAAAGTGGAGAAAAAGTGGAGCATAAGAGGAGAAAAAGTGGAGAAAAAGTGGAGAAAAAAGTGGAGAAAAAGTGGAGAAAAAGTGGAGCATAAGAGGAGAAAAAGTGGAGAAAAAAAAGGAGAAAAAGTGGAGAAAAAGTGGAGAAAAAGTGGAGCATAAGAGGAGAAAAAGTGGAGAAAAAGTGGAGCATAAGAGGAGAAAAAGTGGAGAAAAAGTGGAGAAAAAGTGGAGCATAAGAGGAGAAAAAGTGGAGAAAAAAGTGGAGAAAAAGTGGAGAAAAAGTGGAGCATAAGAGGAGAAAAAGTGGAGATTAAGAGGAGAAAAAGTGGAGAAAAAGTGGAGCATAAGAGGAGAAAAAGTGGAGAAAAAGTGGAGAAAAAGTGGAGCATAAGAGGAGAAAAAGTGGAGAAAAAAGTGGAGAAAAAGTGGAGAAAAAGTGGAGCATAAGAGGAGAAAAAGTGGAGAAAAAGTGGAGCATAAGAGGAGAAAAAGTGGAGAAAAAGTGGAGAAAAAGTGGAGCATAAGAGGAGAAAAAGTGGAGAAAAAAGTGGAGAAAAAGTGGAGAAAAAGTGGAGCATAAGAGGAGAAAAAGTGGAGAAAAAGTGGAGAAAAAGTGGAGAAAAAGTGGAGAAAAAGTGGAGCATAAGAGGAGAAAAAGTGGAGATTAAGAGGAGAAAAAGTGGAGAAAAAGTGGAGCATAAGAGGAGAAAAAGTGGAGAAAAAGTGGAGAAAAAGTGGAGCATAAGAGGAGAAAAAGTGGAGAAAAAAGTGGAGAAAAAGTGGAGAAAAAGTGGAGAAAAAGTGGAGCATAAGAGGAGAAAAAGTGGAGAAAAAGTGGAGAAAAAGTGGAGCATAAGAGGAGAAAAAGTGGAGATTAAGAGGAGAAAAAGTGGAGAAAAAGTGGAGCATAAGAGGAGAAAAAGTGGAGAAAAAGTGGAGAAAAAGTGGAGCATAAGAGGAGAAAAAGTGGAGAAAAAAGTGGAGAAAAAGTGGAGAAAAAGTGGAGCATAAGAGGAGAAAAAGTGGAGATTAAGAGGAGAAAAAGTGGAGAAAAAGTGGAGAAAAAGTGGAGCATAAGAGGAGAAAAAGTGGAGAAAAAGTGGAGAAAAAGTGGAGCATAAGAGGAGAAAAAGTGGAGAAAAAGTGGAGAAAAAGTGGAGCATAAGAGGAGAAAAAGTGGAGAAAAAAGTGGAGAAAAAGTGGAGAAAAAGTGGAGCATAAGAGGAGAAAAAGTGGAGATTAAGAGGAGAAAAAGTGGAGAAAAAGTGGAGCATAAGAGGAGAAAAAGTGGAGAAAAAGTGGAGAAAAAGTGGAGCATAAGAGGAGAAAAAGTGGAGAAAAAAGTGGAGAAAAAAGTGGAGAAAAAGTGGAGAAAAAGTGGAGAAAAAGTGGAGCATAAGAGGAGAAAAAGTGGAGAAAAAAGTGGAGAAAAAGTGGAGAAAAAGTGGAGAAAAAGTGGAGAAAAAGTGGCGAAAAAGTGGCGAAAAAGTGGAGCATAAGAGGAGAAAAAGTGGAGAAAAAGTGGAGCATAAGAGGAGAAAAAGTGGAGAAAAAGTGGAGAAAAAGTGGAGCATAAGAGGAGAAAAAGTGGAGAAAAAAGTGGAGAAAAAGTGGAGCATAAGAGGAGAAAAAGTGGAGAAAAAGTGGAGCATAAGAGGAGAAAAAGTGGAGAAAAAAGTGGAGAAAAAGTGGAGAAAAAGTGGAGAAAAAGTGGAGCATAAGAGGAGAAAAAGTGGAGAAAAAGTGGAGAAAAAGTGGAGAAAAAGTGGAGCATAAGAGGAGAAAAAGTGGAGAAAAAGTGGAGCATAAGAGGAGAAAAAGTGGAGAAAAAAGTGGAGAAAAAGTGGAGAAAAAGTGGAGAAAAAGTGGAGCATAAGAGGAGAAAAAGTGGAGATTAAGAGGAGAAAAAGTGGAGAAAAAGTGGAGCATAAGAGGAGAAAAAGTGGAGAAAAAGTGGAGCATAAGAGGAGAAAAAGTGGAGAAAAAAGTGGAGAAAAAAGTGGAGAAAAAAGTGGAGAAGAAAGTGGAGAAAAAGTGGAGAAAAAGTGGAGCATAAGAGGAGAAAAAGTGGAGAAAAAAGTGGAGAAAAAGTGGAGAAAAAGTGGAGAAAAAGTGGAGAAAAAGTGGAGCATAAGAGGAGAAAAAGTGGAGATTAAGAGGAGAAAAAGTGGAGAAAAAGTGGAGCATAAGAGGAGAAAAAGTGGAGAAAAAGTGGAGCATAAGAGGAGAAAAAGTGGAGAAAAAAGTGGAGAAAAAGTGGAGAAAAAGTGGAGAAAAAGTGGAGCATAAGAGGAGAAAAAGTGGAGAAAAAGTGGAGAAAAAGTGGAGAAAAAGAGGAGAAAAAGTGGAGAAAAAGTGGAGCATAAGAGGAGAAAAAGTGGAGAAAAAGTGGAGAAAAAGTGGAGCATAAGAGGAGAAAAAGTGGAGAAAAAAGTGGAGAAAAAGTGGAGAAAAAGTGGAGAAAAAGTGGAGCATAAGAGGAGAAAAAGTGGAGATTAAGAGGAGAAAAAGTGGAGAAAAAGTGGAGAAAAAGTGGAGCATAAGAGGAGAAAAAGTGGAGAAAAAAGTGGAGAAAAAGTGGAGAAAAAGTGGAGAAAAAGTGGAGCATAAGAGGAGAAAAAGTGGAGATTAAGAGGAGAAAAAGTGGAGAAAAAGTGGAGAAAAAGTGGAGAAAAAGTGGAGCATAAGAGGAGAAAAAGTGGAGAAAAAGTGGAGAAAAAGTGGAGATTAAGAGGAGAAAAAGTGGAGCATAAGAGGAGAAAAAGTGGAGAAAAAGTGGAGCATAAGAGGAGAAAAAGTGGAGAAAAAGTGGAGCATAAGAGGAGAAAAAGTGGAGAAAAAGTGGAGCATAAGAGGAGAAAAAGTGGAGATTAAGAGGAGAAAAAGTGGAGAAAAAGTGGAGCATAAGAGGAGAAAAAGTGGAGAAAAAGTGGAGCATAAGAGGAGAAAAAGTGGAGAAAAAGTGGAGAAAAAAGTGGAGAAAAAAGTGGAGAAAAAAGTGGAGAAAAAAGTGGAGAAAAAAGTGGAGAAAAAGTGGAGCATAAGAGGAGAAAAAGTGGAGAAAAAAGTGGAGAAAAAGTGGAGAAAAAGTGGAGAAAAAGTGGAGCATAAGAGGAGAAAAAGTGGAGAAAAAAGTGGAGAAAAAGTGGAGAAAAAGTGGAGAAAAAGTGGAGCATAAGAGGAGAAAAAGTGGAGAAAAAGTGGAGCATAAGAGGAGAAAAAGTGGAGAAAAAGTGGAGAAAAAAGTGGAGAAAAAAGTGGAGAAAAAAGTGGAGAAAAAAGTGGAGAAAAAAGTGGAGAAAAAGTGGAGCATAAGAGGAGAAAAAGTGGAGAAAAAAGTGGAGAAAAAGTGGAGAAAAAGTGGAGCATAAGAGGAGAAAAAGTGGAGAAAAAGTGGAGCATAAGAGGAGAAAAAGTGGAGAAAAAGTGGAGAAAAAGTGGAGAAAAAGTGGAGAAAAAGTGGAGAAAAAGTGGAGAATAAGAGGAGAAAAAGTGGAGAATAAGAGGAGAAAAAGTGGAGAATAAGTGGAGAAAAAAATGGAGAAAAAGTGGAGAAAAAAATGGAGAAAAAGTGAAACATCCCTTGGTACCTTTCATGTGGCACTAAGGGGTGCTTAGCTTTGTATTTAGCCAAAAAAATGAAAAAAAAATGACGTAGGGTTCCCCCTAGTTTTGTAGCCAGCTAGGGTAAAGCAGACGGCTGCAGCCTGCAGACCACAGCTGGCAACCTCACCTTGGCTGGTAATCCAAAACTGAGGGCACCCCACGCTGTTATTTTAAATTAAATAAATAATTAAAAAAAAAAAACACGTAGGGGTCCCCCAAAATTGGATCACCAGCCAAGGTAAAGCAGACAGCTGGGGCCTGATATTCTCAGACTAGGGAGGTCCATGGTTATTGGAATCTCCCCAGCCTAAAAATAGCAGGCCGCAGCCGCCCCAGAAGTGGCGCATCCATTAGATGCGCCAATCCTGGTGCTTCGCCCCAGCTCATCCCGCGCCCTGGTGCGGTGGCAAACGGGGTAATATATGGGGTTAATACCAGATGTGTAATGTCACCTGGCAAACCCAGTCAGTAATAAAAAAAAATAGACGACAAACACATTTTTATTTGAAAAAACACTCCCCAAAACATTCCCTCTTTAACCAATTTATTAGAATGAAAAACAAATCCAGGTCTGGTGTAATCCAAGGGGTTGCCATGACGATCCACACTGTCCCAGTCAATGAAGAGCAGAATGTTCCCCATTGGCTGGGAGAGCAAAGCAGTGACCTGAGCTAACATCAATGGGTCAGCCCAGGTCACTGCAGGGGATGACAAGTGCTGCTGTCAGCGAGGTACATTACCTGCGCTGATCTCCAGCACTGCCGACAGCCCCTGTCACTGAGGTCAATGACCGGCGCCTTCACATCAAGTATCGCGAGAGGTCCGTGACGTCTCGGGTGGGAAGCGAGAGGTGATGTGACAAGCGGCGGCCATGGAGGACAGTGACAGCGCTGAGGTCTGGATGGCGGGACTTCATCACCGCAGGTAAGCCGAGCGGGGGGGGGGGAGGGGGGTGCGTGTGTGAGAGTGTGTGTGTGTGTGTATATGTATGTATACATGCTGCGGGCAGGAGGGGGCGGAGCGAGCTGAGCGGGAAGTGTGGGCTTCCTGCACGTAACTAAGATAAACATCGGGTTACTAACCAAGCGCTTTGCTTGGATACCCGATGTTTATCTTGGTTAGCAGCTTGTGGCAGGCTGCCAGCGATGGCTCCTGCACACTGTAGCTGGGGGGGGGGGGGTGTGCGTGAGTGAGAGTGTGTGTGTGTGTGTGTGTGTATGTGTACATGCCGCGGGCAGGAGGGGGCGGAGTGAGCTGAGCGGGGAAGTGTGGGCTTCCTGCACGTAACTAAGATAAACATCGGGTTACTAACCAAGCGCTTTGCTTGGATACCCGATGTTTATCTTGGTTACCAGCTTGTGGCAGGCTGCCAGCGATGGCTCCTGCACACTGTAGCTGTAAAAAGCCCTGCTTTTTGCTGCTAGAACCGTTCTCGAACGTTTCTAGAACTATCGAGCTTTTAGCAAAAAGCTCGAGTTCTAGTTCGATCTCGAACAGCCCAAAAATCACTCGAGCCTAGAACTGGAGAACCACGAACCGCGAACCGCGCTCAACTCTAAATGCCACACAGAGTTCTAGCAGCAGACACATCTCTAGAACAACTGTTAAGAGGAGACTTTGTGCAGCAGGTCTTCATAGAAAAATAGCTGGTAGGAAACCACTGCTAAGGACAGACAACAAGCAGAAGAGACTTGTTTGGGCTAAAGAACACAAGGAATGGACATTAGACAAGTGAAAATCTGTGCTTTGGTCTCATGAGTTCAAATTTGAGATCTTTGGATCCAACCACCGTGTCTTTGTGCGACGTAGAAAAGGTGAATGGATGGACTCTACATGTCTGGTTCCAACCGTGAAGCATGGAGGAGGAGGTGTGATGGTTTGGAGGTGCTTTGCTGGTGACACTGTTGGCGATTTATTCAAAATTGAAGGCATACTGAACCAGCATGGCTACCACAGCATCTTGCAGTGGCATGCTATTCCATCCAGTTTGTGTTTACTTGGACCATCATTTATTTTTCAACAGGACAATGACCCCAAACACACCTCCAGGCTGTGTAAGGGCTATTTGACTAAGAAGGAAAGTGATAGGGTGCTATGCCAGATGACCTGACCTCCACAGTAACCAGACCTGAACCCAATTGAGATGGTTTGGGCTGAGCTGGACCGCAGAGTGAAGGCAAAAGGGTCAACAAGTGCTAAGCATCTCTGGGAACTCCTTGAAGACTGTTGGAAGACCATTTCCAGTGACTACCTCTTGAAGTTCATCAAGAGAATGCCAAGAGTGTGCAAAGCAGTAATCAAAGCAAAAGGTGGCTACTTTGAAGAACCTAAAATATAAGACATATTTTCAGTTGTTTCACATGTTTTTTTATCAAGTATTTCATTCCACATGTGTTAATTTATAGTTTTGATGCCTTCAATGTGAATCTACAATTTTCAGAGTCATGAAAATAAAGAAAACTCTTTGAATGAGAGGGGGTGTCCAAACTTTTGGTCTGTACTGTATATATATATATATATATATATATATATATATATATATATATATATATATATATATAAATATACAGTGTGTCCACCCATATCCTGTCCTCCTGTCCACCGCCATTAACATGACAACGGCGTGAGCTATAGGAATAGAAGTGGTGTCTAGGTATAGTAATGTAGCCATGCGCTATGCAATGAAACCACCTATAGTGCCACCTGGTGGAAAACAACGGAGTCTGCATTTTTATCTTGAAAAAGGAACGAGATAGAGAAAAAAATGAAATAAAAAATTGGAGGGCATCATCAATTCAATACGAATCGACACCTTGCATACAGAAATACTAGGATTAGAATGTGTAAAACTCACAAGGCTGCGGACATGAAGTGATACCTCATCAAGACCTTCCTACAAGTCATTGGGTATGGTGGCTGCGTGGAGTGGCCTCCACGCGCACCTGACCTGACCCAAGTGGACTGCTTTCTGTGAGGTCACATCAAACAGCAAGTGTATGCGACCCCTCCACCTACATTGCAGGACCTACCACGACGTATAACAGATGCTTGTGCAAACGTGGCACCTACCATATTGCACAATGTGCAGCAAGATACAGTATGCTGTCCAGATGTGCATTGCAGCTGACGGTGGCCACTTTGAGCATCAAAGTTCAATGAGAGCCATATGCGTGACCAGCATTAATGTTTTGGGGAGGTCATGGGTTTCATATCATAGCATTTCTGTATGCAAGGTGTAGATTCATATTGAATTGATGATGCCCTACAATATTTTAAGTCACTTTTTTTTCTCTATCTTGTCCTGTTTTCGAAATAAAAATGCTAACTCTGTTGTTTTCCACCAGGTGGCGCTATAGGTGGTTTCATTGCGTAGCGCCTGGCTACTTTACTATACCTAGACACCACTTCTATGCCTATAGCTGCCACCGTTCTCAAGTTATTGGCAGTGGACAGGATATGGGTGGACACACTGTGTGTAATATATATACATACAGAGAGAGCGAGAGATACACAGTATATATGTATGTGTGTATATATGTACACAATTATAGCATTTACCAGAAACAATAAAAAGAGCTGCAGTAATGAATAGTCATGATGCATTATGTAGTAATGTTCTTGGAAATCCTATTTCTGATGTAGATCTCACCTTGTAATCCTCTTTACGCTGCTGGGGATAATCATTTTTAGGACGTGACTGAGATCACTAACACAGAATATTTTTTACACCAGCGCCTTTATATCCATGCACAGTTTTGAATCTGATCGGGTCCCTGCAGCATAGTTAAACTTTATATGCCAGGGTAATCAGGATAACAGACAGTTAACTAGGTTCCCAAGAGGCCACTTGGCCATATTAAGAAAAAATGCCATAGTTCATCTTCTGAACTCTAGAGATCAGACACAAAGGCCGTAGCTAGAAAGCGGAATAATAGAGAGCATTGCAACCACCCCAAAAATAAAGTAATACATTCTGCTTCACAATAGCAGTAGAGGCATTCCAAGGCTTTTCTGATCTTTAATCCTTCTTTCCTTATTAGAATAGCAAAGGATCCCTCCCCTTATTCTAATAAATAGCGAGCGGAGCAAAGCATTCAATACGCTGGTCCTTTGATCAGCACAATCTGTCAGCCCTTCTTATTTTTCCCCACCAGCCCTTGTTCAGAGCTAAAAGTAGAAGCATTGCAACAGAAAGAAATTCCCTAGGTGTCCTGCAAATCATCAATCGGTTTTTTTTGTGCTTTTTTTTCCTTTATAGAGAAGCCCACACTCTCTGTCTACTAAACTCCCTCCTTCCTTTCCTTTTAGTGATGTGTCGTTCGCGAACGAGCCGATTCTTTGAGCCGGCTCTTTGAAGTGAACGATATGAGCCGAATCATCAAAGTGAACGAGCCATAAAGAGCCGCTTTTTTTTTTTTTTCTCTCTGCTTCAGGGGGAAGTAGGAGATAAGGAGAAGAGTAAAGTAAACACAAGCTCTGGGCAGGAGCTGACACTTAAAGCTATACACACATAGTGGTTCTTCCTTAGTTCAGTGGGCACAATTGAGTACCAGGGAATGATGTGCTAGGGTTAAGTTTTCTGACCTCGACTGGCACATATGGTGATGTGTAGGAGGAGAGGGGCTCAGCTTGTTTGCTGATAACAATGATCATCTTCTCTAGGTATTATAGTCAGGGTTCAGGACCACTACAGTAAATACCTGACCAGTTGTTGGGTAATAGCATTTTAGACCAAACATATGTAAAGAAGTGTATACAGCTTCAATCATTGTATAGAGTTAATAGAAGTTAGCACTTAGTGTCCAGTGTGTGCACAGAACAGATGACCCCTGACATGTTCATTTAACCCTGTAAGGTTTTCTTTCTGACCTAAAAAAGAGAAAATCATTGATAATAAGCCATGTCTCCATTCCTTCAATGTTTAGTGGAAGCTGCTGTGTGTGTGTGTGTGTGTGTGTCTGTGTGTGTGTGTGTGTGTGTGTGTGTGTGTGTGTATTTTTTTTTGTGACCACAATTGATATTTTTTTACTAGTTTGGTGACTACATACAACATATTCATTAGCCTCTATATGCATGTGTCTGTGGCGTTGTGGTGTCACAATTCTCGCAGTTAAGACTTTTTTTCTATTTCTGTTAACAAATCCTGGTATTTTTAGATGTAAATAGATCTGACATCTGCACACATCTATAAAACACTTTTTTTTGTATCGCTTCCTAATTATCAGTGGCGTAACTAGAGTCTGGTGAGCCACAGTGTGAAATGTAGACCTGGGCACTCCCCCACCTGTCACACTCCGCGCGCACACATGTTGGTCAGATCATATGTATGGGCCCCGTGTATATATGTCCCTTATCCTGGTATATATGGTGTTGCCCTCCCACCACCATAGTCATCCAATTATTATAACGCATCCCCATATTCCTCCATGTATCACAATGTACCCTCAGTCATTTATATATTATAATGCATCCCATAGTCATCCAATTATAATAATGCACCCCCATTATCCTCCATATAGTATAATACTGCCTCACAGCCCTCCATATAGTATAATGCAGCCTCACAGCCTTCCACATAGCATAATGCAGCCTCACAACTCGCCATAGACTATAATGCACCCCCCTCCTCCCCCATAATCCTCTGGCGAGCGTGTACTCATTAAAAAATAAATCTGTACTTACCTCTCCTGGTTTCCCCGCAGCTTAATGTGACTCACGATATCGCCACAGCGATGTCACTGTGGCGATATTGTGAGTGCATCGCCACGTGTGACCCGGCAAAATCGCCCCACAATTTATCGCTGGTCGCAGTCGCGAAGTTTTCGGTCCGGACCGAAAACCACGCAACTGCAATCTAGCGACATCGCTGCATGTGACACCTTCACACCAGCGACTTCAGGAGCTGCACTATAGCTCCTGGAGACACTGGTGTGATGCTATGGCATCACACAGCGACATTGCAGGAGACGTCGCAGGTGAGATCGTCACATATGACATCTCACCCGTGACGTTGATGCGGTGGGCGGGGTCACACGGTCATCAGCGACGTTGCCCACCACATTGACATGTGTGACAGGGCCCTTACTTTAATTCAGAGATGGGAAACTTCAGGTCTTGAGTGCCACACACAGTGTAGATGATTCAATTATCAACTGTGCAATACTAAAGACCCCGTCAGACAGGGAGGTATCACTGGCGATGCTGCAACTTAGTAGGCATGGTCAAGTTACAATGACATCGCCAGTGTGTCGCCTCGTGTGACAGGGCAATTTCCCGCTGCCACCGCTCATCTCCTGAATTCGGAGGTTGCTAGCACTGCTGGGAAACCTGGCGATGAGGAGCAGGCGATCTGAACACATTGCCGCGTGTGACGCAGCAATAGTGTTCTGACACACGACGGGAGCCATACAAAGTATAGCTCCCTGCCTCGCCTGGACTACAGGCATGTTCAGAGGCGATCCTCCACCAGTGTGACAGTACCATAAGGAAATCCTGAACACATGACCTGCACCCTCCAGACCTGGTCCAGCTCCCACCCGCCAGACACCAACCACCAAACACACCCACAAGCCACCAACCCTCCTGCTTTAGTTGATCAATGTGTGATTGCTGTAGGGCCGCACCCGACACCTCGGATGATCAGCTCTTCTTAATGTTGGCCAGATTTGCTGTTATGAAGGTGCTCCATCTTGTATGTAGTGACAGCGGCTAGATACCGCACATCCGCCCTCCAGCCATCACACATTGATTAGCTATAGTAAGGGTATGTGCGCACGTTGCTTTTTACCTGCTTTTTACCTGCTTTTTTGCTGCTTTTTCTTCTGCGCTGTTTAATGCCAAAATGGATGTGTTCTTCCATTCAAGCAAAGTCTATGGGAATTTGGGTTTCTTGTTCACACTATGTTGTTCAAAATGCTGCCTTTTTGTGGCAGAACTTTGGTCAAAAACTCAGCTTTTCAAAGAAGCAACATGTCAATTGTTTTTGCCATTTGGGTTTTGCACTGCAAAGCTGAGTTTTTGACCAAAGTTCTGCCACAAAAAGGCAGCATTTTGAACAACATAGTGTGAACAAGAAACCCAAATTCCCATAGACTTTGCTTGAATAGAAGAACACATCCATTTTGGCATTAAACAGCGCAGAAGAAAAAGCAGCAAAAAAGCAGGTAAAAAGCAGGTAAAAAGCAACGTGCGCACATACCCTTAGGCCAGACCATCAATGTTAGTCAGGACAACCTCTATACATTTGTTTTATGTGCAATACTACCTCAATGACATTTATTGTCACTTAACTGTTAAAAAAGTTGGTATGTAACTAGTGTTGCATTGCCATATTGTGTTCCACTTGCTGGGATTTGTAGTGCTGTGCACCACCAGCAGAAGTTGGACCCATGCTATGTTAGCATTTAAACATTTCTGTTCCAGGTTGTGTTGAAATAAACTGATTTTGCTATTCAGTATCCTATGCTTCCATATGTTGGTGTGCGTACAGTGTGTGTACAATGTGTGTATGTACAATGTGTGTCCTTTGTGTTCAGTATGTACAGTGTGTGTGTACAATGTGTGTATGTATGTGTGTCCTTTGTGTTCAGTATGTACAGTATGTGTGTACAATGTGTGTATGTGTGTCCTTTGTGTTCAGTATGTACAGTGTGTGTGTGTACAATGTGTGTATGTGTGTCCCTTGTGTTCAGTATGTACAGTGTGTGTGTGTACAATGTGTGTATGTGTGTCCCTTGTGTTCAGTATGTACAGTGTGTGTGTACAATGTGTGTATGTGTGTCCTTTGTGTTCAGTATGTACAGTGTGTGTGTACAATGTGTGTATGTGTGTCCCTTGTGTTCAGTATGTACAGTGTGTGTGTACAATGTGTGTATGTGTGTCCTTTGTGTTCAGTATGTACAGTGTGTGTGTGTTGCACATATAGTGACAGGCAGCACAGTAATTGCAACTCGCCTTTATTTTCAGGAATTATAATCTTTTGTAGGAGCGACACATATCAGAGCACTGACTAATGTAGAAAGGACATGTACAAAAAACACCACATAAAAGAGGAGCGAGGGCCCTGTCCAGAAGAGCTGACAATCTGAGGAAACGGAAACAATAATGCTAAAAACTGTTTTTACTGCTTCACTAGATACATACAAGGGTGTAGAATGAGGTTCCCAATGTACAGGGGAGGTTCTGTATCATCACAAGGTGTAGCAGAGGGTTTTTTTTTAAAAAAGAGCCGTTTTTTGAGCCGAAAGAGCCGATTCTTTTTGGTGAGCCGAGCCGAATGAGCCGGCTCATCAAAAAGAGCCGGACTGCCCATCACTATTTCCTTTCTCTCCAATCCTACTTTCATTTGATACACAATACAACGTGTCTGTCTGACCTAGTGGGACCTAGCTGTCTGAGAATCTACCACTACGTGCAGACAGGGGTAACCTTGGTTTCCAAAGAGGTTTCCCTTGAACTTTGACACCATGCTGAAGTAGAAGCATGGCCGCTACCCTCTTATAAAATGATCCTTCAGATGAACACATAATGCGTTACTTTGTAAGGCCTCATAATATCAAGGTTACATTATTGTCATCTAAGTGGAAAAGTCCCAAGTTACGGCGCTTGGGGAGAACAGAACAACAGTTAGGTAGCTGAAACAGTTTGCTAAATGCATTGCTTTCAGACAATTTGTCCCTTTTTGGGTGAAATTGAGGTTTTGATAATACACCTCATCTGACAGCAGAAGCATGTGGTAGCTTATGTTTATCTGATGTAAAATAGAACACATGTACACAAATAATCCAAGAAAAAGGAGAAATATTGACCAGGTAGGTAAAATAGAGCGAATATGCACAAATAATTACAGAAAAAGGAGAAATATTGACAACATAGGTACAATAGAGCGAATGTCCACAAATAATCCCAGAAAAAGGAGAAACATTGACCAGGTAGGTAAAATAGAGCAAATATACACAAATAATCTCAGAAAAAGAAGAAATATTGTTAAGGTATGTAAAATAGAGCGAATATACACAAATAATCCCAGAAAAAGTAGAAATATTGATAAAGTATGTAAAATAGAGTGTATATACCCAAATAATCCCAGTAAAAGGAGAATCATAGACCAGGTATGTAAAATAGAGCGAATATACACAAACAATGCCAGAAAAAGAAGAAATATTGATAAGGTATGTAAAATAGAGCGAATATACACAAACAATCCCAGAAAAAGAAGAAATATTGACCAGGTAGGTAAAATAGAGCGCATATACACAAACAATCCCAGAAAAAGGAGAAATATTGATAAGGTATGTAAAATAGAACGAATAAACACAAATAATTACAGAAAAAGGAGAAATATTGACCAGGTAGGTAAAATAGAGCAAATATACACAAATAATCCCGGACAAAGGAGAAATATTGATAAGGAATGTAAAATTGGGTGTATGTACCCAAATTATACCAGAAAAAGAAGAAATATTGATAAGGTATGTAACATAGAGCGAATATACACAAATAATCCCAGAAAAAGGAGAAATATTGACCAGGTATGTAAAATAGAGTGTATACCGTATTTTTCGTTTTATAAGACGCACTTTTGTTCCCCCAAATTATTCTTATAATCCGAATATATGGATTACTACAGGGCCCTGGGGAGGTGGGGGCAGGTCTGGAGCGGTACTGGAGGCTGGTGGAGGCTGGTGATGGCTGCTGGAGGCAGCGGGAGATCTCCTGCTCCCACTCATATAATATGCACTGCTGATGTCCATCACCGTGGTGCTGAAACCGCACCGTGGTGATGGGCTGGGGCAGCGGTGCATATTATATCTGCCTGCGCCCACCTTTGATGGCACATACCCCCCTGTGTTAGATATGGCCTCCATGCTGCTGCCCATAGTAAAAATAAAAAAAACTCTTTACTTACCGACTCCAGCGCTGTTCTCCCAGTGTCTCCCTGCTGCCGCTGTGATCAGGCACACAGAGCTGATATCACTCTGCTGTGCCGATCACATGACCGGCACCGAGAACAAGGAAGTGCAGAGCTCAGCAGCATGGAGGGAGACACCGGGATTGCAATGCTAGAGAAGGTTAGGAAAGAGTGTTTTATTTTACTATGGGCAGCAGCATGGGGGCCATATCAAACACAGGGGAGGTGTGCAATCCATAAGGGGCCATATCAAACACAGGGGAGGTGTGCCATCCATAGGGGGCCATATCAAACACAGGGGAGGTGTGCCATCCATAGGGGGCCATATCAAACACAGGGAGAGGTGTGCCATCCATAGGGGGCCATATCAAACACAGGGGGAGGTGTGCCATCCATAGGGGGCCATATCAAACACAGGGGGAGGTGTGCCATCCTTAGGGAGCCATATCAAACACAGGGGGAGGTGTGCCATCCAAAGGGGGCCATATCAAACACAGGGGGAGGTGTGCCATCCATAGGAGGCCATATCAAACACAGGGGGAGGTGTGCCATCCATAGGGGGCCATATCAAACACAGGGGGAGGTGTTGCATCCATAGGGGGCAATGGGCAGAACAGGGGGGCGTGTGCCATCCATGGGGGGCGATGGGCAGCACAGGGGGATGTGTGCCATCCATAGGAGACCTGTGCCAGCTGTAGGAGATGTGTGCCATCTATAGGAGACCTGTGCCAGCTGTAGGGGATGTTTGCCAGCAATGTGCCATAAAAAGGGGACATGTTCCATCAATAGGAGACATGTGCCAGCAATAAGGAATGTGTGCCAGCAATAGGGGATGTGTGCCATCAATGGGGACATGTGGCATCACTGGGGGACGTGTGCCAGCACAAGGGTCTATATTCAATATAAGGGGGCCATATCCAGATTAAGGGGGCTAATTTTAGGATGGGGGGCTATGAGGGACATATACTCTATATGATTTGTTAGATGGACACTGGCATTATAAGACCCCATTTAACATTAAAAAAAAAAATTTCTTTTCCTTCACCAAATTTGGGGGTGCGTCTTATAATCAGGTGCCGCGTCTTATAAAGCGAAAAATACGGTATACCCAAATAATCCCAGAAAAAGTCGAAACATTCACCAGTTAGGTAAAATAGAGCAAATGTACACAAATAATCCCAAAAGAAGGAGAAATATTGATAAGGTGTGTAAAATAGAGAGAATGTACACAAATAATCCCAGAAAGAGGAGAAAGATTGACTAGGTAGGTAAAATAGAGTGAATATACACAAATAATCCCAGAAAAAGAAGAAATATTGATACGGTATGTAAAATATATACACAAATAATCCCAGAAAAAGGAGAAATATTGACCAGGTAGGTAAAATAGAGCAAATATACACAAATAATCCCAAAAGAAGGAGAAATATTGATAATGTATGTAAAATAGAGCGAATATACACAAGTAATACAAGAAAAAAAAGAAATATTGATCAGGTAGGTAAAATGGAGCAAATGTACACAAATAAACGCAGAAAAAGGAGCAGTATTGACAACATAGGTAAAATAGAGCGAATAATATGAACATACTGTATACCCTGCTGTAACTAAATAGAAGCATAATGCATAGAAATAAACATCTACTGCCTCCCATGGCTGTGTGTTCAGTTAGGACCCAGCCCTTATTCAGATTGATGTCCGGTGACACATGGTAAAATTTTAATATTAGGGAGTGTAGGTACTGTCCGGATTGGGTACACCTTGTCGCGGTGGAATGGCTTGACACTTTTATGATCAAAAATAGTGTTTACTAAGTACCCTATGTTTATTTATATGCAGTATGCTTCTATTTAGTTACAGCAGGGTATATGTGCATATTGTTTTCTTGTTTTTTTATCTCTTATGGCCAGTGTGAACATGAGGTTACAAGCTGCATGCACACCAACTCATACTCCGACTCACTTTTTTGTTTTTTGTTTTTTAAAATAGAGCGAATGTACACAAATAATCCGAGAAAAAGGAGAAATATTGACAACATAGGTAAAATAGAGCGAATATACACAAATAAAACCACAAAAAAGATAAACATTGACGAGGTAGGTAAAATAGAGTGAATGTACACAAATAATCCCAGAAAAAGGAGAAATATTGACAACATAGGTAAAATAGAGCAAATGTACACAAATAATCCGAGAAAAAGGAGAAATATTGACAACATAGGTAAAATAGAGTGAATGTACACAAATAATCCGAGAAAAAGGAGAAATATTGACAACATAGGTAAAATAGAGCGAATATACACAAATAAAACCACAAAAAAGATAAACATTGACGAGGTAGGTAAAATAGAGTGAATGTACACAAATAATCCCAGAAAAAGGAGAAATATTGACAACATAGGTAAAATAGAGCAAATGTACACAAATAATCCGAGAAAAAGGAGAAATATTGACAACATAGGTAAAATAGAGCAAATGTACACAAATAATCCGAGAAAAAGGAGAAATATTGACAACATAGGTAAAATAGAGCGAATATACACAAATAAAACCACAAAAAAGATAAACATTGACGAGGTAGGTAAAATAGAGTGAATGTACACAAATAATCCCAGAAAAAGGAGAAATATTGACAACATAGGTAAAATAGAGCAAATGTACACAAATAATCCGAGAAAAAGGAGAAATATTGACAACATAGGTAAAATAGAGTGAATGTACACAAATAATCCGAGAAAAAGGAGAAATATTGACAACATAGGTAAAATAGAGCGAATATACACAAATAAAACCACAAAAAAGATAAACATTGACGAGGTAGGTAAAATAGAGTGAATGTACACAAATAATCCCAGAAAAAGGAGAAATATTGACAACATAGGTAAAATAGAGCAAATGTACACAAATAATCCGAGAAAAAGGAGAAATATTGACAACATAGGTAAAATAGAGCAAATGTACACAAATAATCCGAGAAAAAGGAGAAATATTGACAACATAGGTAAAATAGAGCGAATATACACAAATAAAACCACAAAAAAGATAAACATTGACGAGGTAGGTAAAATAGAGTGAATGTACACAAATAATCCCAGAAAAAGGAGAAATATTGTTAACATAGGTAAAATAGAGCAAATGTACACAAATAATCTGAGAAAAAGGAGAAATATTGACAACATAGGTAAAATAGAGCAAATGTACACAAATAATCCGAGAAAAAGGAGAAATATTGACAACATAGGCAAAATAGAGTGAATATACACAAATTAAACCACAAAAAAGATAAACATTGACGAGGTAGGTAAAATAGTGCGACTGCACATAAACAATAATATAACATTTTTTATTTCGATAGCGCCAACATATTCCGTAGCACTTTACTATTCAGAGGGGACATGTACAGACAATATGAGACATTACAGAATAGCACAATTCAATAGATTCCATAAGAAGTGATGTTGCAATCTATGAAATAAAAACAGAAAAAGGAGAAATATTTACAAAGTAAATTTTGTGTTGGAAAAGTTTTGATTTATTAGGGAGCAAAAATCAAAGATATTTGCTCCAAATAGAAAAGTAAATGGTTACGTGATCCAGATGTAGCTGAGCTGAGTTAGTAATTTTATGCAAAATGTAACAATATCATAATATGAACTATGGCCTCTGGCTTTACATAGGACTGCCAATAAACCTAATGCATTAATTGAATGCAGCCTCTGGATGGTACACAACAGCCAGCACCATACAGTTCGCCTCTGCTGCATTTGTCTATAGTCTGCGGCAATCGCCATGCGCTTCGCTTTTTGTGTGTGTGTGATTTTGCTCGAATGTGTACGCCTTTAAGACAGAGGGTGACTGAATACACATCCTTGTGCTTGGCTGCTAAATGTCAAACTGCAGTGGAAAGAAATACAGCATTGCAGTGGTGGTGCTCAGAGGCACCAGCTAGGAAAGCAGGAGCTATTAAGTGGAAAATTCCTGCAGAGGACGTGTTTCTATTTCCAATGTGAAGAAAGAGGCTGTTGTTTGAGGCTGACAGGTTTGTGGAACATACAGGAAAACACAAGGAAGATGAGAAAATGACCTCATTGAACTCTGAGGGCTTATGCAAACAAATATCCGCAGCCAGCATACCGCAATTGTATAGTCCTAGCGTCCAAGTAACCACCTGACTTGGATGCGCCACATGGAGCTCTGTGTTTTTCGCCCTCATTTAACATGTTTTCGGGAAAGGTGGAAACACTGTGAAGTAAATAAATCAGCATAGGCTTCTACTGTAACAAAATTTTCCATGTATTTTTATTTTTTTAACTTTGGCTGAAGTGTACTATTATACAACCTCTCTGGGGTTTACCTGCTCGCCCCTTCTACATGCTGAGATTAAATGATTCACAGCACACTGTTGTTTACGAAGACCTTAAAATGCAAATTTCTAATACAGATTATGCGACTCTCTTTATTGATTTGTGTTTTCGCTGAAAACTCCCAGGCTGACGGTAAGTGGTTTAATCCTTGGTATTAGAATTAGATATACAATGGATTACTTGGATCACAATTCTAAACTTTTGTTGAGAACAAAGGATGAAACGATCCAAACTAGAGAGATGTATTCTCCACACACTTTTTCATGCCCACTTTCAATGCTTTAAGAAAGTTTTTAGAAAACGACATGCATTTCAAGCATTTGTTTTTTGTTTACAAACATTTTTGGTGTTGTTTTTCGATATTTATTGGCATTTTGTCTGGCATTTTTAAAGTACTATTGAAAAGCCCATGGAAAAAAAATCAGAAGCATGTTGTATTTTGATATTGGCCACAAACATGTAGCAAATATTGAGCCCCTTTGCTGAGTGATAGCGTGTCTGAGGCTTCCAATCACAGACGCTGGTGGGCGGGTCTATATCGTACAGTAAAATAAATAATAATAATAATAATAAAAAAAATGGCATAGGATCTCCCCATATTATGATACCAGCACAGATAAAGCCTGACAGTTGGGGGCTGGTATTCTCAGGCAGGGTATACCAATGGTAATTGGGTGCCCCCAGCCTAAAAATATCAACCTGCAGCCCCCAAAATTTCCGCATCCATTGGGTGTGACAGTCCCAGCACTTTACCCAGCTCTTACAAATAGTCCTGGTGCGGTGGCAATCGAGGTCATAAAGAGTTAATGGCAGCCCACAGCTGGATTAGTAGTAGTTGCTGCCTGAAGCTCACAGCGAGCAGTCATGTTCCATAGCACTTGCTCTGAGCTTCAGATGTATCAGTGTGGGAAGCGTCGTGGGACCTTGTGTAGATTGTGTCGGACCTTCAGGGGTGATTTTGGGGTTAACAAAGGGGTGAAAGAGGGTGCTTTTCAGTGTTTGTGTTTATTTATTTTCACTTACAGATTAGTGGGCTGCCATTAACTCCTTATTACCCCAATTGCCACTGCACCAGAGCAACAGGAAGAGCCAGCTCCAGTACCAGAACTTTTTTTTTGAGTTATACCTGGCTCACTGTGATATAAATTTTCAGGTGCACGGAGAAAAAAGGTCCATACAAAATAGAGATAGCTCCGGCACTCTAATAAAAGGAATACGGGAACAAGATGCTTTAATGCTTCAAGATATTTATTTGTGCATAAGTCAAAAAAGGTTCTGGACCAATCCAACGTTTCAACTGTACACTCAGTCTTTCTCGAGGATAGGTTATCTATGGGGAAATTGTGGTAAATGACTGGTCGTCGTCAATTGGATTTTAGAGTGGGCTAGCAAAATCGGAGGACCTTATGCACTGTTGGAGGAACTAATAGATATGGCGATCCGCTTTTGTAGCTGCAATAATTGTATTAGTACTGTAACATTAAAGCATCTTGTTCCCGTATTCCTTTTATTAGTGTGCCAGAACTATCTCTGTTTTGCCAGTACCAGAACTGGCGCATCCATTGGATGTGCTGCTTCTGGGGTGGCTGCAGGTTGCTATCGCTAGGCTGGAAAGGGACAAATAACCATTGCCCTTTCCACCCTAATAATATCAGCCTCAGTTGTCTGCTGTACCTTGGCTGGTTTTACAAAAATGGAGAGACACCACATCATTATTTTTTTTTTTTAAATAAATCAAACAATTTAATAAAAAAGCATGGGATCCTCTCTATTTTTCATAATCAGCAAGGTACAACAGACAGCTGAGGGTTGCAGCCTGCAGCTGCTGCTGTTACTGTGCTGGATATGAAAAATGGTTGGGACCCCACATAATTTGTTTTACTAAAAACAATTAAAAACACAGTTGGCCATGCTAGCTATAGCTCTGTTTATTGAGCTTTTCTGTTATTTCTATCTATTCTTTGTTATTATCTATTCTATATGTTACTTATTTCTATATATTCTATATGTTCCATCTATGTATCTATTCTTTCTATCTATTCATAGATTTGACTTGGGCAAAAGCCCAGTAAAAGCATAGCAAAACGCAACAAAAACGCATGCATTTTTTGGATGCGTTTTTGCTGTGGGTGCATGTTTTGGGGGCCAAAAACGTGTATCTTTTTCGTCACCACAAAGATGCAGTCTGCGCACATAGCCTTACTATGGGCAAACAGGTAATAGGATGCTAAAAGAATTTGTAGGCCTCATATGCACACTGCATTTTTTGCCGTGTTTTTGCCGAGTTTTTGGGGTGCAGTTTTGGTACCAAAGCTGCACGCGTTTCCTTCCCCAGCAAAGTCTATGAAATTTCATTTTTGCTGTGTGCACGTTGCAGTATTTTTGGCCACATCTTTGTGGTGACCACAAAGATGCAGTATGCCAATTATTTTTGTGTTTTGTCCCTGCGTTTCTCACTAGTGATAGACAGACTCGCAGATCAATCCTCCGTTGACTTGGGGTTAGCGGAGAATTGATCCTTGGTATCTGGCCGGATGCCAATCCCCATAAAAACTATGGGGACCAGAAGCCAGGAGTAGGAGCAAGCACTTCATACTTATCAATACACCGGGGCGGCTGTCACACTACTCCCGCGGCCGCTCATTTACTTCATGGGCTGCTGATTACCTTAATTGAATATGCACTGCTTCCCCCGCCCACCGGCGTCTTGAATTGGTTGCAGTCAGATGAGCCCCCAGCCTGAGTGATAGCGTGTCTGACTGCAACCAATAACAGACACCGGTAGGCAGAGCTATATCATTTAGGAAAAAAAATAAATTTAAAATTTGCTTAGGATCCCACCATATTATGATACCCAGCACAGATAAAGCCCGACAGCTGGAGGCTGGTATTCTCAGGCTGGCGGATACTCATTGTTATTGGGAACCCCCAGCCTAAATATATCAGCCTGCAGCCACCCGGTATTGCCGCATCCATTAGATGCGACAGTCCCAGCACTTTACCCAGCTCTTCACAATTCCCTGGTGCAATTGAGAAGGATTTTTTGGGGTGTTTGTGTTTATTTACTTTCACTTAGAGATTAGTGATGGAGGGTCTCATAGACACCTAGCATTACTAATCCAGGACTTATTGGCAGCTGTGGGCTGCCATTAACTCCTTCTTACCCCGATTGCCATTCCACCAGGGCAATACGAAGAGCCGGGTCCAGTGCCAGAATTGTCGCATCTAATGGATGCGCCACATAGGGGCACCTGCACGTTGCTATTGTTAAGCTAGAAAGGGCCAAATAAACATGGCCCTTCCCACCCTAATAATATCAGCCTCCATTCGTCTGCTGTACCTTGGTGGGTTTTAAAAAAAAAAATAAATAAATAAAATAATTACAAAAAAAGTATGGGATCCCCTCTATTTTTCATAACCAGCCAATGTACAGCAGACAGGTGAGGGTTGCAGCCTGCAGCTGCTGATGTTCCTGTGCTGGATATTGTCACGCTTCCCAGCTCCCGTCACATGCTCCCCAGCTCCCGTGCCACGCTCCCCGGCTCCCGTGCCACGCTCCCCGGCTCCCGTGCCACGCTCCCCGGTCCTCCGCTCCACAGCCTCCTTGCCTCCTCTCCCTCACCTGCGTCCTCCAGGCGTCCTGGTCCCCGCTCCCGGCACCCTTCCGCGTCTCTGAGCCCTCTGCCAGGCACTCCTGCTTCTTGTGCACCGCTTCCTGCCCTGGCTTCTGGCACCCGGGCCTCGCGCATGCGCGTTAGGGCGCGCGCGCGGTCATTGACCCTTTCTTAAAGGGCCAGCGTCCACTGACAGGATATTACACACACAGGTACAGGGTATAAAAGGGTTTCCTTTCCAAGTGGCGGGGCCTGTTCTCCGTGTTTAGTAAGCTAGGAGTCAGGTCTCCTGTACCTTGTCCCATACTGACTTATCTGTCTTGTAGAGTCGCTCCTGCCTCGCCAACCGGTCCTGACGGTTCCAGAACTCCGGACGGTGACTGCCCGCCATCTCATCAGTCCCTACCGTCTCCGATCCCTGGATCCGTGTGGTGACCGACCTCCTCGCTCAGATGGTTCCGGATTCTGCCTGACATCATCCCGGCCTCCGAACCTGAGCCTCGTCACCCGGACTACCTTCAGAGACTCTGTGGTCCCAGGGACTTCTTCACTCCGGTCCTCTGAACGGACTGTCTTGCTACCCGTAGTGCTCCGGCTACCGGGCACCTTGCCCTCGGTGGGGTGCTCAGTCCAGTGGATCCACCTCCTGGGCCTACCCATCCTCCTGGTCCTAACAGCAAGAACAGGCCATGGATCCCACCGAAGCACTAGTGTCCCAGCTGGCCGGATTGCAGCAGGAACTCGGACGACAACGCGAGACCCAATCCCACATGCTAGCCTTCATGACCTCAGTGGACACCCGCCTGAATACGCTGCAAGCAACAGCCACGTCCCTGGCATCACAGTCCACGTCCACAGCTCCCGTGGGAGCTTCCTCGGAAGCCTCTAAACTCCGCTTGGCCTCTCCGCCCCAGTATGCTGGAGATCATAAGACCTGCAGAGGATTCTTGAATCAGTGTTCCCTCCACTTTAAGCTGCCTCCGCATCTGTTTGCCTCCGACCAAGCCAAGGTGGCGTTTGTGATGTCGCATCTAGAGGGTGAGGCACTGGCCTGGATGAACCCCTTGTGGGAGAAGGAGGACCCTGTAACCACTAACATCCAGGAATTCCTGCAGGCTTTTCAAACCACCTTTGACGAACCCGGACGTGCCGCCGCGTCCGCCTCATCACTCCTCAGGCTACGTCAGGGGACCTTCATGGTGGGTCAATATGCCATCCGCTTCCGCACCTTGGCCTCAGAATTAGGGTGGAACAATGAGGCCCTAACCGCCGCCTTCTGGGAAGGACTCTCCGGTCATATTAAGGACGAGCTGGCCGGCCGCGATGTTCCTTCCACCCTGGATGCCCTGATCGCTCTAGCCACCCGTGAGGACCTCCGCTTTCAGGAACGATCCAAAGAGGTGTCCCATGAGAGATGATCCTCCGCAGAAGCCCGCCGTTCCTCAGTCGGCGTCATCTGGCGTCTCTGTCCACAAGCCCATGCAGATTGACCGTTTGAGGCAGTCCGAGCAACGCCGAGCAGAACGGCTTGCCAAGGGCCTCTGCTTCTACTGCGGAGAGGGTACGCACCTGCTACATTCCTGTCCAGAGAGGCCGGGAAACTCCAAAGCCTAGGGTTGGTAGGAGAGGCCACCCTAGGTACTGGGACTCTCTCAGACCCAGTTACGTGGACTGTTCAAGTGACAGCGGGAGAGACGCGGTTCACGGCAGAAGCGTACCTCGACAGCAGGCAATTTCATCCAGCAGGCTACGGTGGACAAGTACCAGGTGCCTGTTATTCCACTCGACAAACCTCTCGTGATTGCCTCTGTAGATGGGAGACCCCTCTCTGACACCATCTCGTGGATCACCAAGCCTGTAGAACTACGTATCGGTGCCCTGCAGACTGAGAAAATCACGCTCTACGTCCTCCCGCGCATGTCTCATCAAATCCTGCTGGGACTCCCCTTGTTACGGACACACGACCCGTCGGTCAGCTGGCATGCTGGAGAAATTACCCGATGGGGTCCCTCTTGCCCCGAGAACTGCCTGAAGTCCATACAGCCCATCCGACGACCTCCGGTCCCGGAGTCCCTACCATGACTGCCTTCGGCCTATTGGTCCTTCGCGGACGTTTTTGATAAAAAAAAGAGTCTGAGGTACTGCCGCCACATCGTCCCTACGACTGTGCCATCGACCTACTACCGGGAACCACACCTCCTCGAGGACGGATATATCCCTTGTCCCTTGCTGAAACAAGGGCCATGTCTGCCTACATCACTGAGAGCCTGGCAAGGGGATTCATCCGGAGATCCTCCTCTCCTGCTGGAGCAGGCTTTTTCTTCGTTAAGAAGAAAGAAGGCGACCTGCGCCCCTGCATTGACTACAGGGGATTGAACCAAATCACCGTAAAGAATAAATACCCCTGCCGCTCATCCCCGAATTGTTTGATCGGCTTAGAGGAGCTCGTGTGTTCACCAAGTTGGATCTTCGTGATGCCTACAACCTGGTCCGCATCCGCTCTGGGGACGAATGGAAGACCGCATTCAACACTCGCGATGGGCACTACGAGTATTGTGTGATGCCCTTCGGCCTGTGTAAAGCACCGGCAGTCTTTCAAGAACTAGTGAACGACGTGTTCCGGGACCTTCTCTACGTCTGTGTGGTGGTATATCTGGATGACATCCTGGTCTTCTCTCCGGACCTACAGACCCAGAGAGAGAACGTGCAGCTGGTACTACAAAGGCTTAGAGAGAATCGCTTGTACGCCAAGTACGAGAAGTGTGTCTTCGAACAGTCATCTCTTCCCTTCCTGGGTTACGTAATCTCCAATACCGGCCTGCAGATGGACCCAGAGAAGGTCTCTTCCATCCTCAATTGGCCCGCCTCCTTTCGGACTGAAGGCGATTCAACGTTTCCTTGGCTTTGCGAACTATTACCGTCAGTTCATCTGTCACAGGCAGGGAGGGGACGCTGCGCTCACCACGCTCGGGTCCGGCGCTGCTGCTGCTGCTCTGTGGCTCGAGCGGTGGGCCGGATCCCGGGACTCGAGCGGCGCTCCTCGCCCGTGAGTGAAAGGGGTGGTTTGTTGGTGTTTGGGATGTCGGTTTGTGACGCCACCCACGGTGTGTGGTGAGGTTGGGGCACCACCGCTGCTCTGTACGGGGATCCCGGGAGCGATGACAGGGAGCAGCTGGGATGTTTCTCTTCCCTCAGTGGGTAGGGGGATTTTGGTAGTCCCAGGGCCCGGAGTTGTTGGCTGTAAGGTGGGTTGCGGGGCTTGGCCAGGTGCAGGGTCGCGTGGCAGCGCAGTGCCAGACAGCATGGTGGTACTCACTCAGCCAGTAACGCACACGGAGTCTCTGGTAAAACAAACGGCTGGATGGACGAGTCCCACAGACGCCTGCGACGGTCACTCCCGGTAGGTTGGCGGTAACTGTCTCTCCCTGCACCTTTGTTGTGTTTTCGGCCCCGATGGCTTCCCACCGGTAACCCGCTACCCAGCGGTAGGTTGGCTAAGGGAGCCCCTGTTTGCCTGCAGGCTCTGGCCCTGGGAGCTCTAGCTCTGGTGGTAGCTTTCTCTCCCTCACGGTTTGGACGGTTGCCTTCAGTCGGGTCTTTACTGCTGGAAAACCCCGGAGGTTCCCGTTGCTGATGGATTTGACTGGTTTTATGGCGACTCCTAGCCTGGTCGGGGTCCGTAGGCCCTGCGGATGGTGCTGGCTTCTCTTCGCTCCCCGATCTGGTACCGGTGGGCCACCGCCCGTCCCCGGTCCTTACGGTTGTGCGTCAATCGGCCTCTCCTGCAGACGGTCACCACCGTCTGCCAACCTTGCTGTTTCTGTGCCCGGGCCATGTACCCGGACACGGCCAGTCAGTTCCTCTACTACCACTTCCCTGACTCAACTCCAAAACTCAACTGCCTTCCTTTTCCCGCCTCCAGGACTGTGTACTCCTCGGTGGGTGGAGCCAACCGCCTGGCTCCGCCCCACCTGGTGTGGACATCAGCCCCTGGAGGGAGGCAACAAGGATTTTGTGTCTGACTTTGGTGTTCCTAACCGGGGTGTAGGGTGTGTTGTTGCAGTACCTGTGACGTCCTGGCTTGTCCAGGGCGCCACACATCCCTCACTTCTCTGCCCTGATTGCGCCTCTCTCTGCCTTGACCAAAAAGGGGGCTAATCCGAAGGACTGGTCACCTGTGGCCGACGCCGTGTTTGGCTCCCCGAAGCGGGCATTTGCTTCATCTCCTGTGCTCCACCGTCCTGAGTTAAACTGACAGTTCACCTTGGAGGTGGATGCCTCCTCCTCTGGGGCCGGGGCAGTGCTCATGCAGAAGTCCTCCACTGGGAAGATGGTCACTTGCGGATTCTTCTCCAAGAGCTTCTCGGTGCCTAAACGCAACTATACCATCGGTGATCGAGAGCTATTAGCAGTCAAGCTGGCTCTGGAAGAATGGCGATACCTTCTGGAGGGAGCAGTGTACCCCGTGATCATTTACACTGACCACAAGAACCTGGAATACCTGCGGTCTGCTCAACGACTGAACCCACGACAAGCCAGTTGGTCCTTGTTCTTTGCCAGGTTCGATTTTCAACTCCATTTTCGGTCCGCGGATAAGAACGTGCGAGCAGATGCCTTGTCCAGGTCTTTCGTGCAAATGGAACAGGAGGAGGAGACATCCCAGCTCATCATCTGCCCAAGTAAAGTCATTCCGGTGGCTCCTGTCACTCTGGCTCAGATACCCCCTGGGAAGACCTATGTCTCTGAAACCGACAGACAAAAAGTCTTCCACTGGGGCCATGCCTCGAAAATAGCCGGCCATGCTGGTCAGAAGAGAACATGGAGTAGGATTGTCTGGCACTATTGGTGGCCATCCCTTCGCATGGACGTCGCGTCTTTTGTCTCAGCCTGCTCCTCCTGTGCCTGGAACAAGACGCCCAAACACCTGCCATATGGTCGTCTTCTGCCGCTGCCAATTCCCTCCGTTCCGTGGCAACACATTGCAATGGACTTTATTACAGACTTGCCCTTGTCCTCCGGACACATGGTCATATGGGTCGTGGTGGATCGTTTCTCCAAGATGGCTCATTTCGTCCCTATGGCCGGACTGCCCTCTGCCCAGGAGCTCGCTGACGCCTACATACAGCACATCTTCCGGTTACATGGCTTTCCCTCACACATTGTGTCCGACAGAGGAACTCAGTTAACCTCGCGCTTCTGGAGGGCTCTCTGCAAACATCTGGGAGTGGCTCTGGACTTTTCTTTGGCCTACCACCCTCAGTCGAATGGCCAAGTGGAATGAGTCAATCAGATCCTGACCTCCTTCTTGCGCCACTACGTTAATATCCATCACGACGATTGGTCCACGCTCCTTCCTTGGGCTGAATTCTCCCATAACCATCACGTCAGTGAGTCCTCCTCCAGCTCTCCCTTCCATGTCGTTTACGGACTTCAGCCTTTCGTCCCATTACCTGGATCCTCTACCTCGGATGTCCCTGCTGCTGATACCGTAGTCCATGACTTCTCAACAATTTGGAACTCTGTCAAGACGTCCCTTGGACGCGCTTCCTTGCGGATGAAGAGACACGCGGACAAGAAGCGTCTGGATCCTCCGTATTTCTCTCCAGGAGATCTGATCTGGCTTGCTTCCAAATATGTCCGATTGAAGCTACCGTCGTACAAGCTGGGTCCTCGCTACATCGGGCCGTTTAAAGTCATCGGCAAGATCAATGAGGTCTCCTACAAGCTGCAGCTCCCGGCCACGATGAGGATACCCAACTCCTTCCACGTCTCCCTGCTCAAGCCAGTTGTCCTTGGTCCCTTCTCCGCTGATGCCCGTTCTGCTCCTCCCCTATTGCTGACGATGACATTATGCGGTAAGGGATATCGTGGTCATGAAGACCGTGCGGGGCCGGCAGTTCTTCCTGGTGGACTGGGCAGGGTATGGTCCTGAGGATAGGTCCTGGGAACCCCGGGAGAATGTGGGTACTCCCCTGATACGTGCCTTCCTGTCCTGGTTGCGGGGAGGGGGGCATGGCGGAGGGGGTACTGTCACTTTTCCCAGCTCCCGTGCCACGCTCCCCGACTCCCGTGTCACGCTCCTCAGCTCCCGTGCCACGCTCCCCAGCTCCCGTGCCACGCTCCCCGGCTCCCGTGCCACGCTCCCTGGTCCTCCGCTCCACAGCCTCCTTGCCTCCTCTCCCTCACCTGCGTCCTCCAGGCGTCCTGGTCCCCGCTCCTGGCACCCTTCCGCGACTCTGAGCCCTCTGCCGGGCACTCCTGCTTCTTGTGCATGAGGCCAGAACCGCAGTAAGTAGGCTATAGTGGGACATGAACACCGCTAGCCCTATGTGTTTGTAGAGTGTTTGAAAAACTGATTTACGTTCTTTCTTCGATAGCATGTGTCCAATGGTGTGAGGACACTTTCTGGATCCATATACGCCGCTCTCCTGATGAGAAGGGAAACGCGTTGAGGGTGGAGCGCTTTAATAGTCAGAGGTGGTAAAAAACTGAATCCTATGAAGTACCTGGAAAAAGCCGGGGGACCCAGGAATGACCCACTTATCTGATGATCAAACAGTGACCATAGTAGGAGGATGTATTGACTCCAAGACAACAACACCAACACCGTGGTGAGATTGTTCCATTTTTTATTATATCTAGGCGTCTCTGACGGTGGTTGGTTGACAGCGATTGGTTAATGCTGTATACTATGTGAGTCACTGGATTGAGGGGCTGCGGATATACCCGTTAGGGGTTAAATTGTGATATAAGGGGTTGATGATGTATCCTGATTTATCAGTTTCCCTATATTGAGATGATGTGCATTGCACACGGGTGGTATATCCAAGAAAACAGCCCTGTGTATGGGACATAGAGTTAGGGAGAATACTGAATTATTTGTTCTTGAAGGATTCTCCCGTCCTCCCATACGGTGGCATTTGCTAGTTTTCTGTATTTTATTATGCACAATCACGTTTTTTAAAAATAGTATTAATTAAAAGGTATATTTTAGGCGTATTTTGTTCAGTTAGTGGTATATCGCTAATTAATCACTAATTTCTCTATTACCACGTCCAGTTTGCTATATTTTTCACATTGAAGGCATCAAAATTATGAATTAACACATGTGGAATGAGATAATTAACAAAAAAGTGTGAAACAACTAAAAATATGTCTTATATTCTAGGTTCTTCAAAGTAGCCACCTTTTGCATTGATTACTCCTTTGCATACTCTTGGCATTCTCTTGATGGGTTTCAAGAGGTAGTCACCGGAAATGGTTTTCACTTCACAAGTGTGCCCTGTCCGGTTTAATAAGTGGGATTTCTTGCCTCATAAATGTGGTTGGGACTATCAGTTGTGTTGTGCAGAAGTGTGGTGGATGCACAGCTGATAGTACTACTGAATACACTGTTAGCTGCTTTTTTCTTGCCATAATACAAATTCTAAGTAAAGAAAAATGAGTGGCCATCATTACTAGAGTTGAGCGCGGTTCGTGGTTCGAGGTTCTCCAGTTCTAGGCTCGAGTGATTTTGGGGCCTGTTCTAGATCGAACTAGAACTCGAGCTTTTTGCAAAAGCTCGATAGTTCTAGAAACGTTCGAGAACAGTTCTAGCAGCAAAAAACCAGCTAAATCCTAGCTTGGTTTCTGCTGTAATAGTGTAAGTCACTCTGTGAATAACACTATTATGACATTTCAGTGTACAGTGTGCGGGAACAGCGCCTTCAGATCACTGCTGTTTCTATAATGGCGATCGCCATTTTTTTTTTTTTCCTTGTCTTCCTTCCCTAAGCGCGCGCGTGTAGTGGGGCGGGCCAGCATGTCAGCCAATCCCAGACACACACACAGCTAAGTGGACTTTTAGCCAGAGAAGCAACGGCATGTGTGATAGGATGTCCATGTCACATGTCCCTGCATTATAAAACCGGACATTTTCCTCCAGGACGCCATTATCTCTTCTGCGTCTTTGGTGTCAGACATCACTGTCGCAGCTCCGTCCTTTGTCCTATCGCTGATACAGCTGTATGCGCTCCATACACAGCGCTGGACAGCTTAGGGAGAGCACTTTCTAGCAGTCCTTTTAAGGGATCAAACCGGCAGGGTCAGAGTTAAGGTGACAGGTCCTGAAAACAGCGACAGCGTCTGTGTAGCCAAGGTCAGGGATCTCCTCCCTGCATTTCCCTATTAGGAGGGAATAGAAAGGCAGGCTTCCATTCCTCTACCCAGACCCCACAATCCTGGCACTGTACCCTCCTGTCCTCTGCACACTCCAACTCATTATAACTAAGCCATTATACTAGCAAACACTCAGTGTACCTAGTGGCATCCTATACGTGGCTATTGGACTTTGCTATAGTCCCACTAGTGCAAAGACATTTGCAGAGCGCGTCTGCCTGCATTGCACACTCCAACTCATTATAACTAAGCCATTATACTAGCAAACACTCAGTGTACATAGTGGCATCCTATACGTGGCTATTGGACTTTGCTATAGTCCCACTAGTGCAAAGACATTTGCAGAGCGCGTCTGCCTGCATTGCACACGCCAACTCATTATAACTAAGCCATTATACTAGCAAACACTCAGTGTACCTAGTGGCATCCTATACGTGGCTATTGGACTTTGCTATAGTCCCACTAGTGCAAAGACATTTGCAGAGCGCGTCTGCCTGCATTGCACACTCCAACTCATTATAACTAAGCCATTATACTAGCAAACACTCAGTGTACCTAGTGGCATCCTATACGTGGCTATTGGACTTTGCTATAGTCCCACTAGTGCAAAGACATTTGCAGAGCGCGTCTGCCTGCATTGCACACGCCAACTCATTATAACTAAGCCATTATACTAGAAAACACTCAGTGTACCTAGTGGCATCCTATACGTGGCTATTGGACTTTGCTATAGTCCCACTAGTGCAAAGACATTTGCAGAGCGCGTCTGCCTGCATTGCACACGCCAACTCATTATAACTAAGCCATTATACTAGCAAACACTCAGTGTACCTAGTGGCATCCTATACGTGGCTATTGGACTTTGCTATAGTCCCACTAGTGCAAAGACATTTGCAGAGCGCGTCTGCCAGCATTGCACACTCCAACTCATTATAACTAAGCCATTATACTAGCAAACACTCAGTGTACCTAGTGGCATCCTATACGTGGCTATTGGACTTTGCTATAGTCCCACTAGTGCAAAGACATTTGCAGAGCGCGTCTGCCTGCATTGCACACTCCAACTCATTATAACTAAGCCATTATACTAGCAAACACTCAGTGTACCTAGTGGCATCCTATACGTGGCTATTGGACTTTGCTATAGTCCCACTAGTGCAAAGACATTTGCAGAGCGCGTCTGCCTGCATTGCACACGCCAACTCATTATAACTAAGCCATTATACTAGAAAACACTCAGTGTACCTAGTGGCATCCTATACGTGGCTATTGCACTTTGCTATAGTCCCACTAGTGCAAAGACATTTGCAGAGCGCGTCTGCCTGCATTGCACACGCCAACTCATTATAACTAAGCCATTATACTAGCAAACACTCAGTGTACCTAGTGGCATCCTATACGTGGCTATTGGACTTTGCTATAGTCCCACTAGTACAAAGACATTTGCAGAGCGCGTCTGCCTGCATTGCACACTCCAACTCATTATAACTAAGCCATTATACTAGCAAACACTCAGTGTACCTAGTGGCATCCTAAACGTGGCTATTGGACTTTGCTATAGTCCCACTAGTGCAAAGACATTTGCAGAGCGCGTCTGCCTGCATTGCACACTCCAACTCATTATAACTAAGCCATTACACTAGCAAACACTCAGTGTACCTAGTGGCATCCTATACGTGGCTATTGGACTTTGCTATAGTCCCACTAGTGCAAAGACATTTGCAGAGCGCGTCTGCCTGCATTGCACACTCCAACTCATTATAACTAAGCCATTACACTAGCAAACACTCAGTGTACCTAGTGGCATCCTATACGTGGCTATTGGACTTTGCTATAGTCCCACTAGTGCAAAGACATTTGCAGAGCGCGTCTGCCTGCATTGCACACTCCAACTCATTATAACTAAGCCATTATACTAGCAAACACTCAGTGTACCTAGTGGCATCCTATACGTGGCTATTGGACTTTGCTATAGTCCCACTAGTGCAAAGACATTTGCAGAGCGTGTCTGCCTGCATTGCACACTCTAAAGCCTGCTTTACACGGTACGATCGATTGTGCGATTTCACAATCGATCGTACCCGCCCCCGTCCTTTTTGCGTCACGGGCAAATCGCTGCCCGTGTCGCACAAAGTTACTAAACCCCGTCACACATACTTACCTCTCGTGCGACCTCGCTGTGGGCGGCGAACGTCCACTTCCTGGAGTGGGAGGGACGTTCGGCGTCACAGTGACGTCACACGGCCGCCGGCCAATCAGAGCGGAGGGGCGGAGATGAGCAGGATGTAAACATCCCGCCCACCTCCTTCCTTCCACATAGAGCCGGCGGCGGCCGCGGGAGGCAGGTGAGCTGCTCATCGTTCCCGTGGTGTCACACGGAGCGACGTGTGCTACCACGGAAACGATGGGCGACTAAAGTAACCGATATTATGGAACCTAACGAGCAGTACCCGACTCACGATTTGTGAGCGATACTGCGTCGCTAGGAGGTGTCACACAGGCCGGCATCGCCAGCGATGCCGGATGTGCGTCACAAAAACCGTGACCCCGACGATCTATCGCCCGATAGATTGCCTGGTGTAAAGCAGGCTTAACTCTTTATAACTAAGCCATTATACTAGCAACTTTTGCTGCCAGTTTAAGGGCCGTAGTTGCATTGTCAGGGATATTTATTCTTTATTATTCTGCTGTTAATAAAGCTAGACCACCACTGCAATCTACACCACCTCTCAATTTTTACTACCACATTTTCAGTCCACAATCTTGTCGCAATCAATATGAGTGGCAAAATGACAGATGCTGGTGGAAAGGGGAAGAGGCGTGGTGGAAAAGGCAAAAAAGGTTTTGTCTGTGGGGAAGGTGGCAAAGCTCCATTATCATCTGCTGAAGATAGACCATCTACCAGCAAAAGTAAGATGTCTACTACTTACCGTGGACAATCCGATGTGCTCCCTTTTTTACGGACACGAACAACAGGAACAAAAGGTAGATGATGGGCAAAAAAGGAAAATGCTTGAATGGATCTCAAGTGATCCAACAAGTGCCCTCTCAGCCACTTCAAGTACCGCATCCAAAAAACACCAGTCCTCTGAGTTGTCATCCCAATCAAACTTGATTTCTCCCAGCTCTGAAGTCTCCATCAGCCCTGCACAGTATGGTGGAACTGAGATGGCTGAGTCTGCAGAGCTGTTCAGTCACACTATAGCCTGGGAATCAGAGGTCTGCTCCCAAGCTACAGTGAGTACAGAACAGGAAATGGTCTGCAGTGATACCCAGAACCTTTGTGACTCTGATTCAGGCCGTGAGGACCAAGTTTCGGAGCATAATGTTGACCCTTTGTCACAAACTGTAACACCTGTGGTTATAGACAATGAGGAACATACTGATGAAGATGAGACTCAGATACCCGATTGGGATGACAACTTAAATATTCGGTCAGGGCAAGAAGAGGCTCGGTCAGAGGGGGAGGGGAGTGCAAACACAACAATTGATGATGAAGTTCTAGATCCCACCTACTGTCAACCCACAGTCAGGCACTCGAGGAGGTCAACAGAGGTGGTGGAGGAGGATGCAACTGATGATGAAGTTACCTTGCGCCTTCCTGGACAGAGTCGGAGTACTGGTAGCACGTCTACAACTGCATCCTCAGCCACCACTCTGCCTATGAGCATTATTCGGGGTGGATCATCAGGTTGCATGGCCTCTAAGCCTTGCGTAGCCTGGTCCTTTTTTGACATAGAAAAAGATCGCCCAAATTATGTGATCTGTAAAATTTGTCATGGTTCTCTTAGTAGAGGTCAAAACCTCAGCAGTTTGACAACTTCTTCCATGAATCGTCACATGAATAAATATCATATGGCCCGGTGGGAAGCTCACCGTGCTGCAATGCGGCCTAGCGGAGCGAACCATCCACCGCCTGCCCCTTCCAGTGCATCCGCGCGCTTGTCATCTTCTAGGACTGTGGGGACAGCTGTCACACCTGTTTTTCCACCCACAACTTCCACCACTGTAACCGCAACAGGCAGTTTGCTTGGTAGGTCATCAGTTGTTTTGGAAGGGGAAACAAGTGAGTGTGTACAGCTTTCTCAGACATCGATAGCACCAACGTTGGATGAAGGCAACATCATGTCTCCGCCTGCACTTTCCTCACAAACCTGCATTTTTCCAGGGACACCCTACTCAACACCGTCTACACACAGCAGCCAGATCTCTGTCCCTCAGATGTGGACAAATAAAAGGCCATTTCCTGCGACCCATGACAAAGCTAAGAGGTTGACTCTATCCCTCTGTAAGCTGTTGGCTACAGAAATGCTGCCTTTCCGCCTAGTGGACACACAGGATTTTAGAGACCTTATGTCTGTCGCTGTGCCCCAGTACCAGATGCCTAGTCGCCACTACTTCTCTAAGAAAGGTGTGCCCGCGCTACACCAGCATGTCGCACACAACATCACCGCTTCCTTGAGAAACTCTGTGTGTGAACGGGTGCATTTCACCACCGATACTTGGACCAGTAAGCATGGACAGGGACGTTACATGTCGCTGACTGGGCACTGGGTAACTATGGTGATAGATGGTGAAGGGTCTGCTGCACAAGTCTTGCCGTCCCCACGACTTGTGTGTCAATCCTCTGTCTGTCCAAGTTCCGCCACTGCTTCTGCATCCTCCACCTCATCTGGGTCCTCCACCTCCGCCCCAAGCCTGCCTGGTCAGGCCACCAGCGTTCTCACTGCGCAAAAGGAATCACGCACCCCTCATTACTATGCTGGCAGCAGAGCGCAACGGCATCAGGCGGTCTTTAGCTTGACATGTCTTGGGAATAAGAGTCACACAGCTGAGGAGTTGTGGTCAGCTCTGCGGTCCGAGTTTAATAAATGGTTGTCTCCACTCAACCTGCAGCCTGGTAAGGCCGTGTGCGACAATGCTGCAAACCTGGGTGCGGCCCTTCGCCTGGGCAAGGTGACACACGTACCTTGTATGGCTCACGTGTTGAACCTTGTCGTGCAGCAATTTTTAACACAGTATCCCGGCCTAGATGGCCTTCTGAACAGGGCACGAAAACTGTCTGCTCACTTCCGCCGTTCAAGCGCCGCAGCTGAGCGACTTGCATCGCTCCAGAAGTCTTTCGGCCTGCCGGTTCATCGCCTGAAATGCGATGTGGCGACACGCTGGAATTCAACTCTCCACATGTTACAGCGACTGTGGCAGCACCGCCGTGCCCTGGTGCAATACGTCATGACGTATAGCCTGGGCCAACGAGATGCAGAGGTGGGGCAGATCACCCTGATGGAGTGGTCTCAGATCAAGGACCTATGCACCCTTCTGCACAGTTTCGACATGGCGACGAATATGTTTAGCGCTGACAATGCCATTATCAGCATGACGAATCCAGTCATTTACATGCTGGAACACATGCTAAACACTATTCGGAGTCAGGGGGTGGGACAACAGGAAGTGGATGAACTACAGGAGGATTCATATGCGCAAGACAGAACAACATCACCAAGGTCCAGACGTCCATCATCACCAAGGCGCCAGGCATGGGAGTATGGGGGACAGGGATCAACAAGGGCGCATGGTAGCAGGCGAGATGTTGAGGAAGGTGCAGGAGGACATGAAGAAATGGAGGACGAACTGTCCATGAACATGGAAGACTCAGCAGATGAGGGAGACCTTGGTCAAATTTCAGTTGAAAGAGGTTGGGGGGAGATGTCAGAGGAAGAAAGAACGGTTAGCACCTCTATGCCACAAACACAGCGTGGACTTGGTCCGCATGGCTGCGCAAGACACATGAGTGCCTTCTTGTTGCACTACCTCCAACATGACCCTCGTATTGTCAAAATTAGAAGTGATGATGACTACTGGCTTGCCACACTATTAGATCCCCGGTACAAGTCCAAATTTTGTGACATAATTCCAGCCATAGAAAGGGACGCACGTATGCAGGAGTATCAGCAGAAGCTGTTACTCGATCTTAGATCCGCTTTTCCACCAAACAACCGTGCAGGTGCAGGGAGTGAATCTCCCAGTTGTAACTTGACAAACATGGGACGGTCTCGTCATCTTCAACAGTCTACACGTACCAGTAGGACCGTATCTGGTGCTGGTAACAGCAATTTTATGGAATCTTTTCATAATTTTTTTAGACCCTCCTTTGAAAGGCCACCAGAGACAACAAGTCTGACACATAGTCAACGGCTGGAGAGGATGATACAGGAGTATCTCCAAATGAACATCGATGCCATGACTGTGCAACTGGAGCCTTGCTCCTTTTGGGCTTCAAACCTAGAAAAATGGCCAGAGCTCGCAACTTACGCCTTGGAGATTTTGTCGTGTCCAGCTGCCAGCGTTGTCTCTGAACGTGTCTTCAGTGCTGCTGGGTGTGTGCTGACAGATAAGCGCACGCGTCTGTCCAGTGACAATGTGGACAGACTGACGTTCATCAAAATGAACAAGTCATGGATCCAGAAGGAATTTACAACCCCTGTGTCATCCTGGGGAGAGTAAATTCTTGTGGATTTGGAATGTGCTTGATGCAAATCTAGCTGTGAAGTGTACAACTAGGGCACAAGTGCTGCCACTGAATGGGTGGGTGTGTGTGGGGCACAATTTTTGGAAAAAAAGGGAGACTCCGCTTGGAGTAACCCTTGCTGTGTTTTTAAAAGAAGCCAAGATGAACAGAGCTGGGATCAGGAAAGACTTTGCTACCTACCCTGGTGTCATCCTGGGGACGGTTAATTATGGCGTATTTTTGAATGTGCTTGATGCAAATCAAGCTGTGAAGTGTACAACTGGGGCACAACTGCTGCCACTGAAGGAGTGGGTGTGTGTGGGGCCCAATTTTTGGAAAAAAGGGAGACTCCGCTTGGAGTAACCCTTGCTTGCTGTGTTTTTAAATGAAGCCAAGATGAACAGAGCTGGGATCAGGAAAGACTTTGCTACCTACCCCGGTGTCATCCTGGGGACGGATAAGAATGGCGTATTTTTGAATGTGCTTGATGCAAATCAAGCTGTGAATTGTACAACTGGGGCACAACTGCTGCCACTGAAGGGGTGGGTGTGTGTGGGGCCCAATTTTTGGAAAAAAGGGAGACTCCGCTTGGAGTAACCCTTGCTTGCTGTGTTTTTAAAAGAAGCCAAGATGAACAGAGCTGGGATCAGGAAAGACTTTGCTACCTACCCCGGTGTCATCTTGGGGACGGTTAATTATGGCGTATTTTTGAATGTGCTTGATGCAAATCTAGCTGTGAAGTGTATAACTGGGGCACAACTGCTGCCACTGAAGGGGTGGGTGTGTGTGGGGCACAATTTTTGGAAAAAAGGGAGGCTCCGCTTGGAGTCACCTTGCGGTGTTTTACATGACTTTAGAAAGGCGTGCCATGCCTATATCTGTGTCTCCTCCTCTTTTTCTTTGTCCAGCTCTTTTGTTTTTGCATAAGTATATGTCCTTGTCACTTTCCCATGTGTTGTGAATTGTTTGTCACCTTTTGGACACCTTTGAGGGTGTTTTCTAGGTGTTTTTCTGTCTTTGTGATTGCATGCCATTGTTTCCTATGCAGTTCGAGTTCGGTTCGTCGAACGTTCGACGAGCCGAACTCGAACGGGACCTCCGTTCGGCGAACCGGCCTCGAGCCGAACCGGGACCGGTTCGCTCATCTCTAATCATTACTTTAAGAAAAATTGTGAAAACTTTGAATGTGTCCCCATTAGTGCAGTGGCAAAAACCAACAAACGCTCCAAAGAAACTGGCTCACATGAGGACCGCTCCAGAAAAGGAAGACTGTTGCGGAGGATAAGTTTATTCAAGTCACCAGCCTCAGAAATCGCAGGTTAACAGCAGCTCAGATTAGAGACCAGGTAATGCCACACAGAGTTCTAGCAACAGACACATTTCTAGAACAACTGTTAAGAGGAGACTTTGTGCAGCAGGCCTTCATGGTAAAATAGATGCTAGGAAACCACTGTTAAGGACAGGCAACAAGCAGACTTGTTGCCTTGTTGTCCAAACTTGTTTGGACTAAAGAACACAAGGAATAGATATTAGACCACTGGAAATCTGTGCTTTGGTCTGACAAGTGCAAATTTGAGATCTTTGGATCCAACCACCGTGTCTTTGTGCAACGCAGAAAAGGTGAATGGATTGGCTCTAGATGCCTGGTTCCCACCATGAAGCATGGAGGAGGAGGTGTGATAGTGTGGGGGTGCTTAGCTGGTGACACTGTTGGGGATTTATTCAAAATTGCAGGCATACTGAACCAGCATGACTACCACAGTATCTTGCAACTGCATGCTATTCCATCCGGTTTGCATTTAGTTGGACCATCATTTATTTTTCAACAGGAAAATGACCCCCAAACACACCTCCAGGCTGTGTAAGGGCTATTTGTCTAAGAAGGAAAGTGATGGGTTGCTACGCCAGATGACTTGGCCTCCATCGTCACCAAACCTGAACCCAATCGAGATGGTTTGGGGTGAGCTGGACTGCAGAGTGAAGGCAAAAGGGCCAACAAGTGTTAAGGATCTCTAGGAACTCCTTCAAGACTGTGAAAGACCATTTCCAGTGACTACCTCTTGAAGCTCATCAAGAGAATGCCAAGAGTGTGCAAAGCAGAGTGTGCAAAGCAAAAAGTGGCTACTTTGAAGAACCCAGAATATAAGACATATTTTCAGTTGTTTCACACTTTTTTGTTAAGTATTTCATTCCACATGTGTTAATTTATAGTTTTGATGCCTTCAATGTGAATCTACAATTTTCAGAGTCATGAAAATAAAGAAAACTCTTTGAATGAGAAGGTGTGTCCAAACCTTTGGTCTGTACTGTATATGTATATATATATATATATATATATATATATATATATATATATATATATATATATATATATATATATATATATATATATATATTGTGAGGCAGTGACAGGGGTAATATTTGAAGACCGCTATGTGTCCCCCAGAATGTGTCTGGAAACCCTCTGAGTTTGCTATAGCTATTACTGGGAGTATAGCACAAAGGATAACAGGGAGACAGATCCCTCCTCCCAGTCCAGGTTTTGTAGCAATCCTCATGTCTCGCATTTTCATTTAAAATCATGCAGAGCACAGCAGGGTGTGTCTCAGTTGAGAGCCAGGCTTGGTGAAGCTAACACATGCCATGTGAGCTGGGCTGGCTCTGTGTGGAGTGAACACAGGCCAAGAGTGTGAGCCTAGGAGAACCTTACACAGATCCCTGCGGTTAACGGGGTCCTAAGGTAACAAGACTTTTTGATGCAAAGAATTTGTCTATATGCACCGGCTGTGATCCGGAAGAGACTTTGACAGTGGGAAATTGGATCTATTTATGTTGCAACAATAAATAGACTGTTGGTGTGAACACGCTGCTGCCTCACTGCCTCACGTTTTTGCCCAAGCAACGCTGCTACCTCACATTATGGTGGAGAATGCGGGCACTGCAGCCTGGTTGCTAAGGGCAATGGCCTAAGAGGTACTTACCCGGGAGAAGAAAAAAAAGGAATTTTTTTTTTACTGACTGTTTGCGGTGGATCGGCGGGTCCACGAAGCTTACAGGCGTTGCAGCCTGGTTGCTAGGGGCAACAACCCAGTTTTCACATGTTTATGATCCAGCCTGCAAAGTTACAATTTAACTCAGCAGCCACCATGGAGGATCTTGTAAAGCAGCTGGCCCAGGCTAATGCTCAGCAGCAACAAACCAATGTCCAGCTCCAGCGGGCGTTCATTCAGCAACAGGAGACAAACAGCTTGTTGGCTAAGCAGCTTTCTGCTCTGCGAGAAGCGCTCCCAGCGGTAACTCCAGGTCATCCAGTCCTTCCTGCGGCCCAGGACAGAGTAAGGGCAGCACTTACGAGGATGAGTGCAGAGGATGACCCAGAAGCCTTTCTCTCCGTGTTTGAGAGGACCGCTGAGCGAGAGAAATTGTCTATTGACCGTTGGACTGATGTCGTGGCCCCGTTCTTGGTAGGTGAACCCCAAAAAGCCTACCTGGATCTCAGCACGGAGGATGCCAAGGACTATGGCACACTGAAAGGTGAGATCCTTGCACGAATGGGGGTTAAACACTTATCTCCGGGCCCAACAAGTGAATCAGTGGTCCTTTGAGGAGGGAAAACCTGCACGCTCACAGGCCTATGTCTTACTGGACCTTGTAAAAAAATAGCTGCAGCCGGAGACCTTGAACCCCGGACAGATGATTGAGCGGGTGGTGATTGAACGGTTTGTGCGGACTTTGCCAGCCCCCATTCAATGGTGGGTGGGACAGGGGGACCCCGGTACCCTAGACCAGCTAGTGAATTTGGTGGAACGCTACACAGCTACCCAGGAGTTGGTCCGGGACTCTGCTTCACGGCGGGCACTCCGTAGGGATACGCCCCCTTCACAGTTAGTAAAAGACTCCCGTCGCTCCTCGGGTGCTGCCCCGTCTTCAGCCCTGGCAGAGAGTAAACCCCAGACTAAGGTCAGCAGGAGTCCCGGTTCCCCAAAGTCAGACACCCGAAACAGGGACACCTCTGCTGTTATGTGCTGGCGGTGCCATCAGCTCGGGCATGTGATGGCACAGTGCCCACTCACATCAGAACCCATGGACTGCCGGTACGCTCGCCGGGTATCAATGTATGCCCATACTGTTTGTACCGTAAGCACTGTTACTATGGGGGAGGAGCCCCATCTCTGCAAAGTACGTGTTAATGGCTATACAGCAGAGGCTTTGTTAGACTCAGGAAGTTTAGTGACTCTTGTACATGCCTCCTTGGTCTCCGGGGAAAACCCTACGGGACATAAAGTAGGGGTACTTTGTATTCATGGAGACCTACGTGAATACCCTATGGAAAGGGTCACCATTGCTACCTCGTGTGGAGAGGTACAACATGAAGTGGGGGTGATGAAAAGACTTCCATATGATGTTATTTTGGGAAGAGACTTGCCCCTGTTCTGGACATTATGTGGGAGGCGACCTAGCCCTCCGAGGTGTATGATTGAACCAGGCCCTGAGCCGGACGATCCCGACTCAGGGATACCTGCCGTAGGGGTCACCAGTATAGGGACAGAGTGTAACCCTGCCAGGTTCCCCCTAGAGGTAATGGCAGGAGAGGTTGAGCCACCCGAGGCAATCCCGGAGTTGAACGTGTCTCCAGATAATTTCGGAACAGCACAGCTCCGGGACCCCACATTGGCTCCTGGACGTGGAAATGTACAGGTAATTGATGGGGTACCCCAGCGGTCTGGTGCCAGGCTGGAAACTCCCTACATGGCTCTAAAGCGAGAGTTGCTCTATCGGGTTGATACAATCCGGGGGGAAATAGTGGAACAGTTGGTGGTACCTCAGCCGTACCGCCGTCAGACCTTGGAATTGGCTCATAACCACCTAATGAGTGGGCACCTAGGTGAAGAGAAAACGCGGGAACGCATGTTTCAGCGGTTTTACTGGCCAGGGGTCGGCGCAGAAATTAAGAGGTTCTGTGAGTCCTGCCCAGTTTGTCAGTTGACCGCACCAACGCACCGTTTCCATAGTCCTCTGATACCTTTACCCATTATAGAGGTGCCTTTTGAGCGGATTGCTATGGATCTGATCGGACCCATTGTAAAATCAGCCCGTGGTCACCAGCACATCCTGGTAGTGATGGATTACGCGACACGTTATCCGGAGGCCATTCCACTACGTCACACCTCGGCGAGGCTTATTGCTCGGGAGTTGTTTGCTATGTTCTGTCGCGTGGGGTTACCCAAAGAAATCCTGACCGATCAGGGCACTCCCTTTATGTCTAAAATTACAAAGGAACTGTGCAAACTCCTCCAGATCAAGCAGCTACGCACGTCGGTGTACCATCCCCAGACTGATGGTCTAGTGGAACGTTTTAATAAAACTCTAAAGGCTATGTTGAAAAAGGTGGTCTCCAAAGAGGGGAAAGATTGGGACATGTTATTGCCCTATTTAATGTTCGCTATCCGCGAGGTCCCACAATCTTCCACCGGGTTCTCGCCATTTGAGTTACTGTATGGCAGACATCCGCGGGGACTGCTGGATATAGTTAAGGAAACTTGGGAACAGGAGCCCACCCCTCACAAAAGCACAGTGGAATACGTTATGGGTATGCAGGATCGTATCACGGCAATAATGCCCATTGTTAAAGAGCATTTGCTGGATGCTCAGGCAGCCCAAAGTACTCAGTATAATAGAAAGGCCTCCCTCAGATCTTTTAAACCGGGAGATCGTGTCTTAGTCCTAATACCTACTGCAGAAAGTAAGTTCTTAGCCAAATGGCAAGGTCCCTATGAGATCCGGGAGAAAGTGGGGAAAGTAAACTATAAAGTGTATCAGCCAGGTAGAAGAAAACCAGAGCAAATCTACCATGTAAACCTGCTGAAGGCGTGGAAAGACAGGGAATGTATGGTGGCTGACGTAACGTTGGACCTAACCTTTTCAGGTGCCTTGACAACAACAAAGGCGGAGTCCCCTGATGATGAATTGGGAGTAAGGATAGGGGATTCTCTCTCAAAACAGCAGAGACGGGAGTCTCGGAGATTAGTGCAGCGGAATACGGATGTGTTCCCAAGCCTACCCGGCCGAACAACCGTAATCCACCATGATATTGTCACCGAGCCTCAAGTAAGGGTACGCCTGAGGCCATACCGGGTACCAGAGGCTCGTAGGCAAGCCATTGCGGAGGAGGTAAAAAAGATGCTCCAACTAGGGGTTATTGAAAAATCCACGAGCGAATGGGCCAGTCCCATTGTGCTGTTCCCGAAACCAGACGGTTCTTTAAGATTCTGTAATGACTTCCGAAAGTTAAATGAGGTATCAAAGTTTGATATGTATCCCATGCCCAGGGTCGACGAGCTGATAGAGAGACTGGGACGGGCCCAGTACTTCACGACTCTCGATCTCACTAAAGGTTACTGGCAGGTGCCGCTGACAGAGGCGGCAAAAGAAAAGACCGCTTTTGTCACGCCAGGGGGGCTCTATCACTATGTCGTCTTGCCATTTGGTTTACATGGGGCTCCGGCCACGTTTCAGAGATTAATGGACATAGTGTTAGAACCCCATCAACCATATGCCTCCGCATATTTGGATGACATCATCATCTATAGCAGTGACTGGAGCACCCACTTATCTCAGGTACAAGCGGTAGTGGATTCGCTCAGAGCGGCTGGTCTGACGGCGAATCCAAGCAAATGTGCTATGGGTCTCAAAGAAGCCCGTTACTTGGGGTATGTGATAGGCCAAGGGGTTATCAAGCCACAAGTAAACAAAATCGAAGCCATTCAAAACTGGCCTCGTCCCCTTACCACAAAACAGGTAAGAGCCTTTCTGGGTATAATGGGGTATTACCGACGATTCATATCCAATTTTGCTGGACGGTCGGCGCCTTTGTCCGATCTTTTAAAAGGGAAGAAGTCGGTCATGGTCCACTGGAATACACAAGCAGAGGAAGCCTTTCAGGTGCTAAAGGTAGTCCTATGTGGTCAGCCTGTCCTTGTCAACCCTGACTTTCAAAAGGAGTTTATAGTACAGGCAGATGCCTCTGAGGTGGGTCTGGGTGCGGTTCTGTCCCAGGAGGTAGATGGAGAAGAGCACCCGGTCACCTATTTGAGTAGAAAACTCACCCCGGCAGAGAAGAACTATCGCATAGTGGAGAAGGAGTGCCTGGCCATAAAATGGGCTCTGGAATCCCTACGCTACTACCTGCTGGGGCGACACTTTCGCCTGGTGACAGACCACTCCCCTTTGGTCTGGATGAGGAATGCTAAGGAGAGAAATGCTAGAGTCACCAGGTGGTTTCTCTCCTTGCAGAACTTTCACTTTTCTGTGGAACACCGGGCTGGTAGGTTGCAGGGCAATGCGGATGCCCTGTCCAGAGGTCCCTGTATGTTGGCAAAAGTTCAACCCCGCCCGTTTGAACTGAGGGGGGGATATGTGAGGCAGTGACAGGGGTAATATTTGAAGACCGCTATGTGTCCCCCAGAATGTGTCTGGAAACCCTCTTAGTTTGCTATAGCTATTACTGGGAGTATAGCACAAAGGGTAACAGGGAGACAGATCCCTCCTCCCAGTCCAGGTTTTGTAGCAATCCTCATGTCCGGCATTTTCATTTAAAATCATGCAGAGCACAGCAGGGTGTGTCTCAGTTGAGAGCCAGGCTTGGTGAAGCTAACACATGCCGTGTGAGCTGGGCTGGCTCTGTGTGGAGTGAACACAGGCCAAGAGTGTGAGCCTAGGAGAACCTTACACAGATCCCTGCGGTTAACGGGGTCCTAAGGTAACAAGACTTTTTGATGCAAAGAATTTGTCTATATGCACCGGCTGTGATCCGGAAGAGACTTTGACAGTGGGAAATTGGATCTATTTATGCTGCAACAATAAATAGACTGTTGGTGTGAACACGCTGCTGCCTCACTGCCTCACGTTTTTGCCCAAGCAACACTGCTACCTCACAATAAATATATATATATATATATATATATTTATATTATAATGGAGATAAAAATTAGAGAACAATGTATGATCACTTGCTTTTTCCAGAAATAATGTAATCTCCATTGATCAACATTTGAAGGTTTTCTTGTAAGGTGTACACCATCCTAATAGAACAGTGTTTTACAAAGGATCCAAAGTTTATCAACATAAAACCTTTATTTTGCCCAAAATGGGATGATCATAACTAGAGAACAGCAATGACAATAGCCCAGAGAAATTTTATAACTAAATTTTCTGAAGGTAACAAAAGTCACCAATCAGTAGCAAGCGTACAGGCCTTTGCTTTGAATGACTTCAGCACATCTGCGGCCACAGGACATCATTAGTCTCTCAAACTGCTCTGGTTTGATTTTGGTCCACTCTTCCTCCACAGTTCTTTAACTGTTGTGGGTTTCTTGACCATAACTTTGTCACCAAAGATTTTCCAGAGGTTTTCCATTGGGTTTCGATCAGGACTCTGGGCTGTCCATTTAATTGTTTTCATTTCAAGGAACTGCTTTACCAGTTTTGCTGTGTGACAGGGGGCATTGTCCTGCATGAAAATTGCTGGCTGATTGAGTGAACAAAAGCAAGGAACCACGTGTTGTTGCAAAAAGTTCTGATACACACTTACATTCACTCTGCCATGTTGCTGAATGAGAGGTCTACCTTCTGCTGCAGAAAACATTTCCCAAATCATGCCACTTCCTCCACCACCTTTCACTGACTTAACACACTTTGAGTTCAGTCTTTCCCCAGTTTGTCGACAATCATAATGTTTACCATCAGACCCAAATAAATTAAACTTACTTTCATCACTAAAATGAACTGTGGACCACCTCTCCTCTGTGCACACAACATCCTCCTCACCAACGGTGATCCTAGGATTTGGATTCTTTCTGCTATTGAGAGATTTGGTCACTGCAGAGTGGGCTTTCAGTCCAAATGCTCTTAAACGTTGTGACACTGTATGATGAGACATATCCTTACCATGTTCAGTACTGGACTGCTGAGCAATTCCAGCTGCAGTGTTGAAATGATCACTCATGGAGATTCTCCTCATTATCCTGTCCTCTCTTGTATTTGTCTTTTGAGAGCCTTCTTGGGGGATTTGAAAGAGTTTGTGATGTAAATATGCAATATTCTTGAAATCACAAACTTGGAATGACCAACTACTTTTTCTATGGTTATCCCTTTGGTCTTCATCTGGACAACCTGCTGCTGGAGATTTTCAGTCACTTTGGAATGATACACCATTTCTGCAGTCAGTGCAAACTGGAAAGTTAAGTTGCCAGTTATATATTATTTGACAGATAAGGAAATTAGCACCAGGTGCCAGATTAACACAAATAACTTACAGGTACCTGAAAGTGTTGTCTGATCTTGATCAGTGTTTTTTTTACACTTATCTCATTTACATTTTTATTATGTGCTTTGGAATAAATTAAATATATGAAATAAGCTTTTGATCTCCAGTGTCTATATGTGAGCGTATCCATGCATGCATACATGTGTGTATATATATATATATATATATATTTATATATATAATATATATATACAGTCAGGGCCAGAAATATTTGGACAGTGACACAAGTTTTGTTATTTTAGCTATTTACAAAAACATGTTCAGAAATACAATTATATATATAATATGGGCTGAAAGTGCACACTCCCAGCTGCAATATGAGAGTTTTCACATCCAAATCGGAGAAAGGGTTTAGGAATCATAGCTCTGTAATGCATAGCCTCCTCTTTTTCAAGGGACCAAAAGTAATTGGACAAGGGACTCTGTGGGCTGCAATTAACTCTGAAGGCGTCTCCCTCATTAACCTGTAATCAATGAAGTAGCTAAAAGGTCTGGGGTTGATTACAGGTGTGTGGTTTTGCATTTGGAAGCTGTTGCTGTGACCAGACAACATGCGGTCTAAGGAACTCTCAATTGAGGGGAAGCAGAACATCCCGAGGCTGAAAAAACAAAAGAAAAAATCCATCAGAGAGATAGCAGACATGCTTGGAGTAGCAAAATCAACAGTCAGGTACATTCTGAGAAAAAAGGAATTGACTGTTGAGCTTGGGAACTCAAAAAGGCCTGGGCGTCCATGGATGACAACAGTGGTGGATGATCGCCGCATACTTTCTTTGGTGAAGAAGAACCCGTTCACAACATCAACTGAAGTCCAGAACACTCTCAGTGAAGTAGGTGTATCTGTCTCTAAGTCAACAGTAAAGAGAAGACTCCATGAAAGTAAATACAAAGGGTTCACATCTAGATGCAAACCATTCATCAATTCCAAAAATAGACAGGCCAGAGTTAAATTTGCTGAAAAACACCTGTTTTGCTAATATTTTTAACACTAAGGTTCAGATACGGCTTTAAAGAAGGCAAATAAGTAATTTTATTATAAAGGTTAATATGAAATACAAACTTAAAGGAAAAGTATGATATTGCGTACACTTTTGTATATTGAACATACAAAGGTTAAGTACAGTTAAATATACTTACATCACCAAGGAGCTTTGGACATCATCTGTCTGGAGGTCAGAGAAGCATGACATAGACAGAGGACTCCTGGACATCACTGCCCGGACGTCTCACGGAGGCAGGAAACACGAGCTTCTGTCTGTGCTATACTTCAGCTGATCTTATAGAGGCTTGAACAATATTACAAACCTTAAAGTTAATGTGTTGTAGTCTTATTGATCCATGCCCTTTGATGGCCAGTCATTGGGCATAGATGAATCAGAGATACACCACACATCAGACAATGGGGTAATAAACTCACAGACATTCAAATCTCCTAAGAATACACATCAGGTATTTGAGCTAGGTAAATGGATATATTGTCTGTCTGTGTATACAGCAAACACATAAAACATCAGATTGTTGAACTAAATAGATCAGAGTTTCTATTTCAATGGATAGCAAACACACAAAACCATCAGATATTTGATGTAAGTAAATCATAAGGTTTCTGTTACAATGGTATATTGTCTGTCTGTATATTCAAGACAAACACACAGAAATCCTTAAGTATATACAAGATTTTGTAACCATGTACACTTTGTCTGTCTGACTAATCAATATGTTATAGTTTAACATAATGTATAGACTCAAAAAATAGCCATTTTTATATTTGCAATACAACACCTCATGAAGCCAGCTCAGTTCTGGAAAAGTATTCTATGGACAGATGAGACAAAGATCAACCTGTACCAGAATGATGGGAAGAAAAAAGTTTGGAGAAGAAAGGGAACGGCACATGATCCAAGGCACACCACATCCTCTGTAAAACATGGTGGAGGTAACGTGATGGCATGGGCATGCATGACTTTCAATGACACTGGGTCACTTGTGTTTATTGATGACATAACAGCAGACAAGAGTAGCCGGATGAATTCTGAAGTGTACCGGGATATACTTTCAGCCCAGATTCAGCCAAATGCCGCAAAGTTGATCGGACGGCGCTTCATAGTACAGATGGACAATGACCCCAAGCATACAGCCAAAGCTACCCAGGAGTTCATGAGTGCAAAAAACTGGAACATTCTGCAATGGCCAAGTCAATCACCAGATCTTAACCCAATTGAGCATGCATTTCACTTGCTCAAATCCAGACTTAAGACGGAAAGACCCACAAACAAGCAAGACCTGAAGGCTGCGGCTGTAAAGGCCTGGCAAAGCATTAAGAAGGAGGAAACCCAGCGTTTGGTGATGTCCATGGGTTCCAGACTTAAGGCAGTGATTGCCTCCAAAGGATTCGCAACAAAATATTGAAAATAAAAATATTTTGTTTGGGTTTGGTTTATTTGTCCAATTACTTTTGACCTCCTAAAATGTGGAGTGTTTGTAAAGAAATGTGTACAATTCCTACAATTTATATCAGATATTTTTGTTCAAACCTTCAAATTAAACGTTACAATCTGCACTTGAATTCTGTTGTAGAGGTTTCATTTCAAATCCAATGTGGTGGCATGCAGAGCCCAACTCGCGAAAATTGTGTCACTGTCCAAATATTTCTGGACCTAACTGTGTATATATATATATATATATATATATATATATATATATATATATATATATATATACATACATACACAGTATATCGTGTGCCATTCCAAAGTGACTGAAACCCTCTGACAGCAGGTTGTCTAGATGAAGGCCAAAGGGGGGACCATATCGTCCATAGCAAGAGAAGTTGGTCACTCCAAATAAGAATGTTGCATCTTTACAACATCACAAACTCTTTCAACTCCCCCAAGAAGGCTGGTGGTCCTCAAAAAAAAAATACAAGAGAGGACAGGATAATGCGTAGAATATATATATATATATATATATATATATATATATATATATATATATATATATATATATATATATATATATATATATATATATATATATATATATATATATATATATATATATATATATATATACACAGTGCCTTGTGAAAGTATTCGGCCCCCTTGAATTTTTCAACCTTGTCAAACATTTCAGGCTTCAAACAAAAAGATAAAAATGTTAATATTATGGTGAAGAATCAACAACATGTGGGAGACAATTGTGAAGTTGAACGAAATGTATTGCTTATTTTAAACTTTTATAAAAAATAAATAACTGAAAATTGGGGCATGCAATATTATTTGGCCCCTTTAAGTTAATACTTTATAGTGCCACCTGCTGCAATTACAGCTGCAAGTCGCTTTGGGTATTTGTTTATCAGTTTTGCACATTTAGAGACAGAAATTCTTGCACATTCTCCTTTGCAAATAGCTCGAGCTGAGTGAGGTTTGATGGAGAGAGTTTGTGAAAAGCAGTTTTCAGCTCTTTCCACAGATTCTCGATTGGATTCAGGTCTGGACTTTGACTTGGCCATTCTAACACCTGGATACGTTTATTTGTGAACCATTCCATTGTAGATTTTGCTTTATGTTTTGATCATTGTCTTGTTAAAAGACAAATCTCCGTCCCAGTCTCAGGTCTTTTGCAGACTCCAACAGGTTTTCTTCAGGAATGGTCCTGTATTTGGCTCCATCAATCTTTCCATCAATTTTAACTATCTTCCCTGTCCCTGCAAAATAAAAGCAGGTCCAAACCATGATGCTGGCACCACCATGTTTGACAGTGAGGATGGTGTGTTCAGGTTGATGAGCTGTGTTGCTTATACGCCAAACATATCGTTTGGAATTTGCCCAAAAAGTTTGATTTTGGTTTCATCTGAACAGAGCACCTTCTTCCAAATGTTTGGTGTGTCTCTCAGGTGGCTTGTGGTAAACTTTAAACAACACTTTTTATGGATATCTTTGAGAAATGGTTTTCTTCTTGCCACTCTTCCATAAAGGCCAGATTTATGCAATGTATGACTGATTGTTGTCCTGTGGACAGATTCTCCCACCTCAGCTGTAGATCTCTGCAGTTCATCCAGAGTGATCATGGGCCTCTTGGCTGCATCTCTGATCAGTCTTCTCCTTGTTTGTGATAACGTTTTTGAGGGACGGCCAGGTTGTGGTAGATTTGCAGTGGTATGATACACCTTCCATTTCAATATGATCCCTTGAACAGTACTTTTTGGGATGTTTAAAGTTGTGGAAATCTTTTTGTAACCAAATCCAGCTTTAAACTTCTCCACAACAGTATCATGGACCTGCCTGTTGTGTTCCTTGGTCTTCATGATGCTCTCTGTGCTTTAAACAGAACATTGAGACTATCACAGAGCAGGTGTATTTATACGGAGACTAGATTACACAAAGGTGGATTATATTTCTTATCATCAGTCATTTAGGACAACATTGGATCATTCAGAGATCCTCAATGAACGTCTGGAGTGAGTTTGGTGCACTGAAAGTAAAGGGGCCGAATAATATTGCACACCCCACATTTCAGATATTTATTGTTTTAAAAAGTATAAAATAAGCAATAAATTTCTTTCAACTTCACAGTTGTGTCCCACTTGTTGTTGATTCTTCACCATAACATTAAAATTTTTATCCTTATGTTTGAAGCCTGAAATGTGGGAAAAGGTTGAAAAATTCAAGGGGGCCGAATACTTTTGCAAGGCACTGTATATACTATATACATATATATATATATTTATTTAAAATATGTGTTGAAATACACACACACATATATATACAGTTAGGTCCAGAAATATTTGGACAGTGACACAATTTTCGCGAGTTGGGCTCTGCATGCCACCACATTGGATTTGAAATGAAATCTCGACAACAGAATTCAAGTGCAGATTGTAACGTTTAATTTGAAGGTTTGAACAAAAATATCTTATAGAAATTGTAGGAACTGTACACATTTCTTTACAAACACTCCACATTTTAGGAGGTCAAAAGTAATTGGACAAATAAACCAAACCCAAACAAAATATTTTTATTTTCAATATTTTGTTGCGAATCCTTTGGAGGCAATCACTGCCTTAAGTCTGGAACCCATGGACATCACCAAACGCTGGGTTTCCTCCTTCTTAATGCTTTGCCAGGCCTTTACAGCCGCAGCCTTCAGGTCTTGTTTGTGGGTCTTTCCGTCTTAAGTCTGGATTTGAGCAAGTGAAATGCATGCTCAATTGGGTTAAGATCTGGTGATTGACTTGGCCATTGCAGAATGTTCCACTTTTTTCACTCATGAACTCCTGGGTAGCTTTGGCTGTATGCTTGGGGTCATTGTCCATCTGTACTATGAAGCGCCGTCCGATCAACTTTGCGGCATTTGGCTGAATCTGGGCTGAAAGTATATCCCGGTACACTTCAAAATTCATCCGGCTACTCTTGTCTGCTGTTATGTCATCAATAAACACAAGTGACCCAGTGCCATTGAAATCCATGCATGCCCATGCCATCACGTTGCCTCCACCATGTTTTACAGAGGATGTGGTGTGCCTTGGATCATGTGCCGTTCCCTTTCTTCTCCAAACTTTTTTCTTCCCATCATTCTGGTACAGGTTGATCTTTGTCTCATCTGTCCATAGAATACTTTTCCAGAACTGAGCTGGCTTCATGAGGTGTTTTTCAGCAAATTTAAATCTGGCCTGTCTATTTTTGGAATTGATGAATGGTTTGCATCTAGATGTGAACCCTTTGTATTTACTTTCATGGAGTCTTCTCTTTACTGTTGACTTAGAGACAGATACACCTACTTCACTGAAAGTGTTCTGGACTTCAGTTGATGTTGTGAACGGGTTCTTCTTCACCAAAGAAAGTATGCGGCGATCATCCACCACTGTTGTCATCCGTGGACGCCCAGGCCTTTTTGAGTTCCCAAGCTCACCAGTCAATTCCTTTTTTCTCAGAATGTACCCGACTGTTGATTTTACTACTCCAAGCATGTCTGCTATCTCTCTGATGGATTTTTTCTTTTTTTTTCAGCCTCAGGATGTTCTGCTTCACCTCAATTGAGAGTTCCTTAGATCGCATGTTGTCTGGTCACAGCAACAACTTCCAAATGCAAAACCACACACCTGTAATCAACCCCAGACCTTTTAACTACTTCATTGATTACAGGTTAACGAGGGAGACGCCTTCAGAGTTAATTGCAGCCCTTAGAGTCCCTTGTCCAATTACTTCTGGTCCCTTGAAAAAGAGGTGGCTATGCATTACAGAGCTATGATTCCTAAACCCTTTCTCCGATTTGGATGTGAAAACTCTCATATTGCAGCTGGGAGTGTGCACTTTCAGCCCATATTATATATATAATTGTATTTCTGAACATGTTTTTGTAAACAGCTAAAATAACAAAACTTGTGTCACTGTCCAAATATTTCTGGACCTAACTGATATATATATATATATATATATATAGTACAGACCAAAAGTTTGGACACCCCTTCTCATTCAAAGAGTTTTCTTTATTTTCATGACTGTAAAAATTCTAGATTCACATTGAAGACATCAAAACTATGAATGAAATCATGTGGAATGAAATACTTAAAAAAGTGTGAAACAACTGAAAATATGTCTTATATTCTAGGTTCTTCAAAGTAGCCACCTTTTGCTTTCATTACTGCTTTGCACACTCTTGGCATTCTCTTGATGAGCTTCAAGAGGTAGTTACCGGAAATGGTCTTCCAACAGTCGTGAAGGAGTTTCCAGAGATGCTTAGCACTTGTTGGCCCTTTTGCCCTTTTGCCTTCACTCTGTGCTCCAAGTCACCCCAAACCATCTGGATTGGGTTCAGGTCTGGTGACTGTGGAGGCCAAGTCATCTGGCGTAGCATCCCATCACTCTCCTGTTAGTCAAATAGCCCTTACACAGCCTGGAGGTGTGTTTGGGGTCATCGTCCTGTTGAAAAATAAATGATGGTCCAAATAAACACAAACCGGATGGAATAGCATGCCTCTGCAAGATGCTGTGGTAGAAATGCTGGTTTAGTATGCCTTCAATTTCGAATAAATCCCCAACAGTGTCACCAGCAAAGCACCCCTACACCGTCACACCTCCTCCTCCATGCTTCATGGTGGGAACCAGGCATGTAGAGTCCATCCGTTCACCATTTCTACAAAGACACGGTGGTTGGATCCAAAGATCTCAAATTTGGACTCATCAGACCAAAGCACAGATGCCCACTGGTCTAATGTTCATTCCTTTTGTTCTTTAGCCCAAACAAGTCTCTTCTGCTCGTTGCCTGTCCTTAGCAGTGGTTTCCTAGCAGCTATTTTACCATGAAGGCCTGCTGCACAAAGTCTCCTCTTAACAGTTGTTCTAGAGATGAGAAGGTGTGTCCAAACTTTTTGTACTAATATATATATATATATATATATATAATATATATACACATATATATATACACAGTGGGGAAAAGAAGTATTTAGTCAGCCATCAATTGTGCAAGTTCTCCCACTTAAAAAGATGAGAGAGGCCTGTACTTGACATCATAGGTAGATCACAACTATGAGAGACAAAGTGAGAAAACAAATCCAGAAAAATCACCTTGTCTGATTTTGGAAGATTTTATTTGCAAATTATGGTGGAAAATACATATTTCATCATCTAAGAACATGCAAGATCTCTGGCTATCACAAACCTGTAACTTCTTCTTTAAGTGCTCCTCTATACTCCACTCATTACCTGTAGTAATTTCACCTATTTGAACTTATTATCTGTATAAAAGACCCCTTGTCCACAACCTCAAACAGTCACACTCCAAACTCCACTATGGTGAAGAGCAAAGAGCTGTCGAAGGACACCAGAAACAAAATTGTAGCCCTGCACCAGGCTGGGAAGACTGAATCTGCAATAGGCAAGCAGCTTGGTGTGATGAATTCAACTGTGGGAGTAATAATATGAAAATGTAAGACATACCAGACCACTAATAATCTCCCTTGATCTGGGTTCCACGCAAGATTTCAACCCGAGGGGTCAAAATTATCACAAGAACTGTGAGCACAAATCCCAGAACCATACAGAGGGACCTAGTGTACTGAGTGAATGACCTGTATAGAGCTGGGACCATCATAACAAATGCTATCATTAGTAACACACTACGCCGCTATGGACTCAGATCCTGCAGTGCGAGATGTGTTCCGCTGCTTAAGCCAGTTCATGTCCAGGCCCGTCTGAAGTTTGCTAGAGAGCATTTGGATTATCCACAAGGGTATTTGGAGAATGTCATATGGTCTGATGAAACCAAAGTAGATCTGTTTGGCAAAAACACAACTCGTCGAGTTTGAAGGAGACAGAATGCTGAGTTGCATCCAACGAACACCATGCTTACTGTGAAGCACAGGGGTGGCAACATCATGCTTTGGGGCTCTTTCTCTGCAAAGGGACCAGGGCCACTGATCCATGTACAAGTAAGAATGAATGGGGCCATGAGATTTTGAGTGCAAACCTCCTTCCATCAGCAAGGGTATTGAAGATGAAACGTGCTTGGGTCTTTCAGTATGATAATGATCCCAAACACACCAACAAGGCAACAAATGAGTGGCTTTGGAAGAAGCATATGAAGGTCCTGGAGTGGCCTAGCCAGGACCACATGTCAACCCCATAGAAAATCTTTGGAGGGAGTTGAAAGTCTGTGTTGCCTAGCAACAGGCTCAAAACATCACTCTGCATGGAGGAATGGGCCAAGATACCACCAATAGTGTGTGCCAACCTTGTGAAGACTTGCAGAAAACGTTTGACCTCTGTCATTGGCAACAAAGGATACATAACAAAATATTGACCAAATACTTACTTTCCACCACAATTTGCAAAAACAATCTTGCCAAATCAGACAAGGTGATTTTCTGGATTTGTTTTTTCATTTTGTCTCTCATAGTTGTGGTTTACCTATGATGTCAATTACAGGCCTCTCTCATCTTTTTAAGTGGGAGAACTTGCACAATTGGTAGCTGACTAAATACGTGTTTCCTCCACTGTATATACAGTTGAAACCAGACGTTTACATTCACTATCTAAAAAGAGACATCTGCATGTTTTTATCACTGTCTAACATTAAATCAGAATAAACCTTTCCTATTTTAGGTCAATTAGGAACCAAAATTGTTTATATTTGCCAAATGCCAGAATAATGAGAGAGAGAGAGAATGTTTTAAGGCATTTTTATTACTTTAAGCAAAGTCAAAAGTTTACGTACATTTCATTAGTATTAGGTACCATTTCCCTTAAACTGTATGACTTGTGTCAAACATTTTGGATATCCTTTCACAAGCTTCTCACAACAGTTGGTAGGAATTTGGGCCTATTCCTCCTTACAAAACTGGTGTAACTGAGCCATGTTTGTAGGTCGCCTCACTTGCACCTTTTGAGCTTTGCCAATAAATTTTCAATAGTATTGAGATCAGTGCTTTGTGATGGCTACTCCAAAACATTGCCTTTGTTATCCTTAAGCCACTTTGTAACCAGTTTGGCAGTATGCTTTGGGTCATTTTCTATTTGGAAGACCCATTTCCACCAAAGCTTTAAGTTCCTGGTTGATGTCTTGAGATGTTGCTTCAGTATTGCCACATAATCTTCTTTCTTTATAATTCCATCTTTTTTTGAACTGCACCGGTCCCTCTTGCAGCAAAACAACCCCACAACGTTATGCTGCCACCCCTCGTGTTTCACAGTTGGGATGGTGTTTTTAGGCTTGAAAGCGTTTCCCTTTTTCCTCCAAATGTAACGATGGTCATTATGGCTAAACAGTTGTATTTTCATTTTGTCAGACCACAGGACGTCTCCAAACATTAAAGAAGTTGTTCAGTTACCAAAACTGATTTTTTTTTTCCTGATAAATCTTGCTAATATGTGCCTCTCCACACATCTATTATGTTTTTTCAGCAATATTACCTTTTATTGTGCTCCAGCAGCACATCCTCATTGCTGGCTCCAGCTCTGATGGGGTTAATCTCTCTTCTGACTTCCTGGGTTCAGTTCCACTTCCTACAACTCCCATAATTCTTTGCAGCTCTAGAACTGTAACACACCCACTCAGCTCTCCTCTCCACCCTAAGATTCCTCCCTGCCTCTTCCCTGTGGAAGCACTGAGAGCAATCACAGCAGAGACAGCCAAAGCTCCCAGCTCTGCACAGACAAAGGAAGAAAGCGTCTATCTTCTGCTTGTTCTCATATAGTTTATAGTCTGTGTGTGTACAGAAATTATGATTATTAGCCGGCGCAACATGTGAAAAAAAAAATTGGGAAAAAAAAATGAAGGGGTCATAAGATTGCTTTTTCCCCTCTTGCATAGTCTCTGTGTGTTGTCCGTATCATCCGTGTGGCATGCATTTTGCAGGCTACTTTCACATGAGCGGTTTTTTTGCTTGTTGGCAAAAAAACGCAAACCGCATATGACCGGATCCTGTGGATTAAATGTGCAACGCATGCAACCGTTATTTTACCGGATCCTTCTGCAGCGGGACACAGAATTTATTGGCCGGCACTGGAGTCAGCTGACTCCTGATCTCACAGCCTGCACACGCTGCAATGGATGCAGGTTAACAGCAGTCACTGCCTGCTGCCGATCACATGTGACCGTGTGCGGGCTGTGTGGTCAGGAGTTCAGCTGAGTTCAGATCAGCTGACTCCAGTGTCGGCCGATTAGGCTGGGGCCACACGGGGATTACTGCAAACCCCTCGCATGACACTCGGCTCACGCTGGCAGTACAGCAGAGCCGAGTGTCATGCGTGTGTCCCTGCGACTGAGGTCCGACTGTGCAAGTGGACCTCAGCTGCGGGGGGGGCGGTCTGGCACTCAGGAGGGGCGGGCCAGCGCTGCGGAAGGTGGACGGGCCGGCACTGAGGAGGAGTTGGAGGGATTTATCTCCCTCTCTCCTCCGTAGTCGGCTACTGCGATTCTCGCTCTGCACTCACGGTACACCGATGTACCGCAAGTGCAGTGCAATTTTTTTCTCACCCCATACACTTGAATGGGTAAAAGAGAAAGAGTCTTGCATTACAATTGCAGCATGCATATGGTTTTCTCGGTCTGATTAGGGCTGAGAAAATAATCGCTCATGTACGCTGATACACAGGCTAATATTGGTCCGAATGGAATGTGATGTTTTATCGCACTCCACTCGCACCGATTTTCTCGACGTATGGCTTAGGCCTTACTTGTTCTGTGTCCCCCTGCATCTATCGCAGCGTGTGCGGGCTGGAGTTCAGATCAGCTGACTCCAGTGCTGGACTGAACTCAGGTGACCTCACAGCCCGCACACGCTTCGATGGATGCAGGGGGACACAGAACAAGTAATCGGCCAACACTGGAGTTATCTGATTACTTGTTCTGCTGGCGCTGTGGTCAGGAGTAGGCATGAGTGAGCAGTAAAAATGCTCTGGTGCTCGATGGGCGAAGCCCATGTCGATTTATTTTTTTTTAAAAAATTCATTAAAAATAATTAAAAAAAAAAAACAAAAACACATGACCCTAACCCTAGGGTTATAGGTAAAAAAAAAAAGTGTGGGCTCCCACAGCATTTTCTATTGCTAAGGGTAACCCAAGAAGCTACTGGCTGCAAACCCCCGCTGCTTGGTGTTACCTTCACTGGCAATGGAAAATCCAGGGAAGCCTTTTTTTTTTTTTAATAAAGGTTTTTGCCTAAAAACTTTTTAAAAAAAATGACGTGGGCTTTGCCATATTTTTTGTACCCTAGCCAGGTACAGCAGGCAGGTACGGGCTGCCCCCAACCCCCAACTGCCTATTTGTACCCGGCTGGGAAGCAAAAATATAGGGAAGACCTTTTTTTTAAATTATTTCATGAATTTCATGAAATAATTGAAAAAAAATAAATAAAATGACGTGGGCTTCGCTCATTTTTTGTGTCCAGCCAGGTACAACTAGGCAGATGAGGATTGGAATCCACAGCGCAGGGTGGCCCAAGCTTTCTGGGCCCCCTGCTGCGAATTGCAGTCCACAGCCGCCCCAGAAAATGGCGCTTTCATAGAAGCGCCATCTTCTGGTGCTGTATCTAACTCTTCCAGTGGCCCTGGTGTCAGGTGGCATGCTGGGTAATAAGGGGATAATACCAGCTATGTTTTACCAGCAGGTATAAAGCCTGAGATTATTAATGTCAGGCCAAGTTTGACCCGGCCATTAAGAATCTCCAATAAAGGGTTAAAAAAAAAAACCAAACACATCACACAGAGAAAAATACTTTATTAGAAACAAATACACAGACACATTAGGGACTCCATGTTTATTACTCCCTCTCACCCCTCATCAATCAAGAGATTTCTGTACTGACCATACCAGGAGAGAGGGAGGGAAAAGAGAGTGGGAGGGGGAAAAGAGAGAGGAAGGGGGAAAGAGAGATGGAGGGGTAAAAGAGAGATGGAGGGGTAAAAGAGAGATGGAGGGGTAAAAGAGAGAGGGAGGGGGGAAAGAGAGAGGGAGGGGAAAGAGAGAGGGAGGGGAAAGAGAGAGAAGGGGAATAGAGAGAGGGAGAGGGAAAAGAGAGATGGATGGGGAAAAGAGAGAGGGAGGGGAAAGAGAGAGGGAGGGAAAAGAGAGAGAAGGGGAATAGAGAGAGGGAGAGGGAAAAGAGAGATGGATGGGGAAAAGAGAGAGGGAGGGGGAAAAGAGAGAGAGGGAGGGAAAAGGGGAGAGAGGGAAAAGGGGGGAGAGGGAAAAGGGGGGAGAGAGAAGAGGGGTAGAGGGGGGAAAAGGGGAGGGGAAGAAGAGAGGGGGGACAAGAGAGAGGGGGAGAAGAGAGGGGGGAGGGGAGAAGAGAGGGGCGGAGAGAAGAGAGGGGCGGGGAGAAGAGAGGGGCGGGGAGAAGAGAGGAGGAGGAGAGAGAGAGAGGGGGGGGAGGGGGAGAGAGGTGCTCTGTCACCAACTTTTTCCACTCTGTGACTTGTGGTGCAGTTGACCGAGTAGAGACAGTTGGTCCCATGCAGCAGGACAGGTGACAGAGCAGAGCGGTGACATGCTCTGCTCTGACACATGCGGTGCTGCATGTCACCAGCTTTTCAGTGTCTTGCTGTGTCCTGTAGTGCTGGTGGGAGGAGCACATGATCCCACCGCTCGACACCACCCGTCTCCTGACATCGGAGCAGAGCGGGCGGGTGGAGAGTGAGATCAGATACTTACGTGACAGGGGGGGTTTCAGCTGAAGAAACCCCCCTGTACTACACACTGGCACCCCGTGCTTCACCAATCTGCCGGACGCTTAGCCCTTTTCACCGCTCCACACTGGCGCCCTCCGGATCCTCCCCTCGATGCTGGGCTGTGACGTGCGGTAGCCACCGCCCACAGCACAGTCAATCCATGTGAGTGGCGCCAGCATCCTCTGACGTACCCGTCCAGTTTGAGAGCCCGGAACTTGACGGGACATAAGAGGATACTAGCGGCCACAGCACCAGGGGGTCATGTGACCAGCACTGAGCGTGCAGGATAGCGCCGCTCAGTGCCAGAACTGCAAATAGAGGCCAATTAAGAAAACACCTAAAATGGTAAGTTACACTCATAGAGAACATAAAAAAATGGGTGAACCACCCCTTTAAGGTCTTTGTTCCGGTGTGCATTTGCAAACATTTATCTGGCTTTTTTATGCTTCTTTTAGAGTAATTGCTTCTTTCTGGCAGAGTGACCTTTCAGCCCATGTAGATACAACACTTGTTTCACTGTGGCTAAAGACACAATCCTACCATCTTCCGCCAGCATTTTCACAAGGTGTTTTGCTTTTGTTCTTGAATTGATATGCATATGTCTGACCAAAGAACGCTCAACCCTGGTACACAGAACCTGTCTCCTTCCTGAGTGGTATGATGGCTGGACATTCCCATCTTGTTTGTACTTGCGTATAATTGTTTGTACAGATGAACGATGCACCTTCAGGTATCTGGAAATTGCACTCAAGGATGAATCAGACTTGTACAAGTCCACAATTCTCTTCCTGAGATCCTGGTTGGTTTCTTTTGACTTAATACTAATGAAATATATGTAAACTTTTGACTTTGCAGAAAGTAATAAAAATGCCTTAAAAACGTTTTTCTCTCTCATTATTCAAGCATTTGGCAAATATAAATAAATTTGGTAATCCTAACTGACTTAAAACGGGAAAGGTTTATTCTGATTTCTTGCCAGGTATTGAGAAACACATGCATGTATGTCATTTTAGATAGTATATGTAAACTTCTGGTTTCAACTGTGTATACACTACAGATAAAAAGTTTAGGGTCACTTAAATATTTCCTTATTTTTTAAAAAATGCACTTTTTTTTAATAAAGCTAACATTAAATTAAACAGATATACACTCTATACATGATTAATGTGGTAAATGACTATTCTAGCTGTGACTGTCTGGTTTTGAATGCAATATCTACATAGGTGTATAGAGCCCCATTTCCAACAACCACCACTCCAGTGTTTTAATGCTACATTGTGTTTGTTAACTGTGTTAGAAGACTAATGGATGTTTAGAAATCCCTTGAAAACCCTTGTACAAGTGTTAGCACAGCTGAAAACAGTTTTGCTGATTAGAGAAGCTATAAAACTGACCTTCATTTGAGCTAGTTGAGAATCTGGAGCATTACATTATCAGTTCCATTAAACTCTCAAAATGGCCAGGAAAAGAGAACTTTTATGTGAAACTCAACAGTTAATTCTTGTTCTTAGAAATAAAGGATATTCCATGTGAGAAATTACCAAGAAACTGAAGATTTTCTACAATGGTGTGTACTACTCCCTTCAGAGGAGAGCACAAACAGGTTCTAACCAGAGTAGAAAGAAAAGTGGGAGGCCCCGCTGCACAACTGAGCAACAAGACAGGTACATTAAAGTCTCTAACTTTGAGAAATCGACATCTCACAGGTCCTCAACTGCCATCTTCTTTAAATAGCACCCGCAAACCACCAGTGTCAACGTCTACAGTGAGGAGGTGACTCCGGGATGCTGGCCTTCAGGGAAGAGTGGCAAAGAAAAAGCTATATTTGAGGCTACTATGGGCAAAATAACACCGACATTGAACAGAGGAAGATTGGAAAAAAGTGTTACGGACAGACAAATCGAAGTTTGAGGTGTTTGGATCATACAGAAGAACATTTGCAAGACGCAGAAATACTGAAAAGATGCTGGGAGAGTGCCTAACGCCATCTATCAAGCATGGTAGAGGTAATGTGATGGTCTGGGATTGCTTTGGTGCTGGTAAAGGGGGAGATTTGTACAATGTAAAAGGGAATTTGAATAAGTAAGCTTATCACTCTATTTTGCAATGCCATGCCATACCCTGTGGACAGCGCTTGATTGGAGCCAATTTCATCATACAGCAGGTAAATGACCCAAAGCACATCTCTAAATTATGCATGAACTATTTAGGGAAGCAGCAGGCAGCTGATATTCTATCTGTAATGGAGTGGCCAGCCCAGTCACCAGATCTCAACCCCATTAAGCTGTTGTGGGAGCAGCTTAACCGTATGGTACGCAAAAAGTGCCCATCAAGCCATTCCAACTTCTGAGAGGGGCTTCTGGAAGCATTTGGTAAAATATCTCCAGATTACCTCCGCAAATTAACAGCTAGAATGTCAAAGGTCTGCAAAGCTGTAATTGCTGCAAAGGAGCATTCTTTGACAAAAGCAAAGTTTGAAGGAGAAAAATATTTCAAGTAAAAATCATTATTTCTAACCTAGGTCAATGTCTGGACTATATTTTCTATTCATTATGCAACTCACTTGATAAATAAAAGTATGACTTTTATGGAAAAGACAATTGTCCAAACCTTAGAACTGCAGTGTATATACTAACTATATATATATATATATATATATATATATATATATATATATATATATATATATATATATATATATATATATATATATATATATATATATATATAGTATATATATATAGTATATATATATATATATATATATATATATATATATATATATATATATATATATATATATATATATATATATATACACATACTATATATATATATATACACTATATATATATATATATATATATATATATATATATATATATATATATATATATGTATATATATATATGTATATATATATATATATATATATATATATATATATATATATATATATATATATATATATATATATATATATATATATATATATATATATATATATACTATAATATATATATATATATATATATATATTGGTCTGTACTATATATACAGTACAGACCAAAAGTTTGGACACACCCTCTCATTCAATGAGTTTTCTTTATTTTCATGACTCTGAAAATTGTAGATTCACATTGAAGGCATCAAGTCTATGAATTAACAAATGTGGAATGAAATACTTAACAATAAACTGTGAAACAACTGAAAATATGTCTTATATTCTAGGTTCTTCAAAGCAATCCCCGTTTGCTTTGATTACTGCTTTGCACACTCTTGGCATTCTCTTGAGGAGCTTCAAGAGGTAGTCCCCGAAAATGGTTCTCACTTCACAGGTGTGCCCTGTCAGGTTTAATAAGTTGGATTTCGTGCTTTATAAATGGGGTTGGACCATCAGTTGTGTTGTTCAGAAGTCTGGTGGATACACAGCTGATAGTCCTACTGAATAGACTGTTAGAATTTGTGTTATGGAAAAAAAAAAGCAGCTAAGTAAAGAAAAACGAGTGGCCCTCATTACTTTAAGAAACGAAGGTCAGTCAGTCCGAAAAATTGGGAAAACTTTGAAAGTGTTCCCAAGTGCAGTGGCAAAAACCAGCCAACGCTACAAAGAAACTGGCTCACATGAGGATCGCCCCAGGAAAAGAAGACCAAGACTCACCTCTGCTGCGGAGGATACATTTATCCGAGTCACCAGTCTAAGAAATCGCAGGTTAACAGCAGCTCAGATACAGTGCTGGCCAAAAGTATTGGCACCCCTGCAATTCTGTTAGATAATACTCAGTTTCTTCTTGAAAATGATTGCAATTACAAATTCTTTGGTATTATTTAACTTCATTTATTTTGCTTGCAATGAAAAAACACAAAAGAGAATGAAACAAAAATCAAATCATTGATCATTCCAGATAAAAAAGGTATTGGCACCCTTAGCCTAAAACTTGGTTGCACAACCTTTAGCCAAAATAACTGCGAACAACTGCTTCCGGTAACCATCAATGAGTTTCTTACAATGCTCTCCTGGAATTTTAGACCATTCTTCTTCGGCAAACTGCAAGATTGTGCAGATGGTGGATAAAGAACCTCGACTAACATCCAAACAAGTTAAAGCTAACCTGCAGTCCGAGGGTACAACAGTGTCAACCCGTACTATTCGTTGGCGTCTGAATGAAAAGGGATTGTATGGTAGGATACCCAGGAAGACCCCACTTCTTACCCCGAAACATAAAAAAGCCAGGCTGGAGTTTGCCTGGAGAAAGCCTAAAACGTTTTGGAAGAATGTTCTGTGATCAGATGAGACAAAATTAGAGCATTTTGGGAAAAGCCATAAACTTAAGGTGGCTTTACATGCTACAATATCGCTAAAGCAATCTCGTTGGGGTCAAGGAATTTGTGACGCACATCCAGGCACGTTAGCGATGTCATTGTGTGTGACACCTATGAGCGATTTTGAATCGTCGCAAAAACGTTCAAAATTGCTCATCGGTGACATCACCCCCTATTCCCAATTATCGTTGCTGCTGCAGTATGATGTTGTTCGTCGTTCCTGCGGCAGCACACATCGCTACGTGTGACACCACAGAAACGAGGTACCTCTCCTTGCCTGTGTCCCGCCAACAATGAGGAAGGAAGGAGATGGGCGGGATGTTCATCCCGCTCATCTTCGCCCCTCCACTTTGATTGGGCGCCCGCTTAGTGACGTCGCTGTGATACCGCACGAACCGCCTTAGAAAGGAGGCGGTTCGCCGGTCACAGCGATGTCGATAGGCAGGTAAGTAGTGTGACTGTTCCTAGCGATGTTGTGCGCCACAGGCAGTGATTTGCCTGTGTCGCACAACCAATGGGGCCGGGTACGCACGCTAGCGATATCGGCAATGATATCGCAGCGTGTAAAGCGGGCCATAGAGTTTGCAGGGAAAAAAAAGAGGCATTCAAAGAAAAGAACACGGTCCCTACAGTCAAACATGGTGGAGGGTCCCTGATTTTTTGGGGTTGCTTTGCTGCCTCTAGCACTGGACTGCTTGACCATGTGAATGGCCTTATGAAGTCTGAAGACTACCAACAAATTTTTCAGCATAATGTAGGGCCCAGTGTGAGAAAGCTGGGTCTCCCTCAAAGGTCATGGGTCTTCCAGCAGGACAATGACCTAAAACACACTTCAAAAAGCACTAGAAAATGGCTTGAGAGAAAGCACTGGAGACTACTAAAGTGGCCAGCAATGAGTCCAGACCTGAATCCCATAGAACACCTGTGGAGAGATATCAAAATGGCAGTTTGGAGAATGCACCCTTCAAATCTCAGGGACCTTGAGTAGTTTGCTGAAGAAGAATGGTCTAAAATTCCAGGAGAGCATTGTAAGAAACTCATTGATGGTTACCGGAAGCGGTTGTTCTCAGTTATTTTAGCTAAAGGTTGTGCAACCAAGTATTAGGCTAAGGGTGCCAATACTTTTGTCTGGCCCATTTTTGGATTTTTGTGTGAAATGATCAATGATTTGATTTTTGTTTCATTCTCTTTTGTGTTTTTTTATTGCAAGCAAAATAAATGAAGTTAATAATACCAAAGAATTTGTGATTGCAATCATTTTCAAGAAGAAACTGAGTATTATCTGACAGAATTGCAGGGGTGCCAATATTTTTGGCCCGCACTGTAAGAGGCCAGGTCAATGCCACACAGAGTTCTAGCAGCAGACACATCTCTAGAACAACTGTTAAGAGGAGACTTTGTGCAGCAGGCCTTCATGGTAAAATAGCTGCTAGGAAACTACTGCTAAGGACAAGCAACAAGCAGAAGAGACTTGTTTGGGCTAAAGAACACAAGGAATGGACTTAGACCAGTGGAAATCTGTGCTTTGGTTAGAGGAGTCCAAATTTGAGATCTTTGTATCCAACCACCGTGTTTTTGTGTGACTCAGGAAAGGTGAACGGATGGACTCTACATGCCTGGTTCCACCGTGAAGCATGGAGGAGGAGGTGTGATGGTGTCGGGAGGGCTTTGCTGGTGACACTGTTAGGGATTTATTAAAAATTGAAGGCTGAACCAGTATGGCTACCACAGCATCTTGCAGCGGCATTGTATTCCATCCGGTTTGCATTTAGTTGGACCATCATTTATTTTTGAACAGGACAATGACCCCAAACACACCACCACACTGTGTAAGGGCTAAGAAGGAGAGTGATGGGGTGCTACGCTAGATGACCTGGCTTCCACAGTCACCAGACCTGAATCCAATCGAGATGGTTTGGGGTGAGCTGGACCGCAGAGTGAAAGCAAAAGGGCCAACAAGTGCTAAGGATCTCTGGGAACTCCTTCAAGACTGTTGGAAGACCATTTCCGGTGACTATGGGGCACTTTGCACACTACGATATCGCAAGCTGATGCTTGCGATGCCGAGCGCGATAGTCCCCGCCCCCGGGGATACGATACGATACGCTACGCCAGCTTCACATACACTCACCTGCTCTGACGTCACACGGCAGGCGGCCAATAGAAGCGGAGGGGCGGAGATGTAAACATCACAGCTTCCGCATAGCTGGCGTGAGCCGCAGGACACAGGTAAGGAGATGTTCCTCGCTCCTGCGGCTTCACACACAGCGATGTGGGCTGACGCAGGAACGAGGAACAACATCGTAACATCGGTCATTTCCAAATTATGGAAATGACCGACGCTACACCGATGATACGATTACGACGATTTTGCGCTCGTTAATCATATAAAAAGGCTTTACACACTACGATATCGCCTGCGACGCTGGATGTGCATCACTTTCAATTTGATCCCACCGACTTCTCACCTGCCCCTACCTCTTGAAGCTCATCAAGAGAATGTCAAGAATGTGCAAAGCAGTAATCAAAGCAAAAGGTGGCTACTTTGAAGAACCTTGAATATAAGACATATTTTCAGTTGTTTCACACTTTTTTGTTAAGTATTTCCTTCCACATGTGTTAATTCATAGTTTTGAAGCCTTCAATGTAAATCTACAATTTTCAGAGTCATGAAAATAAAGAAAACTCTTTGAATGAGAAGGTGTGTCCAAACCTTTAATCTGTACTATATATATATATATATATATATATATATATATATATATATATATATATATATATATATATATATATATATATATATATATATATATATTTATTTATTTTTTTTTATTCAATACTTTGTCCTTGTGTCATTTTTCATTAGTACACGTCACTATATTTATGGGCATCTGTGGTTTGATTTATTTGCCTGGATTGGATGAATTGTTACCGATATCTGGTGAAAAATCCATGTCAATAACACCTTTAGAGATATATTTACTCATAAAATTGGTGACATGGTCGGGTGCCATGTGATAATAATTTATAATAATTAATCAGCATGTATATTGTAATTGATTTAAGCTTACTACGTGATCAATTGGTGCATTGATGAGATAAGTAGGGATGTGCAAACCCAAACTGTAAAGTTCAAAGTTCAAACCGGACACCGGGTGTCTGAGACTGAAACTTGGACACGAACTTATAAAAAGTTTGTTTCTGAGTTTGGCGTTCGAGTGCTGTTCATATGCTAGTAAAGTTTGTTGAAAGGCTGCAGCGCAGTCAATCAACAGGCTTTATCACATGCGGAAGATGCCTAAACGCTGCTGTGAATAAAATAAATAAATAAAGCAAAATGACGTGGGGTCCCGCCTATTCATAACCAGTCTAGGTAAAGCAGACAACTGGGGGCTGATATTATGAGGCTGGCATGACTCATGGTTATTTGCCCTTTCCAGCCTAAAAATAGCAGCCCACAGCCACCCCAGAAGTGGCACATCCATTAGATATATTAAGTCTTGCACTTTGCCCAGCTCTTTCTACTTTCCCTGTGCAGTGGCAATTAGGGTAATACTTTTGGGGTTGATGTCAGCTGTGAATTGACAGCTGACATAAAGCCAAGGGGTTAGTAATGAATAGGCATCTATCAGACACCCCCATTACCCTGCAAGTGTACAATTAAACACACACACACACACACACACACACACACACACACACACACACTGTAGAGAAATAGTTTATTTGAATAAAGACTTCCCCACATGCCCTCTTTCACTAAATTATTGAATAGAAATAAATCCTTGAAGTTCCGACGTAATCCAACTATACAATTTTCTATGACCTCCTTCAAATCCTATGGAGCTTCATTCTCAGACCGTTCTAAGAGATTAAAGTTCAATATTGTCATCAGTCATGCATGTGAACAGATGTCTGACTTTTCCTTCATGACTGACACTTATATGACCTTCTTTAAACTTTTATATCATTCATTTACAATTCTTTGTGACAAAATACTTTCTCTATGTGCACAAAGTCTTTGATAAATGTTGACATCAAATGCACTCTTATGCCGGCGTCACACGGGACGATCTATCGTGCGATCGCATGAGCGATCTTACCCGACCCCGTCGTTTTTGCATCACGGGCAATTAGTTGCCCGTGGCGCACAAAGTCGTTAACCCCCTGTCACACGCACTTACCTCCCGGACGGGCGGCGAATATCCTCTTCCTGAAGGGGGAGGGACGTTCGGTGTCACAGCGACGTCACACAGCCGCCGGCCAATAGTAGCGGAGGGGCAGAGATGAGCGGGACGTAACATCCCGCCCACCTCCTTCCTACCACATTGCTGGCGGGACGCAGGTAAACTGTGTTTGTCATTCCCGGGGTGTCACACGTAGCGATGTGTGGTGCCACGGGAACGATGAAAAACCTGAGCACAGAAGGAGGACTGTCATTTTGAAAATGACGTGTCAACGAGCAACGATAAGGTGAGTATTTTTGCTCGTTCACAGTCATTCGGAGGTGTCACACGGTACGACATCTCTAACGATACCGGATGTGCATCACAAATTCCGTGACCTCGCCGACATATCGCACGATATATCGCACTGTGTGACGCCGGCATTAGACCACAAAAAAATGAATCACTGCACGCTGCTCTTCATTTGTGCAAATCACAAGTTGGTCCATCATTGTTTCGTGAATCTGCCACTGGGAAAAAGAACCCTCAAAACATTCAAGAGCTTGAACAAACTGCAAAGGGAGAGTAGGAGAAAATGAGTTGTCCACCACAGCACTGCAGCGTGACACTGCAGGGACGGCTATTGGGGGATACCTTCTGGCCACCGGTCAGTCAGGTTTTCTTTATATGAAGTCGTGACGCCACTCTCGGTAGTTGCAGTCAGGGATGGGTGACCGCCACTGCAGTTTAACGAGCGTCTGGGGCTGATGGTATTGCAGTCGGGTGGTGCGGCCTCCCGAGAGTGAGGCTTGTCCCAGGGGCTCGGGTGTATATGCATGGAACCACAGGTCGCAGAATGACTCAAACACAGTCCAGAAAGCCTTTTAACTTTTTTACTCACATTTGGTTGTTTCTGTGAGATGCCTGGGCAATACTGTGATAACCAGGTGGAGCCAGGAATTCCTGCAGGCCATTCTGAGGGTAGCTATCAACTCGCCTTCCTTGCACTCCTTTTGTTTGGGAGGACTCCTTTCTTGTAGTAAGGTGGAATTCCTCCAGGGAAGCTGTTTCTCACTCCACTCCCCTCCCTGTCCCGTCTGTCGGCAGCGTAGACCTTGGTGAGATGGCTTCTGGCCCTGTCCCCTTGTGGGTCCCCTTGTTGCTGCTTGGGCTCGGACTCTGTGTTTCTGGGGAGGTACAGCAAGTACCCTCACCGGCAGGTTGAGCAGCTCCAGATGATTAGATTTCTGCTCTGGGGACCTGTATCCCCGTGTGTGCCGGAATACCAGCGGCCCCTGTACTCGGCCACCTCTCTGTAGGTGTCTTTCAGGCTGACCCACAGGTACCCGTTCTCCCCCGTTAACAGCTACCACACTCCACAAGGTCTGGCTAGCATGGGTGTACGTCTGCTCCCTTTCACACTCCTGAACACTATGCTCTAGACTGCTTGCTCCTCCTCCTTTTCCTGTCTCTCCTACATCTAGTTTCCAGCCCCTCCTCTACACCCCTTGCATGGAATTGAAAGTTAACTTCTTCAGGGCTACCCAAGGGTCCCTTCTAATGGTGTGGGAGACCTGGTTGCTAGGTGTTTGTATGTGCACACCTCATCCTGCCCTTTGGAGATTACCTGGAAGCACTGCCCCAGCATGGATGCAATACTCTGTGGTGCCTGACCAAGTCAGGGGTGCCACAAAAATACCAGCTGAGAAATGCAAAAAGCTTATAGAGGACTACAGAAACATTTGGAGGCTGTCATCAATGACAAAAGGTGTGCAACTAAGTATTAATTAGGGGTGCCTTTATTGCTGCACATGTTGTTTATTCTGTTTCTTATTTGAAATTGCAACATGTAAGTTTACAAACAATGTTTTATTGTTGTATTACTTTGGACTACTAATTAAAAAATCCTGAGTATATAACTTTGATACATTTCCATTTCTTTCTGAAGATATTGTACAGTCTATGAAAAAAATTAAGGGGTGCTAATAATGGTGAGCAACACTGTACATACACACAAGCCCTGATTCATGAAGACCGGCATTGTTCATGCCAGTCTTGATGACAAGGTGTGATGGAGTTACACGCACCTGATTCATTAGAAGGCGCATTCCTTTTCATGAATCTGACCGTCGGACTAGTGACATGCACCTCTATATGAGACCAGAGTAAGATTTGTGATTTAACCCCTTAACGACCCATGACGTACTGGGTACGTCATGGATCGTGTGCCGGTAAGCCTCGCCCCCTGCCACCGGCGGCGATCCACGCACATATCAGCTGTTATCAACAGCTGACGTGTGCCTGCTAGCCGCGGGTGGAATCGCTTCCACCTGCGGCCATTAACCCCTTACATTTCGCTGCCAAAATCTGGCAGCGATATGTATATGGGCGCCGCCATGACAGTCACTTACCCCGCCCCCACCGGAAGTCACGTGACATGATCACGTGACTTTCGATGGTTGCCATGGTAGCACAGGGTCATGTGATGACGCCTGTAGCTAACATGACTCACTTCCTCTCAATGCCGGAATACAGGCGGCATTGAAAGTAAAGCAGCAAATCTGCAGTTCTCAGCTCTGTAGCTGAGATCTGCAGATAGTGCAGAGCGATCGGATTGCGTAAAATAAAAAAAAAAAAAGGAAAAAAAAAAGTTTTAAAAAATAAAAAAACCTAAAAGTTGAAATCACCCCCCTTTCACCCCATTGAAAATTAAAGGGTAAAAAAAATAAAAAATATGTTCATAAATGCCCGATCTATCAAAATATAAAATCAATGAATTTGATCAGTAAACGGCGTAGCGGCAAAAAAATTCCAAACGACAAAATTACGTTTTTTTAGTCGCCGCAAATTTTGCGCAAAATACAATAACAGGCGATCAAAACGTAGCATCTGCGAAAAAATGGTACCGTTAAAAATGTCAGGTCGAGACGCAAAAAATAAGCCATCAATGGGCCTCAGAGCCTGAAAAATGAGAACGCTACGGGTTTTGGAAAATGGCGCAAAACGTGCGCCACTTTTTTTGGACAAGCTTGTGAATTTTTTTTAACCCCTTAGATACAAGTAAACCTATACATGTTTGGTGTCTGCAAACTTGCACTGACCTGAGGCATCACATAGATACCTCAGTTTTACCATATAGTGAACACAGTGAATAAATATCCCAAAAACTATTGTACGATCACACTTTTTTTGCAATTTTTCCGCACTTGGAATTTTTTTGCCGTTTTCCAGTACACTATATGGTAAAACTTATGGTTACATTTAAATGTACAACTCATCCTGCAAAAAACAAGCCCTCATATGGCAAGATTGATGGAAAAATAAAAAAGTTACACCTCTCGGAAGAAGGGGAGCAAAAAACAAAAAACGCAAAAACGGAAAGTGCCTGGGGGCTGAAGGGGTTAAGGAATGCCACTGTTCATCAATTTGATGAGCATGGGTTTCCTTCAAATCTTCACCCACTTTGTAAGAGCTAGGAGAAAATGGTGTGAGAATGCCATAAGTCGCAAAATTTTAACGCAGCCTCATGTTGCATTAACAATTTGATGCTTTTCAAAGCTTTTACACTGGCATAAAAGCTCTGATGAATGGGACCCTAATTATATCTTTCTCTGGGTTATTAATGCAGCAAATTTTCTACATTTTTCTAACATCACCATGTTGCTCTAGAAACATGGATGGTTTTTTTTTTATAATGACCGTATGTTAGTATCTGGTTTGAGTTATTATTAGTACATTGAAGCAATTTAATGAATACACATTCTTTTTTCTTATACAACAGTAGAACAGCACAAACCATCACATGGTTATTCTCCACATCACATAGCTCGAAAAGGAAAGGTGGGCTGTTTTTTATCTAGAATAGTTAAGTGCTTGCTGAATAAAACAACAGTGCAATATGTAGCTCATCTTATTAAAGACACAAGCAGCCTGCTCTATGTGACAGATAGCTCGATACAATATGGTGAAGGTTTTATGTCCCGAATAAATATTGTATAATGTTAGAGTATGTTACCTATATCTGCCTCATTTCTTGGATCTGCAGTAAAACTGATTAAGATGTGGATGTATGGCTGTGTTTTCATGGCTGACGGCAGATTTGTTTTCCGGCAGATGTGCCTGTGTACACATATGTGCTGCACAAAGCTGAGAAATGAGAAAAAAATCTAAATGTGTGTGCATGGTTGGTTTTAGACAATGTATGGTCCTTGGCCAAATTAAAGGATGGACCCACAAGCTGAATTAATGTACCTACAACACCGTGAAGGTAAGTAGTGATGGGCGAGAATGCTCGATGCTGCTCGGTACTTAAACAACCATTGGGGTGCTTGAGATGCTTGATACTCGATCAAGTATCCTGCTATGCAGGCACCATGCTTGAGTCCTCGGCCCGCATGTTTTTCAGCTTTTATCAGCCACTATGTTGGCTACTGGCCTTAATGTGATTAGCTGGCGGCATAGTAAATGGCCAAAGTCTGGTCACGCATACTCACTGTACTCAGCTCAGAGAAGGGTTATGGAGGCTGGGAATGTGGGTTATCCTCAGAAGAGGTAGCAGAAGGATCCGCATCAAGGTGCTGCATGGCTTTGTTGCAAGTGATGGCGCTTACAGAGTGGCTGGATAGTTCATCTCCTAGGTCATTCACCAAAATAAAAGATGTGGTGAGGCCGTCCATGAGCCGCAATTCAATTTCTGTTGGTCGGTCCCCCAGTCCAACAGCATGCAGTATTATACAAAAGATTCACTTTGTCTCCTGCAGAACCTGTGTGAGGTCATACCCATGTGACCAGAAGGGGCTGGGCCTCAGCCACCAAAGCTGGATACCAGGTCACATGGGTATGACCTCACACAGGTCCTGCAACAAAGTGAATTGTTTATAAACAAATTAAAGGCATCAAAGGACCTCATTGCATTGTTTCAGGGCAACAACTACACTAAGCATGCAAACAGAGAACAAAAAAGTCTTTATATTTGCCCACATAACATCACATCTCCAAATCAGAATCGACAGGAAAAAAGCACCGGTATCAAGGTATAGAAAGAATATGTTTTTATTAAATATCAAAAGAGGTGCAAGGAGATAGAAAATACATGTAATACATATAATAAATAAACAGCACAAACGACAGATGTGGGTGAAAGTGCTCCACACATCCACCCAGATAATTCAGCCATATAGAGCTCAGGTATGTTATTGCCAGCAAGTGAATATATCTTACAAAGTACAAAGGACATTCACCCAGATGGTAACCCCACAGTGCCTCCCAACAGGGATGTAAATAATAGTCAAATAGGGAACAAACTGGGGGGAAAAAAAATCCAATGTCATGGTACATCACATTATAAGGGCAATACAATCATATCCAGAGCTTATCAAGTTTTTTCCAAGGCCAGGTTAGGTGTGGGGAAGGAAAGCCCCTACACATATTTCGCGTGTTACTGCTTCCTCAGGGGACCGTGACCTCACACAGGTCCTGCAACAAAGTGAATAGTTTGTATAATACTTATGCTAATTGTAACAGAGGGAGGGGATAACTATGAATATATTATCTGCTTCATTGCAACTGCCACTCAGCAAGCAGCTAATTTTATAAACTTTACTTTTTTGGAGTTCAAAACCTAAACATCCGAACTGACCACTACAGGTGTGTATAGAATCAGCCTGATAGTGCCAGTATAGCACTGGCTTTAGGTTATATACGAAAATCCTGGCGATTGGTTCCCTTTAATGCAGCCCCATAGTCGTCTGGCCACCATGATTAATACATACTCACTGCTCCTCGTTCCCCCACTGCTCCGGTATCCCCAGTGCGTCCACTGTTCTACCACTCTGACAGCTCAGCACACAAGAGCGCACAGTAATGATGTCATTGCACTCCGCAGTACTGAGCTGGCAGAGGCAAAGTGGAGACAGAAACTGCAGGAGAATGATAAGAGAGGCAGCACGCCGATACAATTGAAAGTGCAATCCTCCGCGGGAGGGGGAGGCTCGAGGGGGGGGGCTGATCCGTGTGGCCTGCCGCCATTGGCGGTATGCCATTGTGTCATACGCGAGTGGGCACCCTCGGCGGTCCAGGGCCTTGGCAGTTGCCCAGGTGCGCTGGGTGCTGACGCCGGCCCTGACTGTTGGCATTGTCCTGTGGCCACAGTTTGATAAAGTGTCAGGAAAGGAGCACCATGCAGCTGGTTTCAGTATACAGATATTGCACAGTCCATGAGCTGGGGGAGCTCACAGGAAAGAGTGGTGGGGAAGAGTGGTGAGGCAGAGTGGAGGAACTGTGTGACATGGCAGAGAGGCAGGCCAGAGCAACAGGGCAAAGAGTAAGTAGAGTGACAGGGCAGAGTGATGGGGCAGAGTGATGGAGTAGAGTGATGAGGCAGAGTGAAGAGGAAAAGTGAAGGGCCGAAGTTACAGGGCAACGTGATAGGGCAGAGAGGCAGCGCATAGAGGTGGGGAAGTGTCACAGACCTGCACATACCTGGACTCCCCATCATCAGGTCCGACTCCAGACACAGGTCAGGGATCACACTATTTCTGACTTTCAGGACCCTGAAGCCTTTTGCACTACACAGGGAGGGAGGAAGATTCTATCACAGATATGAAATAAGGAACAGAACAGAAGCTCTCCAGTCCTCACATGATACAATCACCTCCCCAGAGAAGTGCTGTCCTGAGTCTCCTGCTCTCCACTCACCAAAAGCACAGCCAGCAGGGTCTGTGCAGAGCTGCTGTCCTCACAGTCTTCAGAGACAGCAGCACATCATACTGATCCATAAATACTGACTGGGGGTGCAGAGCGTCCTCCTGCTCAGCGCAGACTTCCTTCACCTTTCAGATTCCTGTGTGAGAGCAATCTGCATTTTGATTGGTGCTGTCTTACCTATCAGCGCTTTGCTTTCATTTTCTCCTGCTCTCACTGCAGCCTGATCTCTGTGCCCTCACA